>NW_015971216.1:0-365246 GCF_000769745.1 Penicillium expansum
AGTAGTTTTATCTACCTTAATTAGGCTTAGCGCTCGAAATTTATACATCTAAGGGTCGCTATGGGTTATAGAGGGTCAGGGTTAGGGTTAGGTAGAGGGTCTAAGATCATGGAATACCCAGAGGGTCACTACCAGGTCTAATAATAACTATAAATACCTACTAGAATAAGGATATTTAGTAATTAAGTATTATTAAAAGTTAACTTCTATCTAAAAGCCTTTAAAGAATCTCTTTTTAGTTACTTTTAACTATAAAATTAAAGTAATACTATATATTTTATATAGATAGGATATTAACCTTACTTTAGACTTACTAAATAACCTCTACTAAATCTTTAAATTAAATATATTTAATAATTTAAAAGAGAAGGTAGGTAGTAAAGATAAAGTCTAATATAACTTTAACTAAATACTCTTAAAAGAAGGTTAGGCTTTTTAAAGGAGTTAGCTTTATAGTAGTATATAAATATTAATAAAAGAGATATAAGAGATTATATTTTAAAATAATAATATATTATCTATTTTAGTAGTTAATTAACCTTTTAAGTAGGCTTTTAAGTATAGGTACCTCTTTTAATATATATATTTATTAATAATAACCTAGCTTAATAATATCTTAGATAAATAATTATATAGAGATATATTATATATATAACTTTTAGTTTATTAGTTTTTTTATATATAACTTAGTTAAAGTAATCTTAGATATTAGATATCTTTTTCCTATCTTAATAGATAGAGTTTTATATATTAGGCTTTAAGCTAAACTTTATAATTAATTACTACTTTATAAAGCTCTTATAGGATTTATCTATTTTATTACTAGATTTAAAGGAAAATAGGACCTAATATTACTAAAAAGAGAGACTAATATAAAAGAGTAAAAAAGGTATAATTAGAGATAATACTTTTAATATAGATATTAATAGAGTTTAGTTACTAATAAGATTAGAGATATTATCTAAATAAAATAAGTTAGTATTTAGACCTAGATCTAAATTAGTATAAAAGAAATATTAAGACTAAAATACCTATAAGTAAGATATATTATACTTAATTATAGATTATATAAAAGTAAAGAGAGAAAAATATATATATAAAACTAGCTAAGAATATTAAAGGTATAATAGTTATAACTTATAAGTATATTTTTAATATATCTCTAACTTTTAATAGTAATAATTAGCTATTACTAATTATTAATATAGATATTTAAAGATAATTAGGGATATATTATAGATATTTATATAGATATCTATAGATATCCTTAGTTATCCCTAAATATTAGTTTTAAAAGATAATAAAATTACTAAGTCTATAATATTAGAACTTCTAACTAAGATTTTTATATAATATTATAAGAAATTATAGTCTAAAAACTTAAAATAATTTAAAGATAGGCTTAGAATATTTATTTTATATTAAATTTATAAGATTTAATTAAGAAATAGTAATTTTAATTATATATATTTTATTTAACTAAAATACCCTATACTACTATATAGAGCTTATATATATTTCTATTATAATATATTATAAAATAATAAAAACTTACCTATATCTTCTAATATATTCTAGAAAATAAAATTAATACTATAAAGAATAACTAAATAATAAATATTATATATTATATAATTATTTCTTAATATTTTATTAAGTAATAGGGTAAATAAGGTTATTAGTATAGTTAGGACCAAATATATACATCTTTTATTTTAAAAAATAAATTAATAAGCTATATAAGAGGTATATAATTATACCTAAGTAGATAATTAAGTAAGAGTTATACTAGTGCGGATATCCGCAAAATATCCTTATATCCTTATTAAGGATATAGTATTAGTATGATATCTAATATCCTCAACTTATAGATATAGTATATGACCTAATATCTAATGGAGAGGATATGCTGTAGTCTAAAATAGACTAACTTAGATAAAATTATTAAGTAGAAGATAAAAGGAAATAGATTAAAAAAAATATACTAAGATAGCTATTAATTAGTTAGATTATAAATATTTATATAAGTCTAACCTAATTAGACCTAAGAAAACCTAATTAGATCTAATAAATATCTAAAAGAACCTAAGAGAACCTAAGAATTACTTAAGAGAACCTAAGAATTACCTAAGAGAACTTAAGAAAACCTAATAAATACCTAAAAGAATCTAAAAGAACCTAAGAATTACCTAAGAAAACCTAATTCTTACCCTAATTCTTTTTAGAAATCCTTAAAAATATTTTATATTAGTAGAGTAAGATTAAACTATATTAAAACCTAAAAACCTATAAACCTAAAAAAGCCTAACCTATAAATAAGTTAGCTTTAAATAAAATTATCTAAAGGTAGAGGTAGTTAGATTCTAAGAATTAGATTACTAAGTCCTAATTATTAATTTCTATTATAATATAGACTATTTACTTCTACTACTTCTAGTTATATAAATTAAATATATATTTCTCTATATTTCTAATAATATTTTCCCTATTTCTAGTAAATAGTACTATAAGAAATAAATTTATAGTTCTATAAAGTAAATAATTTAAAACTAAGCTTTCTTACTTCTATTTTATAGAGATTACTTAAAATTTCCTACTATAATAGGTAAGATTATTAAGAATATAGTAGGGAAACTAGAATAAGTATAAAAAACAGTATTTTATTTCGATAACTTAGTAGGGTTATAAACGCTAAGAGCTCTATTTTATATAAAATTAGGTTCTCCTAGGGCCCTAATAGGTACCTAGTATTAGGTCTTAGGTTAGGTTAGGTTATAGAAGTCGGACCTAAAACCCATATAGGTTGGGTCTTGGGTCTAAAGTTTGGACCTAAGTTGGGTTTTAGAGAAGACTAGGTACCTATTTCTATGACTAGAGTAAATGAGCTGACTGATTTACCCTAATAGCAGTCTTAGTAAGCTCCTCCGGTATAGTAGGTAGGTTATTATCCTCTAATATCCTTGATCTAGTTCTTATAGTAGGACCTGATTCCTTTAGCTGGGTTTATCTTACCGGCCTCTCTATACTGACACTGGCGTACAACCTCCGTATCTCGCTTGATACAGGTATCAGGATCTGGTTAGGGTTCGATTTTGTGGCAGTTTGCCGTGATACTACTATCTCTTGTTGGTTGTCTGTTAGGGGTGATGTGACGATTATCGGGTTTGATACCCGTTGTATCGATTTCCGCTGCGGCGCGTGAATTGAAGTATCAAGTCCCTGTTCCTGGGACTAGGAGGTAGTGGCACTGCTCTTCGCAGTCTCCCTTTGCCGGAAGTGGAGCGGAACACGATGGTAGAGAGGGCTGTTAGCCAATGCCGCTCGGGCATCAATATTGACGCCACCGTCGTTAATTTCATGAACGTACTGTGAGTCCAGCGAGATACTGGTCGTGCGATCTGGAGGAGATGCCGAAAGAGAACACCAAAAACTCATGCCTCATAAATGTTACCTCTCAAACTTATCAAATCACCTCATTAGCTAGGAGTTCATTCCACTGGAAAGGAAGCCAATTATCGATCTGCTACATAGGATATACCCCATGTATCTTCACCTCCCGAAATATCCCACATAAAATTCGCTCGATCTCTAATAGGCAGGGTGCAGCCATCTATCCCACCTTGACAGCAGCCGACTTCATATTAAAGTGGTGGCTCAATCGGAAGGCTGTGGGAGGAGGGAGGACAATTGCGATGATTGCACAACTAACCGAAGGTTCAAGGATGTCAAAGAAATCATGTTCCTACCGGGCGGTTCGCTACCTCCGGCAGACAAAGAAGGGAAATTCTAATCGAGCTCGGACCCAACAAAGTGACCTTGGATGTTCATAAAATTCGGATACTTCGGTGAAGTCAAATTACCCCCCATAAATTCATTGGCCAAGTCTAGCATGTGCCCACGAGCGTGGTGGTTTCCCACTCTTCCAAGTGATCGCGCCTCAAGTGCGTCTTGCCCATCGCCGTTGTTCAGTGGCGTACATCGGCTTTGTTGACGGGCATACCGTTGCTTTCTAAGACAATATTCCTGCGCAATATCGCTGAGATAGCTGTGGGTGTGTGCTTCCAGAAGTGACCCGATCAATAGTACCAGGGTAATTCAACAGTAAACAGAATGATTAACATGAATATCGATTTTTAGAATCTTGCGTGATCCCCACATAAGTAAGATAGTGATCGAACCTTCATACATAGTCAGGACAAAGAAATGAGGTCAACTATCCAGGCTCCATGGCCTCGATATGATGTTCCTCGCCCTCCGAAAATCCCCCTTTCGAAGTTTCTGCGGGGGGGGGAGGCCGTAGGGTCGTAAGGTAAAACTCACAAAGTAAACGATACTAGTATAGAATTCCATCTTACTGTTTACCGCTTTTTTTTTAACTCGTAATGGGAACAGCTTGAATGCCTGCAATATGCAGATTTGTACAGTCGGGTTATATCACTTAGCATTAGACAAATATACCGATTTGGATGTTTGGATTAGGTTCATTCGTTCAACCTGAGTACCTTGCTTATTATGGTCTCTGTCGTAGTAATTCTGTTTCTGTTGATCCGAGGTGGAGGACAAATTAGGCATGCAACCTTCATTCACGACCAGCCAAATGACGGGAACGTCTCATCGAAATCAAAGCCCATACTTTCAATGTTGACATATTCCGGCCAATATACGGGATCCTCGATTCCCTCAGTCAGACCTGTGTTGGAAGGAGCTTCTGTGAATAGATCCTCTATGTCTTGAATCATTTTTTCATGATCCTTCGATGCTGCATTGCCAACTCGAGCCATTTCCCCGAGTAAACTTCTGACTGGGCTGTATGGGGCATTGGTCCAGGCACTAGCGAATGCAGCGGCCTGCTTCTCCTTCAAAAAGCCAGAGATCACATGAACAGTGAGGCTGGAAAATATGTGCAGGGACTCCCAAAATCCGAATTTCGCTGTGAAGATACTAGGATACGGGAATAGTTCGAAATTGAGATGAAAGCGATTTCTGGATAGAAGAGGAAACATACCAATTTTATGACATTTTGACAGGGCAAATTGGATTGCGGTATTATTCTTTGCGGCTTGCAAGCACTGTGTATTTAGGCTTGCGAGATCATTGCGAGGTTCTAAGGCAACTTGTCCATGGATGATGTCATGCAGCTGTTTCAACAACAACGGGCGAAGAAGAAGTATAAAACACTAATTCATCAGTATCACCTCTCAAATCCGAAATCACTCTTCTTACCTGGTTATAGCGGAGCAGTAGGGATGCGATCGTTCGCATTGGTGGGAAAGCCAGAGTTCCGTCCGTAAATCCTCCATCCGAGGTGAATTCTAAAGTTGGCGAGAACTCCAGTCTCCAATTATTCAAAGCTTGTAGACAAGGCTCAATAAGTGCGTGTGCCTCGACGGCATTTCCGAAACGTAGCTCAGAAATCTTCTTGATAATTTGATATTTGATACTGCAAAGCTTGACCTGTGCGGTAAGATACTGCGGATCTGAGAATTCTTCGACATCTTCCGCAGATAATTGAGAATTATCAGGAAATTCGATGCTGTCCTCATCGAATGCAGCAGCTGGTGTCAACGATAACTCTGTGCAAGTCATTATATCCATGCAAATTGTCGTCCACCAGATGCGTTTGCGATGTTCCTGCTCCAGCAGACTCATTTGATTGTGCGGCGTTGAAAGGCCGAGAAGCATAGCCAATCGGAGAGCCATCCCAGCATAAGCGTACGCTGTTTTTCGTCGATTGAGAGAGTAGCAATAAAATGTCTATCCTGAATCAGATTGAATGTCATTTCAAGCCTACCTCAGCAACATACTCACAATGAGATTCAGGGCCTCAACTTGCTCTATTGTTGGCTCCTCGTAAGACGGTCGTAAAAGGAGCAATCCTTGTTTAAAGAACTCGATCCCCCGAGGGGGTAATTGTTCCAAATTCGTTGTGCCAGAATCGTCTGTGGAGAACCCTGTTCTATTATCAATCAAAAATGATGGGGCAACACTGTCGTTATATGAATCTCCCAGAGCCAACACAACAGAAAAACAGCAAAGCCATGTTCGTTCTATTGCCTGCGACTGTGATGGATCATATAAGGCATTGATTCGAGCACGAAATCGCTTCTTTTGATACCAGTGATAATCAAATCCCATGAAAGACTCAAACTGGCCTATGAGGTAGAGAGCGTATGAGTGCGGTGGAAGTTTGACGAGCACCTTGGGTTCTTTGAGAGTTAGACGGAAGCCGGAACAGACGGGCTTGGCTTGACGTACGGCTATTGCCATATTCCAGAGGAATGTAGGTGTAATCGGATGTCGTGGACTGAAAGTTGGTGTCATGAGACTCTGTTACGCGAGAGGCCGATGTCATGGGAAAAGGGGAGACCCCGGATTTCTCTTGCGTAGGGGTGGAGTACACGTCTTTGAGCTTGCGTACGAAATGCTCAGTTGTTGAGCTTTCAATAAGTCGCTCTGGAAGTAGTCCCTGCACCTGGAAGCCATTGCTCGATGGGGTCGTGGATTGGTTGCTGGCGTCAGTCATGGCTCTTTGGCTGTCGCGACTGGGCTGCCGTAACTGCGCGATTTCGCACTCTAGTCTTCGCACGTAGCTCTCAGAAATAGTCACAACGCGTTCCTGAGATGGAAATACGCAAGCTTTCCGGCTTGAAACGCACTTTGCACACGGTTGTCCTGTTCCTCAATATATCAGAGCGATGACCACAAATGGCGAAAACCATGCTTACCACCACTACATTTCACTTTCTGGCTGCGGCAATAATAGCACGCGCTAGGGGATCTTCCTTTGAAGCGAGGCATATCCCAGATTGAACAAACAGGGCTTCTGGAAAGAAAAATTCACTTCTGACTCACGCGGTGGGTGAAGTCAGTTGAGTGTGTCGACCTCTCAATTTTTATCTCTAGCCGAAGCGGGTAAGAGCATTCAAGAATGGTCGCGAAGTTCTAAGGTTAATGCTAATAAACACACTAGCAATAAAAGTGAGGTGAGAGTTATTCGACTTCATCTATGCATCCATGGACGGATTGCCCCCAGGGCCCCGGGGCCCCGGGGCCTTGTGGTGGCTTACTAATTTTCTGCGCCCGGGCGCAACCTTGGAACCTTGGAAGAAGCAAAGGATCAATCAAATCCCGATTCCGAGAGTGGGGAATGTAGGTTGTCCGCCCTATCAAACGAACGAACGCAGCCGTAGCGGCCGATGATAAGCAGCCAGTCCGAACCTTATCGAACATGTGGGGAAACTCCGACCTAAATGAATTTGGTATGGGTCTAGGGCAAGCCGGGAGCGGAACCCTACCGGTAGATACAAAATGTTGGAGATCAGAGGGAAAGATTACAGCCTTGATTTAGTAGAAATAGTATGTACACTTAAACATTGTCGTGATGGGTCGAGCATTCAATCACTGATGTGATCTCGTCTTCTGTGAGCAACTCTTTTTCAATTACAACATCCAGAAAAGGTCTTTTTGCTGCTAGGGCTGCACGGACGATGGTGGAAACCTGCGCATAGCCAAGTGTTGGTACGAGTGCAGTAGCCAACGCGCTGGATGCAAGCAAATGCTTTCGACAGACATCTTCATTTGCAACCATGTTGTCGATGCATCGGCGGGTGAAAATTTCGGTAGCGCCGGTGAGTAAATGAATACTGTCAAGGAGGCGATCACACACAAGCAGCTCAAAGTGGTTGATTTCCAGCAGGCCGTGCTGGCATCCCATTGCAATTGCGGTATCGTTACCGGTGATAGCAAAGGCGACTTGACAGACCGCTATGGGGATGACTGGGTTAACCTTTCCAGGCATGATTGAGGATCCGGCCTGGACTGAAGGAAGAGTGACCTCGTTTATTCCACCACTGGGACCAGAAGATAGTATGATAAGGTCATTAGCAATCTTCCACAGAGTGTTTGCAGTATTGCGCAACTCCCCAGAAAGACGGGCGCAATTGTCCATGTTCTGCATACCGTCAAACGCGTTCCCAGCGGGCTGGACTTGTGTGTTGAATAATTTGGACAGATGTCGGAAAACAGCCGCTTTATACCCCGGATTGGACCCAAAGCCGGTCCCAATGGCTGTTCCTCCCAAGGGAACTGTCAAGAATTGCTCGCGAATTATGTCGAGCTGGTCTACGTGTCGCCGTATGACTGCCTCGTAGCCTCCAATTGCTTGTCCAAGGGTCATGGGCTGCGCATCTTGAAGGCATGTTCTTCCAAGACGGAGGAGTGACTTGTATTCCTCGCCCTTTCTCGCAAACGCATCCGCTAGCTGGCGAAGGGTACGCAGCGCCTTTTCCATTGAGCGATAGACAGCCAACTTCATGGCAGTCGGAACCACATCATTAGTTGACTGTCCCAAGTTGACGTGATCGTTGGGATGGATAAAACTGTAATTGGAGAGCGCTAGGTGTGAGGATTTTGCTGCGATATTCGCAATCACTTCATTCACATTCATGTTGGTAGAGGTCCCACCCGAACCCTCCAGCATGTCAACGACGAGATGTGCGTCATGTTTGCCGACTTTGATTTCTTCACACGCCGCAAAGATAGCATCAGCCTGCTTTTCTGTCAAGCTACCTATTTCGGAGTTTGCACGGGCTGCAGCTTGCTTTATTATTGCGAATGAATAAATGAAGTCTGGCCATGTTGTGATAGATCGACCGGAGAGGGGGAAATTTTCAAGCGACCGAGCGGTGTTTATGCCATAAAGCACCTCAGCTGGCAGCTCTAATTGGCCAAGACTGTCTTTCTCGACTCTGGTTCTCGCCATCGACATGGTCTGCTTGTCACTTTCGATGTGCATCGTCAGACCTCTAGTAGAATCCCCCACCGTGACTAGCTTCGATATGTCTCAATAGATATCCGATGAGGTTTGGGGTCATCCGTCTGCTAACCTTGCTGTGTTGTCAGGTCACGGTGCACTAGGCAATAATTTTGGGAGCTGAGGGTCAGATAAATGTATTCATGCAGATCTCTCGGGGTCTCGAGCTCTTACTAAAACAAACGACTCTTGAATCGATACCGGATAGTCCAAGTCACTCAAAATCATCAGTCGTTCCAAAATATCACCGCGATGCAGGAAAATTGTAATCGAAATTGTGTTAAACAGGTGGGGAAGGCAAAATATATATACACGAAAAATCCGGTGGCCACAGAATGAGAAATTATATTCGACTTTCAATGTGGGGGGTTTGAAATCATCAAAATACTATGGCCGCACAACCTATAGATGAATGAAGCCGACCGTTCCCCATGCCGCACTTGATAAGATTGCACGGTCAGCCTCGGCCGCTACGGACTATGTGCGGAGTATTATTGGCTGCTTCATACATACAGCCCCATAACCGCCTTCTCCGACGACTTACTGGAACTTGAGCCAATCAATTCTCTAGGTCTTACCGTAGTAGCCGAATGTACATGGCCCATGTGGACCCTCCCAAATTGAATCTGGTCATCGGTGTACAGTGGTATCATCTCTTGATGTTATACGTCCATCTGCGGTTGCAAGGTAAGATTAGGATGTTGAGAGATAACGTAGATTCGTAGGCTTTCCCTATCAGAATACAACGATTTCAACTGATTTTATGATTATATCCCTGCGAGAAACTATCAGGCTGAAAGAAGTCAAAATTTTTTCCCCCAGACTACAAGTAGTCACCATCAAGTGAGATCTGTAGCCTCATAATCGGGTCTAGAATATACCTTGGTGATCGATGTTGGGGTTTTGATTTATGGTTGGAATTTGGAAGGACTACGATATATGTATGGTAGGCACAATAGTACATGGTCATTTGGGCAAAATACCCTGCAATTTATTTTTCACAATCAGTTTCAGCCGTTTTCCAGATATGAGGTTGATTCGGAAGTAGAAGCTCCGCTACTCCCAGCTCATCGACATTTAGACGGGCCCCCGATTGTAGCAAGAGCGATACGTGCTGCTCTAGGCCTGCTCTGGCTGCAAGAAAGAGTGGAGTGTTGCCTGTTCGATTATGCGTATTTGGAAGGGCCCCATTATGCAACAGGAGACGGAGGATCGGAATTGATGGTGAGATAGCGGCCACATGCTTTATCCATGTCAGCTTTTCTAATAATTCTAGTTACCAGGACATGGGCGAACTAACCAAAGGCGTGTTACCCATGTAATCTGAGTCGTTTAAGGAACTACAATTCTGGGAATTGAGAATTCCTTGAACGCGTTCAGCATCATTGAGGGAGATTGCTTGGCATAAATCACTCAAGACCAGAGAACTTTCGGATTTGGTGACATTCGGATGTTCGAAAATTGGTCCCGAAATTTCTATCAATTCACCTCGAAGGGACTTAACCATGCCTTCAGCCACAGATCGAGTCGTGGAGTTTGGTAATGCGAAAAGATATGCAAGTTTTGTCATTGCAGCCTCTGTAGTCATGTCAAGTCCGGCCACTATGCCAGCATTGCTAAGACTAGCAACTGAATCATAGACAGGGTTCACGCTTCCATTCAGACCTATAGCATGTAAGCCAATCATCATCGTCATAGGGACCGTTGGGGCATACACTGTGAGACGCTGATAATGACGATACCCTCATCGACCGCACACGCCAGTGCCTTGATCAAGGCTCGATCAGGGCTAAGAGGTGCGCTTCCTGGACCAAAAGTCTCTAGTACCAGACCGCGAAGCCCCTCCATTTTTAAGACCGCATTCACCATCTCAGGTCTGATACCAGGGAAAAGACGGAGGCAAGCCACGTGCCTAGTATCTAGCACTTTTTGTAGAGAAAAGCTCTCGGTCTCCTTCGGCTTACGAACCAGGTCCCATGCAACGTTCGTTCCTGAAGACAATGTGACAGCTAGCGGCGGATAGTTCGGGGAGTCGAACGCCGCAAACTCACTGGCGGACGTCTTCGTTGATCTGTTACCACGTAAAAGTCGGTTGTTGAAGTATAGACAGACTTCTGGAATCTTAAAATGACCAGCAATCACCAATGATCCAAGGAGGTTGTGGAGAGCATCACTTTGCAATTCTCTCATCGGAACTTGTGCCCCAGTCAGGATAACTGGTTTGCCGAGGTTCCGTAACATGAAACTTAGTGCGGAGGAGGTATATGCCAAGGTGTCGGTCCCGTGCAGAACGACGAAGCCATCAAAGAGACCATAATTACAAAATATAATCTCAGCAATATCCGTCCACTCTTTCGCACCAACGGAGCAGCTATCAATTAAGTCATCAAATTCGCATACTGTGTACCTGATCTGTCGCTGGTAGGCCGATGGAGGGGTCCGTAGGCTGGTACGTGTCTGAATGTCTCCTTTCCTATTCATGACCACATTAAGCACCGATGATGGAGACCCATCATTGAACAGCGAAATTCCTGCTAGGCAGGATTCTTGAAAATCTGTGGCCGGTACATAGCCTGATGGGGAGTGTTGCATGCCGATTGTACCACCGGTCATAACGATCAACACTCGACTTTCTGGTGTCACCATTTGGTTTTGGACATCATTTTCGGATTGCGGGAGTTGAGACATCTTAACACAGTAAAGTATGCAGGGCGATCGGGGAGGAAATGGGGTGGATAGAAAAGAAGGGATGGGTCTTGAGGCAGTATCCAGTGATTTGAGCGAAAATTTCTCAGGGATATCAAATTTCTAGAAGCTAGAAGTTTTCATAACTGGGAAAGTTGACCTGCGATATATTGAAGATTTGCATCTCTCTAGCAGAGCAGGTTGTATACCTATGAAGTTTAGTTTAGGGTTCAATACTTCCATGCCAAATATTGTAGTGGAAACGGCCATACTTCGGCAAGGCCAGCCAATCACGATCTATCAACATATATCTATAGCCAGCGAGGTTGAAGGGAACTTAGAAACACTCGGCCCCACATCGGCCGCTACGGCGCCGAAACTTTTAAGCTGTGGGAATAAACTGCGAAATTACTGGTGGCACACTACTTTACATGGGCCCAGTTCCTCATGGGCCAATAGAAATGCGAGTATGCACCGTAGCGGCCGAAAGTAAACCATAGTACATGCTGTATAGAAGATAAGCGAAATTATAGTGACACTAGATCACGATATCTTTTGAACAGATAGTAGATACGGAGTATACGCAGCATCAAACAAGCCGCAATCCTCGGAAATGCGGGGACCGGGGTCGGAGAAAGATAGGCGAAGAGGTCAGTATGTACTGCTTTTGCACAGAAGGTAGATAAGGGCTTTTTATAGGCAGGCCACAATATAAATTCTCGCAGGCCTCGAGTCCTCATCGAAATATCAAACCCATTTTCACAACCTTTCTCTACATTTCCCAACATGTCTGAAAAGAAGCATGACGAACCTATGGAGTCTGTTCTATCCCAAACAGACCAAGTCGCTGGGAGTTGTGAATACTACCACGATGCAGTCTTTGGAGAGATGGCAGAAGGCGGGCCGAACTATCGCAATGTAAGCCCACTCGAATACGTATCTCTTACAGTGAATTGACGATTTTCGAGGTCGAATGGCTAGGAACAGCCATACTCATGATGAAGACGCAGATTGGTCTCGGGGTCCTATCTATACCCTCGGCTTTCGATACCCTCGGTATAGTTCCCAGCGTACTATGCCTTGCTGCAATCGGTGTGATCACAACATGGTCCAACCATATTGTTGGTGTCTTTAAGCTTCGGCACCGCGAGGTGTATGGAGTGGATGATGTAGGACACCTAATATTCGGACTACCGGGAAGGGCTGTTCTTGGGAGCGCGTTCGTTCTGTGTGAGTACTGTTTCGACAGGAAACGATGATAGTGCTAAATCGGTATAGGGTATGTCTTCTCGGCCGGTTCGGGCATGCTAGGCATCTCAATCGCCTTAAATTCCGTCTCCTCTCATGGGACATGCACTGCCGCATTTGTGGCCGTTGCTGCTATCGCCGCTTGTGCTCTCGGAAGTATTCAGACACTTGGACGGATCTCTTGGGTCGCGTGGGTTGGTTTGATTTGTATTATGACCGCTGGTAAGTTTTCCTCTCTTGGGTCTATGTAAAATCAAACTAACTAGACATAAGTCTTGATTGTCGTTGTCGGCGTTGGCGTCCAAGATCATCCAGCAGATGTACCAGTAGATAAAGTTTGGGTTTCTGACTATAAGGTTGTCGGCAATCCTTCATTCGCTAGTGCAATGGCTGCAATATGTACAATTGTATTTGCCTATGCAGGAACCCCAGCATTCTTCTCCATCGTCTCGGAGATGCGCGAGCCTCGTCACTACACCCGAGCTCTAGTTATCTGTCAATCGATCGTCTCTGCATTCTATTTTTCGATTGGCATTGTTGTCTACTACTACTGCGGGTCTTACGTCTCTTCGCCGGCTCTTGGTTCGGCTGGTCCACTCCTGAAGAAAGTTAGCTATGGGTTCGCGCTACTAGGCTTACTGGCGAGTACTACGCTTTTCATTCATGTGGGACTTTTCCAAACTTTTTGGATGCGAAATATATTACTAAGCGACATCTAGCTACCGGTAAAGTATATTTTTATTCGTATCTTCCAAGGCTCTAGACATCTGACCGCGAATACCATTATCCACTGGGTATCGTGGTTCGGGCTCACCTTCGGCATTACCGTGGTCGCTTATATCATTGCCAGTGCTATTCCCGTGTTCAACGACCTTGTCTCACTCATCGGCGCCTTAATGGGGATACTGATGACCTTTCAGCCAATGGGCTGCATGTGGCTGTATGACAACTGGTGCGACGGCAAGATCGACAAGCCTGTCCAGTGGAAGTTGATGGTCGCTTGGAGTATTTTCGTCATCCTAGCTGGGACTTTCTTGGTGATCGGGGGTACATATGGGTCGATTTCCAACATCATCACTAGTTATTCGGGGGTCTTTTCATGCGCCGACAACTCAGTCTAGTAGAAGTTTTGAGACTCCTGACATTTATTTCCGGCCCAGTTCAAGTAGAGTAACGACCTTCATTCTGACTAATTCCCCCCCTTTTTTTTCTCTTTCAACATTGTCAAGCCAATGGTGGGAATTCTCGGTTGTTCCATCAAACTAATATTTGCAGTAATTGGTCTTTCTTACCTGGGTATGAAGCTTGAATAATATATAAGAAGTAGATTTGAATACGGAAAGTAATGTAGTAGCCGAGCCTTTGAGAGGTCTTCGTTTGACGGTGCTTTCTCTCTCCCTGGGCTTTTTGGATTTCCAACGTTAGGAGATCTCGTTGTTGCAAATTCACATGCTGATCCCCTGAATGCGCAACCCTCATCAACGCATATGTATTATTTCAGTGTACCTGAACCTTCTTTATAGATACTGAGACAAGATCAAGGCACATCTACCAGCCCCATGCTCTAGCTATGATCGTTTAGGGTAGGCTCAAGATAAAAAAAACCTGGAAGATATCAGATGTTGGAACTGTGGGAGCTTCGGGCGGAGTCAGAGAGTTCGAGTTCTCTAAGTTTCGGATATTGTTCAGTGGAAAGAAATAACTACATTAGTGAACGGATATAAGAATAACTGTTTGCCTCAAACGGCCATGATCACAAGGGTTTGATGACAATCCAGCTAATAGAGGAATGTACTTATGCGAGCAATATCAAGCCATATGTGTACTGTAACATGACAACCGGCTTACCTTCGCAACGATTGGCCTTATTGTAATGCACCTAGGCACTTGTTATACAAAAGGACGGGATTATTTGGCTGGGAGTTGTGTTACCGGTCGAGCTTTTATTTTTGTGTCGCAAAAGCTTTGGATCATGTGAGCCCATCAAAACGTGGAAGGAACGAATTTGGAGGAAAGAGCGAAGGACACTCTTTTTACCCCCAGTGCCCATGTGAATTGCACCATCGCATAATCTGTGGACATACCAACATTGAAACTTGGGTATATATCGAGGTACTTTGTTTGCTATCTCCCGGTTTCTTTCCTTCTTTATTCCCTTCATTTTTTCTTCCATCTAAAGCAACACAAACAGGACAGAATTCAACAATCTTCCAGATTCATACTATATTCCAATCATGCTTAATCCACCTGCAGAGCACATCGACGAGAAGACTGCTGTCACGGTTCTCAGAAAGGATGAGGCTCAAGCTAGTGACAACAAGCGGTTTGGTGAAACTGAGCGGGACTCTGCAGATATTGTCATTGTCACTGGAGCCGATGTGGCCGCTCATCTTTTGCCGATGCGAGATGACTTCGACCCTACTTTGACCTTTCGCGCTGCTATCCTGGGCTCCGGTCTTGCGGCCTTCCTCGCTGTCATGACCCAGATTTACACTGTAAGTGAATATTCACATCGCATCTCTATTCATCGCCACAACATTGCTAATAAACATATTCTTAGTTCAAACCAACCCAGGTCGACATCTCAAAGGTTTTCCTTGTTCTTGCTTCCTACTTTGTTGGTAACGCCTGGGCCAAACTTCTCCCCCGCGGTGACAAGTTCGAGGTGAGATGGAGACGGCGAGATGGACAGGGCAAGCTCCCTTGGTGGATTACTGTCATCAAGTTTATTAATCCTGGACCTTTTGGTCTCAAAGAGCATTCGATCTCTGTGATCACTGCCACGGCAGCCGGGTATGTTACGAATGCGACCAGTGTATTTGCGGCACAAAAGCTGTTCTACGATCTTCCCTTGAGTGCCACCACTGTCATCCTGGGAATTATCTCTATCGGTCTATTTGGCTGTGGTCTATGTGGATTTATGCGGTCCTTTGCTGTCTGGGATGTTGAGGCCGTCTACTGGGGTGAGCTGCCTGTGGTGAAAACTCTCCAAGGGCTTCACTGGGATCAAGTTGAGAACTCGAAGCCGCTGAAATACTTTTGGTATGCGTTTACGGGTATGTCTCTTTATGAGATATTTCCTGCATACATTTTTCCGTGGCTCAACTCTGTCTCTATTCCGGTATGTACTATCCTCCAAAAACATATTTTGCACCGCATCTGACGAAATTCTTAGTGTCTGGCTTCACAGAAGGCAACCGGCAATAAGGGTGCCATACTCACCAACCTTTTTGGTGGTGCCACTGCCAACGAAGGTCTCGGTCTCTTCTCTTTGTCCTTTGACTGGCAATATGTAAGTTTAAATTTGGCGCTCTGGTGATATTACGTACTAACAGACGAGGTTTCCCAACGCAGATCACATCCTCTTCAACTGCCATTCCTCTCAAGTTGATACTTCATACCTTCGTCGGAACCGGAATCTGCGCCATAGTGATGATTGGCATCTACTTCGGAAATGGCTGGGGTGCGAGATCAATGCCCTTCATGGCGACCAACCTTCTTACGGCCAATGGCACAAGATATCCCGTGAAAGAGGTGTTTCCTGGTGGCTTGCTTGACAAATCAGTGATTGAAAAGCACGGACTATCTCAGTTGACTGGGTCCTTTGCATTTGGTCTATTTATGGCCAACGCGGCAGTGAGTGTGATGATTTATCCTGAATTCAGACACTAAATGGTTTCTAGATTGGCGCCCTGATTCTGCATTGCATCCTTTTCTGGGGCGAGGGTATCTGGAGCGTTTATCAACGCGCGAGGGAAGGCAAGCATGATGATCCGCATCACACCCACATGGCGAAGCACTATAAGGACACCCCGTGGTGGTGCTTTGCTGGCATTCTCATTGTCAGCTTTGTCCTTGGTCTTGTCGTGGTGATTAAAGAGAATATCACTCTTCCGGTCTGGGCGTACATTGTCTCGCTAGCACTAGGAATGTTCATTTCGCCTTTTGTGAGTATCCTCGCATACACAGCTTCAGAAAGATTCTAACCAATATCATGTTCCAGAGTGTCGTCCTCTTCGCTCGCTTCGGCAACGGCATTGCCACTAACAATCTGTCGAAAATGCTGGCTGGACTCATGCTTCCTGGGCGCCCAGTTGGTAACATGTACTTCGCTGCTTGGTCGCATAATGTTGTCCTTTCTGCTGGCTCCGTGTCCACCGATCTCAAGCTGGGCGAATACCTCAAAATACCGCCCAGGATCATGCTTTGGACCCAAATTTATGGCATCATACTTGGTGGATTCATCAACTATGCCATTTTATCTTCCATCATATCAGCGAACCGGGATCTTCTTGCCGAGGGCAACGGAAACTCCTCCTGGAGTGGTGCGACCATGCAAGGTTTCAACACAAAGGCGGCCTCCTGGGCCTTGTCTCCCTACTTGTATAAGTTCGGTGCCAAGTACGAGTTGATTCCTATTGCCCTAGCTGTCGGTGCCGCTGCGGTGACTTTACATCGGGTTTTCTACCAGGTCAGCAAGCCTAATTCAGTTCAAGATTGTTCAACTAGTTCGTGCTGACCCCACCTTTCGTTCTAGTTTGTTCCCAAAATCGGACGGTTCGATATTTCTGAAATTAACCTGCCACAATTTATTCAATATGCCGGTAATATTCCAAATCAGCCACAGACCTGCACAATTCTCAGTGGGCTACTTTGTGGCTTGTTTACCCAGGCCTACCTCCGGAATTACCACCCACGCATCTTCAAAGACTACTCATACATTATTGCTGGGGCCTTCGACGCTGGTAGTCTCTTGATTGTCTTCATTCTCTCTTTTGCTGTGAACGGAGCGGGTGGACCGTCTCATCCATTTCCATCATGGTGGGGAAACAATCAGAAGGGAAATTTCGATTGGTGTCCCGTCTCGAAGTAGAGACAACGGGTTGAAAACAAGCCCCAAACAAAGACATATGGAAGGTGACCAACACACCAAATTCGCGGGGCACAGATATTTCTTTTCGATACCTTCAAGCATTAGTTAGCTTCCCAAAACGCTGTCCGTGGTGGCAAGCCTTTGGTGAATAGATCCCCAATGAATCCTGGGCTTTAACATGATGTATTCACAATGGTCATAATTTGACCATGAATTAACTCTCAAACCGCTACAGCCGTTTCTTATCCACCTGTACTTCGTACTTTTTCTATATACTCAGGACGTAGGCTTCATTATGTTACGAGTCTGATTTCATACGCATTGTAAGACAGCCTTTCTTAACAATTCCAGCACGGTCCTTACAAGATCAAGATTAGTATGCTTGATTATCAGCCAGGAAACTTATTTAAAGCAACCATTGAAGAGACATGAGAGACTTATAATGGGAGGTACGCGTAGTCGAACGATACATGCTTTCGCAGGTGAGTAAGAAGCCAGGTTGGGCCTTCAGGCATCACGCAATGCTTGTACCAGAAGGTGAATCTCAAAACTAGATAAGCATCAAGCAGCAATATTTAAGCGATGTGGAGTAACCAATAACGATAGACTTGTTGAATGGCAAGACCTTAGTCTAAATGGCGTGTCTAACTAACGATGCAAGTTGCTTGGACCCCGCGTCTAGAGCTACCCAAACATGTCTCAGTATTATCCCACAAATGATACCTACAGCATATTCATTAATAAGAGGACATGGAGGTAATTCTAACGCTAAATTTACACCTAGCGTTAGGTTCGCTTATTTTGCAATTGTCTCATTCATGCATACGGGCACAACATAACAACTCTTCCTAGGGCATAATTGCGTGACGACCATTACAACGACGCGTAATTCCTCCATAAATATAAATATCAAGGTAGAGGGTTCCATGATGCTACTCGCAATCACTTTCGACAAGGTTCCGCCTTTGTCTCTTACTGCAATCCTTAAAGATGTCTACAGAGGAAGGAAAGACAGCACAGGTTTCTGCTAGTAGTGCAGATGGCTCGGACGAAGAGTGGCAGAAGAGTGGGCAATATAAAACAGAAGGTACATTTGAGGCTAGGGAGGGTCATCACTTCTACCGGCCCATTGACAGTTATGAGGGCCTTCATCGTTGGGATCCGAATTTCCAATGGACGGAACAGGAAGAGAAGAAAATTGTCAGGAAGGTGAGTTACCTGTCCTCTGTCACAACTCGATAGACAATTGACTAAATTTGGTAGATTGATGCTCGTGTCTGCACTTTTGCCTGCGTGACCTTCTTTGCATTGCAGCTGGACCGAGGAAACATCGGCCAGGCACTAGCAAGTACCCTTCTGAAAGATCTCAAGATGACGAGCAATGATTACAACTTGGGTCAGACAATCTTTCTGGTCTGCTTCTTGCTAGCTGAGATGCCTTCGCAGTTACTCTCCAAGAGAGTCGGCCCAGACCGTTGGATTCCTATTCAAATTGTTGCTTGGAGTTTAATCGCGGCTTGTCAGGCCTTTTTGACAGGGCGTGGCTCATATTTGGCCTGTCGTGCTCTGCTGGGATTCTTAGAAGGCGGCTTGTGAGTATTCTTATTCCAAAAAGATCTTTAGATGGGACTGATCGCGGTTTACAGTATTCCTGATACCATTCTTTTCTTGTCTTTCTTCTACAAATCTAACGAGCTGCCGAGAAGACTGACCTGTTTCTGGATTTCTTACACGATTGCTGGAATTATTGGTTCATTCCTAGCCTTTGGCTTCCTACACATCACTAATGCCAGCGGCAGTGGTGCGTGGAGATATCTATTTGCGTACGAAGGTCTCATAACCGGTGTCATTGGAATCATCGCGTATTTCTGGATGCCAGCATCCCCGGTGCAAACCAAGGGAGGATTACGCGGAAAGGACGGATGGTTCACGGAGCATGAAGAGAAGATCATCGTGAACCGCGTTATTCGGGACGATCCTAGCAAGGGCAGTATGCACAACCGACAAGCCGTCACCCCACGACGGTTTTGGGAGTCACTCAAGGATTACCATATGTGGCCGATTTATGCTCTTGGTTTAGTTTGGATGATACCCACCACTCCGGCGGCAGGTTATCTCACCCTGCAACTACGATCCCAGGGGTTCACAACATTCCAGACCAATTTGTTGGTGATTCCATCAGCTGTCATTGCGATTATTACCATGATAGCTATTACCTGGGTTGCAGAGCGTACAAACCAGCGCCTGCTATGGGGCGTGGGGGTGGAAGTATGGAATCTAGTCCTGCTTATTGCACTAGAGTTACTTCCCGAGAGAAGCATGCCCTGGCCCCGTTGGGCGATACTTACGCTCCTTGTTGGTGGGCCGAGTATTCATCCTGTTGTGGTCGCGTTGACTTCACGAAATGCCGGATCTGTGCGGACTCGCACTGTTGCTTCTGCATTGTATAACATGTCTGTACAACTCAGCGGCATTGCTGGTGCTAATGTGAGTTCTTGTCCTCGCATTTTCTGCTGCCAATGACCTAGAAATAAACCCACTCTTTACTAACAATTATGAACAGGTGTACCAAGCAAAAGATGCGCCATACTACAGGAAGGGAAACAAAGTTCTTATTGCACTGGCTGTCGTCAGTGGGTTCCTTTTTATTGCCGCCAAGTTCTACTACGATTGGTGGAATAAGTATGTAATCAAACTCGCAAATATGAATATGGATCATACTTGCTAACTTGTATACAGAAAAAACTCTGCAAAGTGGAATGCTATGACAAGCGAGCAAAGAGAGTATTACTTGCGTGAAAACCCCGTATTGACAAACAAGAGGTACGTTAGCATCATAGGGTGTAGATACTACCAGTGCCTATATTTTACATACTGATCATCTTGTGCAGACTTGACTTCCGGTTTGCTCGTTAGAGCTGTAAATATGCCGGAGAATTTGGATAAACCCAATATCATTAGACATGTCCAGTGTGTTAATGGAATAAACATTGAGTTGAAGATAAGAAGGCGGGTAAACATGCAGATTAGGCACAGAGGTTTATAAGACGATTAGAACATCACGACTTTATGAAAGCAACGAGTTTACCTACGTGGCATTTATGAAAAAAAGAAGTTTGCATTGTAGAATAGCAGAGATAAGTGATTTGACAAGAACTTAATATGTGAGTCCGTGAGGTTTGTCGGAAATTGCACCATAATGGCTCAAATGAGGTTGTCTGCGGCAATCTTAGCACCATGCATTGATATCACAATATGTCGTCAGCGAGGGGTTCCAATGCGCCTTTCTTCAGAGATCCTACAATCCCAAATTAGACCAGAATTTCTGAATGACTGGCATTTTGTCCAATTTTTTGAATGTGTTGGGCTTGCCAAGCCGAAGCAAGTATCATTATATAACCCCTTTGTTCACTCGAAGTATTTGACTTTCCATTCAAAGAAGCTCAAGCCTTAGATTCACCCTCCTCTGGAACGTATGGTGTCTCATAAGGGCGCTCAGCCTGTGGAGTAATGCGCGCCAAGTGGCGACGCTCACCAGTCGTCCAGTCAACAATCGCAGAATGAGCCGTGACACGGTTCTATGTTGCACAAACATTAGTCTTTTGAGCCCTTGATCAACAATTCAAGATTTAACTCACATCCCAGACCACAACAGTCTTTGGGGCCCATCGAATACGAGCTTGAAAGTCAATGCCGCGACCCACATGAGCCAGTAGGAAACCTAGAAGCGCATCGCTCTCCTCCTTTTTGAGTCCAACAATACTGCGAGTAACTATTCTTGGTATAAGTATTGAATCTTCGTTTTTCAAAAAATGCAGGAATATACTTACATCCACCATTAATGAAAAGCGCTTTCTCTCCAGTCACCGGGTGGGTTCGAACAAGAGGGTGCTCGTTCTTCACCGGCTCTCGTCTATCCACGCCGCCACGCTTCAGACTAAACTCGGCCTGTTCAAACCCGGAGTGCACAGCTTTCAACCCGTGAAGACGCTCCTTGAGCGCTGGCGAAAGTCGGTTATAAGCCTCAACTTGGTTGACGAAAGCAGTGTCCCCACCCACTTCAGGGCTGTCAAGAACATATAAGAACGTGGTTCCCGGTGGCTGCTGCTCATATGTGACATCGGAGTGCCATGCGACACTGCTGTTCTTTGTATTGAGATATTCGTCAAGTTCCCACGCATTGTTGTTCCGATGAACGAGATGAATCTCAGGATATCCCTCCGGAGCTCCGCTGGTCGGGTGAATATGATGGCGGCCAAAGTAGCCTCCGAAATCAAGGGCTTCTTGAATTGGCAGATCGGCGAGATCCTGGTCTCTGAAGGCGACGACTTTGCGTTGCGCGACAAGCAGAGCGAGCTGATCTTTTCCGGCAGCACTGAGCTTGCTTAGCTGAACGCCTGTAACCTCGGAGCCGGTGGTTGGAGTCAATTTTTGGATCTTAGAGCCCTCGATGAGCAAGTCTTTAAAGGAGGGATCGGCATCTTTTCCGTGCTCAACGTGAGTGAAAGGTTCAAGAGGCGGGTATTTTTCGCCATAGTCAAATACAGGCAGGTAGTTTGGATACTGCATCATTGTTAAGTCAAGCCATATGTGGAGAAAGTCAAAGTTCTAGCCGTGACCTACACTGGCAGTGGTGTTTCCCCCTTCCTCATCAATGATTCTTCTCACTCTAGCTTTGGTCTCAGCTGCTTCAGGGGCAGCCTTTACAGGAACAACGACTTCCGCAGTGGGAGCTTGGGCAATAGATGGCGCCATGTTTTACTAATATATCGGTAAACTTTGTCGTTATCAAGTTTGGGAAAATATCACTTGTAATTTGTGAGGAGTCTCTGTTTAAATATACATTATTCATGATTTTGCTATGCTTGGCGTCATTTTGTCGTAGAATCACGTATGAAGACATTCGTGTCGGTCATACGGAGTACACGCCAGTAACGAGCAAAGGATCAGGTACATAAAGCACATCAACATTAATGCCGTAATACCCGCTCTATCGAATGACTAATTGAACATCATGTCCAGATGAGACGAAGTATTGATTAAACCTGACGTGCTATCTGTAACAATAACATCATGTGCTTGCCAATGGTTAAAGAAGTTATAGAGTGCCCAGGCGGCCTCGGGTGGATTGATAATGTTGATATGGCGTGATATGATGCAAGTGACAACCCCGCAAAAGGCTGCCGTGGACTATACGCCCACAATATACGCATATTAGGGTCCGCAATAGTAATGATAGACGTGGCATATAACTGGAGAATAAAAGCTCGATAGTAGTTTCATCATTATTTGCATAATTGTTCAGCAAAGCAGGCAAAGCACGGAAAGTGGCGTGTGATAATGCAAGCTCGCCTTGTAACTTGGTAACCTGAGTTTTATAACTATTTCGTTTCTTCGAAGGAAATTACGAAACGAGAGACCGCAAGATGAAATTTAGGCGGAAGCTTTTTTGCTTGAACTGAGGGGTTGCGGAGCAATAATCACTCTGATGTTTTGGCATGTACATTTCAAAGTAGGTCAAGTAGCCGAAGTATCAATATTTGTCGCAGTCGATCGAAGTTGGAGTGTTATTTTGTCTGTTGTTATTACGTCGGCACTGACCCTTGAACAAGGCCCACGAGAAGAGATCGAAGGGAACCAGGCACACATCCCGGACAGTAAAGGTTGGTGTAATGACTGATATCATCGGATCCAGTAGGCTACCGACTACTTTAGTGGATTTGTATTCCTTTACTCTACGAAATTGACTGCTAGACTTCTCTAACAAGCGGCCTCAAATTCTGATATTTTCTCGCTTATCTAGATCAAGTGTAGACTTCCGTATAGCCCATAAATGGGCCCTACCTTCGAAACCTGACCCAGCCCACAGCCCACATGAAAGCCTATTCAGGGGGGTTTACTAAGCATCTTGTAATCGCTATATTCTAACCTTCTACTTATTATATAGAGTTTAAAATTTTAGAATTTAGAATTGTTATAGCTACATAAGTATACATTTCAAAGTTAAACAATATCCGATCAGAAGAGGTCAAGATACTACGAGAAAGTATATTTAATACTCGATATATGTCTAGGATCTAGATAGGAGTACTACCACTTTCTGAGTGACCTTCTATAATTTATAAATTATCTAAACAACGCGCTTTCTCGCATTTTTAAACGTGTTTTAGAGAGATAACTAGTAATTGATTCTAAATGATCTAAACTAATAAAATATTACCTTTAGAATAAGGCTTAGAAACGGGGGTAAAACGAAGGGTAATTTTAAAATCCCTAAACGGGGGATCAACTTCTGAATTCTCGGCATATTTGCACTGTTTGGGGCCCAAAGCCCATCGGTGGGCCCGAGGCTAGGCCCAAAACCTAACCCATTTGCGGGTTGGGTCGGGTTGGGCTTTGGGCTTTATGGGCCGGTGCGGAAGTCTAATCAAGTGTAAGGCGGAAGTATTATACAACTGGGTAATCTCTGTGTTCATGGAGAATGACATGGAATTTGGTCGGCTTTGGAGACCGAAGCGAGACGATGCTAAAAAAGAGGCACCTAAAGTACTAGAAATTTTGGAATTGCATTGAGAGGTCGATCTTGGGAAGGACTAAAAGTGAGGTCACGGGTTATTTCCATTCCCTCGATTTTACAACAAAGAAACTATGTAAATTCCCAGTCGATTCAATATTTCAAATCAAAATTTGGCTACCAGAATCATACGAACTTCCAATTTCAACATAGTTAGCTCTCTGGTTACTAAAAAGTAGAACGATAGTCAATAAATCCTTTAATTCCTCGGTTGATACAAATATATCTTTCTCAACTTTTCTTTGTCTGGTCCAACGTCAACTCCCAGATTCTTTTGTTATTTGATGTAAGGAGAGAATCTTCCAGCTAATGATCAAAACTTCTTGACATTCATTCTAGTTTCTTTCTAACAAAGAAAACTAGCGGTAAGAGTGTAAAAAATATATAGTTGTAAAAAGCCGAGTTTCGTGGCTTACAGCCCTTCCAAGGATATATTCTTTGTCATAGCTACACTGTACTGTGTCTTTGAGCCTTTGAACCCGAATCCACTCGATGTCAAGTTTATGTCTCTCTCGTTGTCTGCAATCTTTTTTATTTCCATACTTACTTAGTTCTGATACTTCATGTATTTGTATCCCCCGACTCGCTTGTGCGTTCATGTCGAGGCATTTTCGGTTTGCAAGACTCAACTTTCCAAGACATATTGTCTTCAACATGTCGGAGCGATACAACTTTCGACGTAGTACTCGCGTTCAGCAACTACCGCCCCACCGTCCTAGGGGCTCACCACAAGATCCAACCCCACGCATAGAGCTCAGGATAGAAGATTTAGACCTTGACAAATCCTACGTTGACAGTTGGGCGCCACCTAAATCACGACCGAAGCCAAGAAAAAGCAGACCCTGGGCCAAATGGACAGGAAACGACCCCTTTACCGACCCAGCTCAACTTCCTCCCGGCTGGCATATGAATGAAGACGATCTTGAAACCAAGTAACACGTCATTGAATCCAAATCTCCATACAAACAACAAGCTAATTGAAATTTCATAGCGATATCGACAGCCAAATTGAAAGATGCCACGAGAGAATTGCTGAAAACATAATGCCTCATGTTTTTGCGCAAAGGTTGGAGGAATATACAGCTGCAAAGAACAAAAAGGAGTAAGTCAACTATATTCAGATTGCAGCTGCACAAATTTTCACCTTGGTATACTGTAGGCAGATGAGGTTCCCGGGATCTGAAGAGCTCAGCTGGGATACCATTCAACGGGTGCATGCATTGGAGGCTATGAAGACAGACCTGACGAGTACTGCGGATGAATGCGAGCAGCTCCCAAACATTGAGGCTCTCTTGGAAGCTTATAAGTCGGGCGAGCTTGACTGGAATAACGGTCTTGTTACATATTGGTCGAAGGGAGTCCAGATTTCCCAACCAAGACCGTTTGACTGGGATGAATTTGAAGCGATTAATTCCCACCACGAGGGCCACAAAGGATTTTGGACGGAAGGGGTAATGGACATCCTCAACATTTTCAAAGTGACACGCTAATAGAGATTATCAGATCTGCGGTCCTGAAAATGAGAGCTCCTATTCAGTGGTCGCATTGCTTCCGTATCCACAAACTCCAAGACTGACTGGCGTAAGATCTCCACACTCATGACTCAATCCCCTTCCAAGTCTCTCTAACCTTTTCTTCTAGCTGACATTAGCACTCCGCATTCCAGGACTAGCGTGGTTTGCAGAGTTGGACTTTATCAACGATACTGGGTGCAGTACGATGACCATCTATCAAGGAGATCTCAAAATTCTTCTTGGTCCTTTTGGGACGGCTGTGGGGCCAAGAGTACCGGTTGTCTCCATGATAACTTCTAGTACTGCTAATGGCAACATAACCATGCAAATGATTGAAGTAGAAGCTACGATCCTTGATGGGAATCGTACAAGAATGACCCCCTGGACTAGAAGCTTGTGCCACCTCTTTCCAGGAAATTGGTCACCCGATGGCGTCCCCCGACTAGACGGCCCATTGATAAAAGATTTGTTATTCGTGGCAAGCGTACCTGATCGCACCCGTCGTTTATATGCCTCGACCACGAGGGACGAACTTCCCCTCCCAAACCTGGACCTCGCTGTCAACCCGGGACATCATCCCGCAACAGTACGCAATACCATGCCACCAGGAACATTTGTCCCCGTACAGGGTGGTTGGTTAGCTCCGGTGGGAGGGAAAATGGCATTCCCACCACCAGCAGCTGGAGTGCCTTGAGAGACTGACAAACGTGACATCTCTTTGTCGGACTGTCACTTGTATTAGAGCTCGCTCCTCACCTTTGATCCCTCTGTTGTTCTTTTTTGTTGCTTGGCGTCTGTCAATGTCCCCATCGAGTCCAGTTTTCGATTCTTTGTTGAGCCTTTCTTCTCCTATATTTGAATTATATCCGCGCAAACCTAGAATACCAAACCAACCTAGATTTTTTTATCTTAATGTAATACATAACCTTGTTAGTCTATGTCTCATATATCCATAGAGAATATTTATGCTTGTGTCATCAACTTATTTTTTATTTGTGCGCGTTGCGTTCATAGTTTCTAGCGCAAGTTATATCTAGTTTAATTACGCAGGGGTACAGGTGCCATGCATAAATACTACCCAAGGGGGACTTGTCGCATATCAATTATACTGCTGCGTAATAGATGGCCTTTGCAGGCGGCTATTGATGCTACTATCACTGAGGAACAGAAATATGACGTAGTAGACATAGCCGTTCTGGTAAGGAGGGATTCCTTTCGCAGTGAGTTTCCCCAATATATTCTTCATGGCTAGAGAGCAATATTGTATGCGAACGGATGCCTATCCCACCAATATGTAGAGAAAAGTGGCTTATGTAGATCGAGGGACACCTGGAACTCACTCTTTTCCCTCCCTTTTCCTGCTCTTCTTTTACTAAAGCTCACAATGAACTACATCCAGAACATTCGTATACGGAAAATGGATTGACCCACCAATAGTGTTACATATCGAACAAATATATAACCCGTACGGAGTAATAATAATTTTATCCTTCGATAGTTGTCATGCCTTCGGCCACGATCAGCACACGTGGTGGGACCCACCCACAGCAGGTAGTCATCTTTTCCTTCTGTCCCTACTCTTTTCCCATTTGCTTGTTCCATATCAAAAGCAATTTATTGCAATCCTTGTATACTTGGAACTATATTGTACGGAGTACTCAGTAGCCAAGCTCTGGCTGGGTTCCAGAACCAAAGCCGATCATTTGTGGTTACATTTAGCCCCACGCCGCTTCTTATGTGCTGCGGGTCGCTGATATAGATTACAAAAACAGCGATATGGCAGCAAACTTGACTTTTTTCTTTTCTTTTTCCAAATTTTGAAGAAAGAAACTGTTATCACAAACCTACAACATAGAGGAAGAAGATGGTTCCGAGTGATATGACACTAGCCATGCAGGAAATTTTCGTGGCTATCGCCATTATGGAGTAGACTAGCTGCAACTAAGCGCAGCTGCGGAATACTAGTGTATCCCGACTAGTGGCAAGTTATCAACGCTTGCACTGCATGGCCCACAGTAAATTACCGCCATGGGAGGTCTCCGAGAAAAAGAGAACAATACCTTTGTAGGAAAGTTTTTTCCTCCCCCCGGGCTTTTCCTTTTTAATTCCTACTTTCCCCAGCGGCTACAATTCTCGAGCCAAACTCAATAATCCATCATGATCATCAACGAGAAGGCAAGCGTTGGTGACACAGAGCTGGGAAGCCCTAGGGACTCCACTGAGGAGCACGAGGTATTCAAGAAGACTGAGGATGGCGTCAGCTTCCGCGGTGTTGGCTGGTTCAAGGCGTGCATTATCTTCGTGAAGGTCCTCTTCGCGACGGGCGTCCTGTCACTGCCAGCTTCGCTGTACTCCCTCGGTGCGGTGGGTGGCTCGCTCAGTATCGTCGCATGGGGCGCGTTCAACACTTACTCTTTCGTGATTCTGGGCAACTTTCGCAAGAAGCATCCTCACTGCCACTCTATCGCCGATATGGCGGAAGTTGCTGGCGGTTTCTTCGCGAAGGAGCTTACCGGTATACTGTTCCTCATCGGCTACGTTCTTGTCACAGGTAGTGGTATCATTGGTGTTTCGACGGCCCTTAACGCCCTCTCGCACCACTCTGCGTGCACTGTCTGGTGGTCTTTGATCGGAGCGGTCGTGATCATCGCGACAGCTTCAGTACGGAAACTCCAGCATGTGGGCTGGCTCACATATGCAGGATTCATCTCGATCTATGCCGCAGTTTTGATCGTCGTCATCGGAGTTACAACTCGCGACCGACCGGCCGCCGCGCCCCAGGAGGGCCCCTACGAGCTCGGATACGCGGCTATCAACAACCCCGGATTTGCAGCTGGCATGGTTGCTTCCAGCACTATCTTCGTCTCGACAGCTGGTACCAGCGCCTTCATTCCGGTGATGTCGGAGATGCGCAACCCAAAGGACTACAAGAAGGCGTTATACCTGTGCATGATTGTTGTTAATGCGTCATATCTTGCTTTCAGCTTGGTTGTCTATCGTTGGTGCGGACAATGGGTGGCCAGTCCGTCTTTAGGTGTATGTATCCTGTAGTTGAAGCCGGTTTCGCATGCAATTAGCTAATCCTTGTTATGTACAGAGCGCCGGACAGACGGTCAAGATGGTATCTTACGGTGTTGCACTACTAGGACTGGTCGTAAGCGCCACGATCTACTTGCATGTGAGTAAATCCCTCGCAAATCAGGCTCCCAGAACTAATCTTGCTATTTAGATTGCCGCCAAATACATATTTGTGCGTATCCTGGGTAACACGCGTCATTTGCAAGCCAATACTGTCGTTCATTGGGTTACTTGGATGAGCTGCACGGTTGGGCTCGGTGCTATTTCCTTTATCCTCAGCGAGACTATCCCTATCTTCAACTATCTGGTTGCCCTGATTGGGTCCGTTTGCTTCGCCCCTCTGGCCATGTGCCTTCCAGGTTTCTTGTGGCTTCACAGCAACAGTCACTACCGGAAGGGTACACTTATGCAGAAGGTGATCTACCTGCTACATTGGGGAATGGTACTGCTTGGAATTTTCTTCCTTGTTGGTGCGACCTACGGTGTTATCATTCAGATCATTGATGCCTACGCAACGGGAATGATTGGTAAGTTTTGGGATCCCCGGAACATTGCGGAACTTACGACTGACTCTTTTTATTAGGCTCCTCCTTCAGCTGCCTGGACAACTCGAACTCATCGTAAGAATTAGGTTTGGAAAATGCTCTTTGTTTGGTCGAGCTGCTTCAGGATCGGCTTCCCAACCGGAGTAGTGAGCTTAACACATAGTGTGAACGGGTATAATGAGTGGTGGTAATGTGTGGCGGTAATGAAGGAATTCTGTAATGAGGGCCCGGGTGGCCATAATGTAATGAATTGTCATAGAATGGTATCAAATTCTGTTTTTTTTTTTCTCAAGGCTCGCCTAATTCATACCTGAGTAATAACGCTAGTCTCCCGCTAATGTAGGTACCGCCCCACTTGTGACCAAACTTGGTCCCTGTGTGGTTCGCGGACGGACTTCCGCGATTTCGGGAACCCAGCTCTAACCGCATCCAGCCTGGCCTTTGCCGATCAAAACCTTGATTCCTTCCCGCTTCATCTTTTTTTTTTTTGGCGGACGAAAGGTTGTGCAACATACCGAGGTCCTGTTCCCACTTTCATGACACATACCATCATCTTGGTGCTCTAGACTCAATCATTAGACTTGACTGAATCTCAAATTTCTGGCATCCCGTGTGGATCCACCCGCGTCAGTCCACGAGCTTGAAGTTTGCGACCTCGTGGCCTTCGATGTGGGGACTGAAACTCATGCTATGCATGGTGCATTATCCCAGTTGTTGGACACTGCTGATCTTAAGCAGCTCACAGCATAACTGGTTCATTCCGAGTCGCGCGACGCCAAGTCGGAGCTCACCCTTTTCTCACTAAGCGGCAACCAATAAAGTATCGGCTTCCGATATCCTGTACTTAAATAGTCGGTCTCTGAAACACTGAAGTCAGCAGATACGAACACGACCTTCCAAGGGGTGCAGACTAGGGAGTCCACCCCTTTTAATGGTGGTTGGGCTGCAAGTTGGTGATTTAATAGGTCATCCCCAACATATTATGAAAGTGGTCTCTCGACAATTAAATATCTTTTATATGAGAGCGTCGTGCCTGGCTCAAGTCGAGATATGAAGTCCAGTCGACAATTAGATACGCTGGTAGGCAAAAAATCGTGGACCTCAACTAGGCTCCACTTTTGACACCTGATGATTATTACTAGGAAGAACACGTTCACAGCTAAATGTGATTTCAAGGTCCCTGTTTACTTTCCTTGTCCTCACCTCGGAGGTTTCGTCAATATGATTCGCATCGCCGACTAACTTTGTTATTCAACAACCCCGGTTATGTTCGGTTGTCCCTTTTTAGGTTACCGGCTTGGCAACGATCTCGGCAGCAATCCTTCTTGGGACGAACGCGGGGTATCTTCTGCCGGCTTGCCATAGAAATGAAATATTACCTCGGATAGTTACAGTGCGAGAGTCTGGAGCTATAATTGGCATAACTAAGGGCTGCAGTCCACGCGATGATTCGAGAATCAACCAACACTTGCGATTATACACTATACACCTACAATTTAGTTGACAATGCCTCTTCCCAAATACACCTACAACGGTCCAATAGACCACACCGTGGTTCCTGATCTAACCAATGTCGAAGGAAAATCTGTCATCGTTACCGGAGGCGCAAACGGAATGGGCGAGGCCATGGTGCGCGCCTTCACTGCGGCCGGCGCCTTCGTCACCTTTGGCGACCTTCACCCAAGAGGAGACGATCTTGCCAAGGAATTGAACGCGAAAAGCGAAACGGCCGCGTTTGTCAAGTGCGACATTACAGACTGGGATAGTTTGATCACACTATTCGAGACGGCTAAGGCTAAGAGTCCCTATAACAGCGTTGATATTGTCATTGCCAATGCGGGAATTTCACGCGCCTCGGGTGACAGTCTCTGGAACCTCGATGGTAAGCCTATCTCGAACTTCCAACTGAAAGTTCAACATACTCGAAGCTTGCTTGTGTATAATCCAACATACTAACAGTCTACAGACCCAAATGGCGCACCCACCAAGCCAAATCTCAATATTGTCCGCGTCAACATGGACGGGACATTCTATACATGGAAACTTGCAGTTCATTATTTCAGGAAACAACCTGATACTGAGGACCGAGACCGATGCTTCATCATGACTGGAAGCATGGTCGCATACATTGATTCACCGGTAAATATGCCGCCAGAGACTTCCTTGAATTGGTTGTCATTTATGCATAGAAATTCACTACTAACCACCACATTAGGGAAACTGGGAATACACAGCGACCAAGTATGGCCTTCGCGGCTTCATGAAGACCGTGCGTCGAAGCAGCTGGGAACAAGGGATCCGAATCAACTATGTGGCGCCATGCTGGATCAAAAGCGCTATTCGGACTAAGGAGTACGAAAACTGGCTGATTGAACGGGGTGTCGAGTTTGGCGAACAGGCCGATTGCGCCGGTGCAATGATGCGGATCGCCTGCGATAAATCTATCAACGGTATGTCAACGTACACTCCTCCGCTTTGTACCTTGTCTTTGCAAAAGACATTATGATCATATCACGGCTAACATCACACTGCAAGGACGCTCCCTCATGATTACACCAAGGTCTATTGCCAAAGAGGGATTCGTGGACGTAAATAAGGAAGACTTTTCCGACCCCAAGGACGAGTACTTCGCGAAGAAGCAAGCATCGCAATTGGTCATTATCGAGGATAAATGGCTAGATGATTATAAAGTGAGGATTTACAAAGATTGAGTCGCATTTCACTGCTGACTCGGAGCAGAGACAGGGTCAAGGGCGGAAGTTTTGAGCGCTAGGTTTTCCTATAGTGGCACATCTGTCTAGTCTTGGAATAAAATTCAGTTCAATTTCTTCGTTGGTCAGTAAGAATCATGCACCAAAATGTTTCGCATGGAATATCGCTGTAAATCGACATCTCAAAGTGCTCAATACGCTCGTATAGCTGGGTACGAGAATCCGGATAATGCTTCGGTACAGGGTAAACGACCACTCGGTATGTCCGGCTATGTCGGCACCGCACAGCCGAACGGAATATCCTAGGAAATACTACTGACTAGGGAGAGTGTAGTGCATAAACATATAAAGCGGCTGTAATATTGATACTTACAGAGCTATAAAATATAGATATCCACACCATGACAGTTCCCGCATCCATTAATGTCCCGTCTTCCATGTATGCGTGGAGGAAACATAGGGGAAATCCCGAACCAGTGAGTAACCGCAAATTTGCTAGGAGTAGCCATTGCTAATAACCACGCTGGTGTGGGAAGAGGTTCCAGTCCCTGCAACTCCCAAGGGAGGATTCTTAGTGAAGTTGCTAGCTTCTGGGGGTGAGTTTTCGACGTTGTTGGGCTCCAGAATCGCAGCTTCAGAAAATCTTGCTAATATCTGCTTCCTAGTGTGCCATAGCGACCACTCACTTCTCACGAGCGCAAAGCAGCGTCCTTGGTTTCAAGAGCAATACCCCCTAGTATGTTGACCATGCCTCGTTTTTCAGATGAGGGAAATTTGACATGCTGACCATATTTTCCCGTTTCAAGGGTCATGAAGGATGCGGCGAGATTGTACGGATTGGCAACCAAGTAAAAGACGCCGGTTTCAGCGTAGTAAGCTCTGCAAACAGTGTTTGAAGACTTGCAATACACCTAACAACTTTCATAGGGAGATCGAATTGCCACTATCGCCGTCCCTGGGTGTGGCTCGGATGGCTGCCCAGAGTGCTCACGAGATCTTGCTCAGCTATGCGAACAAGCACACCACGCCGGAATTGGTCAGGATGGTTTCTATGCACCATATGCCGCGCTAGATCTTCGAGCAGTAGTTAGTGTTCCGGAAGGTTTGTTTCCATGATTGCGTTGCGTGGCTTGACTTAACAAAATTGGCAGGGATTCCTTCATCCGTAGCAGCAGTGGCAACGGATGCTGTCAAAACCAGTTATTACGCAATTGTGAGACGTGCGGAGGTCAAATCAAACGAGACGGTCTTTCTGTTTGGCCTTGGAGGTCTCGGGTTTAATGCATTGCAGATTTTTCTCCATATTGGGGCTCGAGTAATTGTTTCTGATATTCGACAAGAACGGTTGGAGGAGGCTGCAAGGTGGGGTGTTCCTAGACAAGATCTGGTGCCCTCTGGAAAGTCAGTACAAGAATTTGTGCACGAGAATGGGTTGCAGGGCAAGATCGATACCACCCTGGATTTTGTGGGTACACACCAGACATTCCATGATGCACAGAATATTAGTAAGTATTCCGCTATGAAAGATTTTCAGTGCACTGACCATTTCAAAGTTCGTAGAGGAGGAAAACTTTTGTGTGTTGGTACTCTCGACGAGGAGAACACTGTCGACATGAAGATTGGCATTCAGAAGAGGTTGACCATTATCTTCACATACGGCAGGCAATGGAGAGATCTCAAGGAAGTTCTCGATTTGATCTCCAAGGGAATCATTCAGCCACAGGTTGAAACTGCTGGCTTGAAGGATTTCCCCCATATCTTGAAGAGTGTTTGCGACGGAAGAGTCAAGGCGCGGATTGCCTTATTACATGAGTAACATGGCAGCCATAAAACATTGAACAATGTTGTGTTCCTCTACATATTACAGAAGGACGTGTTTATCGCATAATTCTTGTGAATTCCACTACAACTTGCTCCATCGATTTGTTTTCCCTTCTGAGTCCATTTTTCCTGGTCTTGTTGCTTGAGTGTCTAATTCACATCATATCCCGAGTAGAACGTTTCGTTGAAAACCAAACTTTGCCGGAGTACAAGACGTTTTGGCAAAGGGGAAATGAGATCAAAATAGAATCAGGCATTCTAGCTAGAAACACGAACTATACGCAGACCAAAGAACGGTCTATATTCTGGCACTGCCTAATAAAACATTCTAGCATCGCTATGGCCTTATAACTCTCATATAAACAATGGGAAGAGTGCCTTTCACAGACCTTTCGATTTCCAAAATGGTTCCAGATCCCTAAACCAAGCCCACTTGACGTTCTGGGCCCATCCCTTCTCCTTCCAAGCGTTGAGACTCAATGGGAAGTGGTCCACCCCGTCCCTAACACTTGCATCATGTGCAATAATAACAAATATGTTCTCGTCGCAGTCTAACTCTTGCAATTTGTCACGGGTCTTTTGTGCGAGGGGAATATCATGACCGAAACACATCTCGTACACCGTATCTGTTAGATTCCTTCCTCTAGTGTGCTGCAAATCATCGAAAATACTCCCGGGGCAGAATGGTTCATTGCTTTGTGTATCATACGGATGTGGAGAAATTTCCGGGGGAACAGGGAGATATTTTGAAGGCCGAAATATACCCGCATAATGACAGATATCTCCTCCCATCATGACAAAGGTAGGCGGATCTATAGTCGTTCGAGCTAGACCACAAAGATGCCCGATTGCATGTCCTGGGCTGTCTAAGAGGTAGAACGACCCATCGCCAAAGTAATCGACTGCAGGGAATTTTCCAATACGCAGTGCATCGGGACCGTCAAATCGAATCTCGCGCAACAATCGACCACTATAACAAGTTAAATTCAAGATCCGAAAGATATTCAAGTTTATCCTGAAGGCACCAGGACTCACGCATAATCACTCTCCCGGATTGGAGACTTAGGATTAGCAGGATAGCCAGGCAACATGGCATCCTTGAATCCGGATCCAACAATTAAATCAGTGCTGCCGGGGAAACTTGAAGGGTCTCCTATGTGGTCCCAATGCCAATGACTGTGATGTGATTGTTAATTTTCTATTGAAATATTGCAATGGTTTGGAAATAAATACCTCCAGATAACCGCATTAATGCTCTGTGCAGGGATGCCGTTCTCTTCCAGAATATCGACCACGTTCTTTGACACTTGTATGTCGTAATTCGTTGTCGGTATATAGTTTGCAACAATGGGAGCATAGTTTTGATAATCCTTGCGGATTCCAAGATCAAATACCAGCCTTTGACCTGAGGAATGTTCCAAAAGGAACGTCAAAACAGGCCCGGGTTTCTTTGTTTCCACACCAGGCACAGGGGGCTCCATGAACCGTTTAATGATAGCTGGTCCGAAATTGACCGGGACGATCATTTTCACTGTCACCACCTCCTGGCCAGCAGGCAGCTCGATGTGTGGCTGACTAGTTGCCATGTTTATTTGAAGTTAGGATCTTCTTTCAACAGCAGGCGGATATGATACCCATGCTTTTTCTTTATGAGACCAGACTGCAGTCCAAGAATTGTGGGACTCCCCCGCTACGGGCGGTATCCGCCGTGTTCTGGCAATATCGGTATTTCCGGATTTGGATAACCATGCGGCATGGCAACTTCCCCGCCACATCTTCGGCTCCCATTTCCTCCTTTTTTCGAGGATTCCAGCCTCCCATGGTTTGCGCTGGTATCCGGACGCGTTTCCCCGCATTTATGTCCCCGCATTTTCGGAACTAAACGCTCGTAGCATCACCTGCTCAGCATGGACGGCCGCAAGGTTTTAATAAACATCCCGGCTATACTATCGGTAGTCCTGCTAGGGATTTTCCGTCGGCTTTCTTATTATTCCTCCATGATAATGACAATTTTACCCACAAGACGGAGGCAGACCATGCCCAGAGATTGGCACTGAGCAGCTCGGTATGGATCTCTTCCCCAGGATCTCAGCACGATATATCCGGAGATAAAAGGGGTGTCCAGCCATCACCGCGAGGCTTGCATTGGCCTTCTAACACACAATCTAATTCTATTCAGACATTGAATATGAGCTCAATTAAGGAAGATGTCTCCCATATCTCGAATGGCGAAGAGGGGGACTTGAAAAGACTCGACACCGCACACGGTGATGAAGCAATCAAGGTCCTCGCTGTATATGATGGCGATCAAACCTGGACTCCAGAAGAGGAGAACAAGCTGCGCAGAAAGATCGACATGAAGCTACTCCCTGTCCTGTGCATCACCTATGCCTTTCTTTATGCTGACAAGGTCCTGCTTGGACAAGCGGTATGACTACTTCCTGGGCTGCAATACTCCATGGTCTGATAATTTTTGCAGGCTCTCTTTGGAATCAAAGATGACCTAAATTTGAACAGTGGGAATCGCTTCTCCATGGCTTCTTCTATCTTCTACCTTGGATTTATCTTAGGCGCTTATCCAGTCACTTTCTTGGCTCAAAGATTTCCTATTGAACGCGTTGCCTCTCTCGCCATCATAGTATGGGGAACTACTTTGATTCTCACGCCCGCTTGTACGAACTTTCGGGGATTATACGCGCAAAGATTCTTCCTCGGTTTCACTGAGGCTGGTATCAGTCCAATTTTCATGATGATCGTCGTACGTATCCTTCACTACTCCCATCAAACAGCCTCAGCTCACCGCGATTCAGGGTGGATGGTACAAAAAGGATGAACAATCCCTTAGAATGGGGTATAGTCTCCCATAAAGATCGCGCCGACTTGGCCTCTAGCTGACTCCCCTCTAGTGCCTGGTACTCGTGCACAGGTTACGTGTCCATTTTTTCGCCTCTTGTTAACTACGCACTTGGCCACCTGGGAGGAAGTTTTTCCCCTTGGTTCTACATGTACTTTTTTGCTGGGGCCCTCACCATCATCTGTGGTGTGTTGATTTATTTTGTCCTCCCATCCGATCCCATCCGAGCCAAGGGTTTCAATGACAGAGAGCGGTTTATTGCGGTATCTCGCATGAGAACGAACAACTCCGGAGTCAGAAACACGCATTTCAAAGGTGGTCAGGCCGTTGAGCTCTTGACCGATATCAAGTTCTGGCTTATTTTCCTCTACGCGCTGTGTGGTATGTTCGCTAATGCGCCGATCTCGACTTTCCAGGCTATCATTATTGATGGCTTTGGCTTTAACCCACTCAACTCGTTGCTTCTCATGATACCTTCTGGCTTCTATGCCGGTACCATGATGTTGATCACAACATACCTGGCCTACAAATTCCCTGGCTGGCGTGCATATATCATCATTATCTGCCAATTGGTTACTATGGCTGCGGCTCTCATGCTTTGGCTTCTTCCTCGGTCGGAACTTGGAGGACTTCTTTTTGCCTGCTACATTCTCACAACCACCGGCGCTGGGTATGCAGTGACAATGGGTCTCTTCCTTGCAAACAACGCGGGTTATACCAAACGGTCGCTCGCCTCGTCAGGCTTGTACATTGGGTACTCCCTTGGTAGGTTATCCCCACAAACACGAAAGTGCTGCCACTGATCCCCACCAGGCAATTTCGCAGGACCCCAGGTCTTCCGACACGAAGATTCACCTCATTATAACCTGGGATTTATCGTGGTGGTGATCACCGCAGTTATTGCTGGTTTTTTGGTTTTCGTATACCGCATCCTCTGCTCAATGGAGAACCGCCGCCGCGACAAGACGGGGACTGTGGAAGGCTTTGAGCATGCCTATGAGGATGACCTGACTGATAAGATGGTGAGTAACTCAGTCTCAAATTTGCTTTCATTTATTGACAGGCCCACAGAATATGCAATTTCGGTATTCATTGTGAGAGTAACGATAATGGGCGAGGTTGGGGTAGTTGAGGTAACTTGATGTTCAGCAGGTAGTTTAGTCTTGAGCTCAGGAGAATACAAAATTTTTCTACGGTGAAGCTACGCAATATTCATTTTAAAACTCGCCATACTTAATCATCAGCCCTTTTCTCCGATCCCTTCTTACTCCTTGTTGCTCAGATAATACAAATATATCTCTAAAAATGAACAAGGGCTGCAAGGCAGCAAACCGAAGTAGTATTATACCGCATGCATGCAACATTTCTCGACATCTGGTATCAAATGAAGTAGTATTTACCAAAGAGTACGGTGGGGTAGATGTCATCAACGCAATCTGGCTCGTTCTCGGGCTGCACTAACGAGCAAAGGGGCAAGGGAGAGCTCAGGGTTCCATTCTCGGCTATTGCTTGATCTGCTGAAGGTCATTGTTCAGGAGCAAACACAATTTTTTACAAAATAAGCCTTAAGAAATATATATTGAAGTTGCAGACTATATAAAATGAACAAATGACTCAAATCACCAACTATCGATAGTAGGAGCGCATCCTCGGGTAATTATCTATTTCGCTATCCAGCTCCTATCATCTCCAGCATATGCCTCCGGGCCCGATTTTGCAACTTGCACGTACCATCCTAGATCAGCATCCTCCTTCATTTCCCACTCAGTGAACCCGTTGCCCAGGAAGCGGAAGGGATTTCCCGAGTTGTAAGCAATATCATAGTGTTCGGAGCGGATCTCGCCGAGCAGGCGGCGGAATAGGATAGCACTTCCTGCGAAAAGATGTGTGACTCGGCCGTCCACTGTGCCTCTCTTGTACCAGCTGCGACAGGAGCCGGACCACACTAATGTCTTGTGGATTTCGTCTTGGTATTTGCCGAATGCATGCACGGATGAGGCCTTCGGGACCATATATTTGATGTCCTCTGTGGCGATCTTCTTGATAATTTTGACAAAGTAGTCGCCTGTCCAGTTCAATGCCTCGACGAGGGATCCGTGGCCGCAGAGGCAGTTGGGGCCAGCCATTGTGAAATAGTTGGGGAAGTCATCCGTTCCCACTGACATGTAAGAGGTTGGCTCATCCTTCCACTTCTGGGCGAGGTTGACTCCGTTCTGGCCTACGAGAGGATATTGTGGGCATTTAGATACGTCGAAGCCAGTGGCACAAACCACTAAGATACTGTGTTAGAAATGACTTGAAAGGTGAATCAAGGAAAGGTGAATCAAGGAATGACTTACAAACATCGCACTCAAACTCCTGGCCGTCAGCAGTGACAATACCCTTCTCAGTGATTTGCGTAATTGGGCTCGAGGTGAGACTGCAATTAGGCTTTGAGAATGACTCCAGATAGCCAGGGCCGGGGGTCACTCGACGGCAACCGATCTCCCACTTAGGAATAAGCTGTTCGCATAACACGGGATCGTGGTTGAGCTTCTCGGCCATTTGGGCCGATGCTAGTGCCACTGTAGTTTCGTTGCGCTCTCCTTTCATGAACTATATGGCGTCCCATATTAGCTTTGATTACGCAAGAGGGGTTGAAGACCGCGGGCTTACCAAGCGGAAAGCCCTGTTAGTACGGTGGATAATTCCTTTGCGGTATTCCCGATGTTGGACAGGATCGCGGAAGCGCTCTTTCTCTTCTTCAAGGAATTCCGGGTTGGTGTCCTCAGTTTCTCTCCCAAGATGCTTAGAGGGTGAGACACGATAATAAACCCAAGCTGGACCACGAATAAAGTTGCGCACCGTTGTACCCGGCAGTTTGGTCATTTGAGGTACAATCTGGATGCCAGATGATCCATTGCCAATCACAGCAATCCGCTTATTGGAGTAATCGAAGTCGTGGTCCCATCGTGCAGAGTGCGTAACATGGCCTTTGAAATCGGAAAGTCCGACAATTTTTGGCCAGGAAGGGCTCCTATCCAGATGTGAGTTGAGCTCTCCATCGAGTTCACATGCGACCAGTTTAGTACTTACACCAAGTTACCTTGACCTGAGATCAAAATGTCGCAGTATTCATCACGTTCGACACCACCGTGCTTCACAGTAATCTTCCATTTTCCTGAATCTTCCTGCCAGTAGGCACCAACAACTTGAGTCTCTAATTGCACATCACGATCAAGGTTCCACTTCTTCACTGTTGCTTTGATGTACTCTTGAATTGCAGGTCCGCTGGAATAGAAGCGGGGCCAGTCTGGGTTAGGGTCAAATGGGAAGGCCTGGGTATGTTAGCAGCGCATCCAAATCTAGAGTGGCTCGCAAAGGCTTACATAGATATGAGAGGGCACATCACATTGCACGCCGGGGTAAGTATTGACTAGCCATGTTCCTCCAATATCACTTCGGCCTTCGAAGATCGTGTGATCAACAAAGTCCTGAAGCTCCGGATAGGCATGTTGAAATTTGTGCGCAAGCACTAACCCAGAGAAACCGGCACCAATCGTGATGATGCGGAGTTTGCGAGGGTTTAAGGCGTATTGGTCATAGAATGGGACTGTATGTTCCTTGAGACGGTCGTTAGCTGTAGATTTCGGGCCATTATCAGTGGCTTTGCCGTTGATGTGGTCAGCGAAATGCGAAAGCAAGGTCTCTGGAAGGTCCTTCGCGTCTTTAGCGGTGAAAGCCGCAGGGACCTTGCCGTCCGCCACGTATGACGTTGGTAGATTTGGAGTTGCGATTGATGGTGCCATAGCGATGGGGAAATGGTTTCGATAGAGGGTTAAGAAGGATTAGACGATCCCAGTTGGACTTTTGATTTCCCGAAGCTCTTCTCTTGGCAACTGATATGATCAACAGATTGGGCTTGTTGATGTGTTTCGTTGTTGACAGTCCCCAACTTTATACCAGAACAGGAATTCGGGAGAGAACACCCGCTGCGTCTCCGTCCCTTCCTGCGCAGGGCCCAGGAGGACGTTGCGTGCCGAAAGAGCGACCCATTTTGCCCCACTAGATGCCGTGATATTAGTGAAACAAATTGGTTGCCGAAGGGTTCAATCGTATGTACAACCAAGGGAGGGCTGGTAGCCGAGAAGTCCTGACTGAATGGGGCTAGCGCGACACGTGCGTACGGCAATCCGCTTTTGGATACGCCGATGTTCTCTGTTTGATGTCGCTGTCTCGGCTGTCTCGGCCGTGTTCTAAATTAGATTCCGAATGATTCTTTGAATTGCACATAATGTCGCTCAAAGTGGAATTGGCCGCGCGGCACTAATGGGCCTACAGTCCTTGGCCATCCAAGCGCGAAAGAGATTAGATGGAAGCGAAATATCCGTCAACCGACTAGATAGGTACAGAAGCAGCTCAGCTAGGGATTAGGATATCCCCTTGTTTTTTGAGTGTTAGTGCGTACCTTGAGCTCTTTTCGACCTCAGGAAGCTCCCCACAGCCTGCATTCTTGCGATCGCCACGAAGCACAGTACTAACTTTGTCTCTCGTCGATCTTTAAATAGTATTGACGAATGGTGCAGCTAGGACCAATCTCTGCCACCACATTCAGCGGCCGCGAAGATGACCAAGGTGCAGTGGCCGCAATCTGCCCCTAGGACAGAAAATTGCAAGCGCGCCTGACTCACGTGTGTCTTGTGGGAAATTTCACTTTGAAAGACCAAACAGATGTGACGCTTGTACACCTGTAGACCTGTACCACTAACAATTGCCCCAAACCTCCAGATTCTGGGTGTGAGGTTTCCCACTCCAATTTCCCAAGGTACCTTGGAAGGTTTTTTCCTCTTGCCGCTTCCCCGGAATTCCCCAGAAGTGAACGCGGGGTACATGGGCCGATGTCGCACCATGTCTTCGGCTATATCGGTCATCCTAATATGGAAATACGGGGTAGAGTGTTCCGGGTCTTCCTCCGAAACTATCGCACCTTCTCCGTTTCGGACATACCCCTCCAGTGTATATTGCAATTGTTTATTTATGACCACAAGCATCATGCTTTTAGACCAATATTTCTCTGAAGGTCTGATATAACCATAGTCACTGCGTCCATACGGGGTCTCAAGCTACTTGGAACACGAGGTAGTATCCAGCATTCTCTCTACTTTCAGCCATGTCACCACCCGCAGCAACTATATATCCAATGGCCTCAGTGATAAGGCCCTGCCTTCAACATGGGGTTAGCAACAAAACCACCAACAACGCTCATCAGCGTCACCTCAATCCCGAGTATACCATTGTTGAACAGCCCATCGGCACCCGACGGTCCCTTCGCATCGTCTGTCTCGGCGCAGGGTACTCGGGTCTTATGATGGGCATTGTCTTCAATGAGCGCATGAAGGATGCCAATGCAGAATTCGTTATTTATGAGCGAAATGCTGATTTGGGAGGAACTTGGTATGAAAACCGGTAGGCTTTATAAGCCTTGGGCTAGATTTAGGATTACATGGTAGCTAATTTATCGGTAATAGATACCCAGGATGTCAGTGTGATATCCCAGCACATAATTATGCCTACAGCTTTGCTGCCAACTCAGAGTGGCCAAATTATTACGCCACAGCAGAGCAGATTCACTCCTATATGAAAGATGTGGCCAAACAATACGAGGTTGAGAAGTATATTCGCCTTCAGCATTCAGTCGAGTCTGCTATTTGGAATGAAGAAAAGGGAAAGTGGGATCTCCAAATCAGGAATGGTTCTATTCTGGTCCAAGATGAATGTGATGTCTTCATTAATGCCAGCGGTGTGTTGAAGTATGTAAACCCGTTCCGATTATTTTCATATGGATGCTGATAGAATGACAATACAGCAATTGGAAATGGCCTTCAATTGAGGGGCTAGACGATTTTAAAGGAAGACTCATGCACTCGGCGCATTGGGATGCCAGCTACGACTTTACCGGAAAGAGTGTTGCATGTATCGGAATCGGATCGTCAGGCATTCAGATTGTCCCTAAACTTGCCAGTGGTACGTTCACACGGATAGTTCATAAATTCCATCCAATAACTGACTTTTTCTAGTTGTCGCAAATATGGACTGCTACGTACGAAGTCAAACATGGATCAGCCCAGCTCCTGGTATCAACGAGCCAACAGCAAATGATCCAGAAATGGATAAGGATTATAATTTCGCAGAAAGTACTTTAGAGCTGTTCAAGGATCCTAAAGCTCTTCGTGACTATCGTGCTGCTATTATGAACCGAAGAGCAGAAAACTTCAACCGGGTGATAGCTGATTGTGACCTTCAGCAACAAGCTCAAGATCTCTTCAGAAAGTCCATGACCGACCGTTTGGGTACCACTGAGAAGGGAAAGCGCGCAGCTGAACTTCTAGTGCCCTCGTTCCCAGTTGGATGCCGTCGCCAAACACCGGGACCAGGTTTCCTAGAGGCCATTATTCAGGACAATGTCGAGTTAAGATGGGACGACGTCTCAAAAATTACCGAGCGAGGAATTCTTACGCGAAGCGGCGTTGAGTTGGAATATGACATTATCGTCTGCGCCACGGGCTTTGACACTTCATTCAAGCCTTCATTCCCACTTGTTGGCCGAAACGGAGTCAACATGGCGGAGAAGTGGGAAAAGGATATCCCAAAGGCATACATGGGCATGTGTGTGCCAGAATTCCCAAACTACTTCTGTATGTATTTCTCCATTCCACCGTGATGCCTTTTTACTTACGTCTTTAGGCTTCGTAGGACCCAATTCACCGCTGGCCAACGGGTCACTGATTCTCGGAATCCAAGCAACCGCCACCTATATCTACAAATGGATGGAAAAGATGCAAACAGAAGGTGTTCGCAGCTTTGAGGTCGACGATGATGTCAACGAAGAGTACAACCAGCATATCCAGAAGTACCTTGAACGTACAGTGTGGACTCGAGATTGCCGCAGTTGGTACAAGCGTGGTACTATCGATGGCCCTGTTATCGCCATCTACGGCGGATTGATCTTTCACCTCTTGGAGGCTATAAAGAACCCACGTTGGGAGGACTTTAAAATGGATCGGACGCCTGAAGCCAAGATCAACCGGTTCTCATATCTGGGTAACGGAACAACTCTAAGAGAAGCCAAGGGAGGTGACATCGGTGCCACGCAGACTCTAGACTTTGATGAGTTCTGGAATCTGTTTGTCCTCCCACAGGTTCATGACTAGAAGATGTATAAGGGAAGTTGTAAATAACTCCAAAACTTCAATGTCCTTTTCTATTGTCTTTCCTGAAATCTCAAGGTACATAGACTCTAGATAAGTAGACATAATCACTTTTGTTATTTCAGATAGTAGCAAGTAGTAAATCTTTTTTTTCTTCCCGCATAGGCTCATCCACTATAGTATTGCGGTACTCAATTATTCCCGTTGTTCTCCACGTGTATCAAGGATATCATGGGTTGGGTGTTGAGCACTAGCCCACGAAGTGGGGTAGGGCTAGATAGGCACGGATACATAAGGAATGTCTGATGTCAATTTTTATTGTGATGTTATATGAGATCGGGGCCAAAGGAAGACAAAGAAGGGGACATGAATGGCATAGATAGCTCGAGGATTCATCAGATGAAATTATATATACTGGACGCGCATAGAACTATGAAATATACAAAGAGTCCTACTCATCCAATACCTGTAGACCCCTATTTAGGTGAGTTGATGAAGCGGAGAATCCATTTCTCAATTGCACTATTAATTACACCTATAAAAGCTCACCAACATTGTTTGTAATCAAGTAGGAGGTCCCCTTTTACTGCGGAAGTAATTCCGATGCTGTGTCTAACTGCCGAGCTTGGAGTTAAACAAATCTTATATCACACCCTATAGGTATAGTTAGGAACCTTAGAAGGTCACTAAAGGTCAATTAGGAAGCTGGCCCACTGCTTAAAGTTGCTTACTCACTATGCTTCACCACAATACGGTTAAGCGCTCCACCTCTGCATTGTCCGACCTATAAGTATCTAATTCGATCAATACCCGACGTGGAGAAAAGTTGGATAATTGCCGACGCATAGGGTATGTGCACGCACACATAAATGCCGAACTGCCGACCCACCCCCGCGAAAAGCAGTGCATGACTCGGGGCCCCGGACTTGGCATCTTGGCAGCATCCCCAATTCCACCATCGATATCCATAACACACTACACAATTGGCGTCATATTTGACCCTATGTCCTACAACATGTCAAAATGCCAAGCTAGTCAATCACCGATGAGGACGCAGTTGATATCCCAATTGCCGGTACACTGTGTAGGAAGTAGTATATAATCTGATAAACTTGTTAGCCAACATGCCTCAAACAACTCAGAACGGACTTTTTATCACGAGTGACTGCTGCACGCATCAGTCAATAATCTACGATCTTTTTTCGTCATGAGGTTCCTCACGGGATTGTCGTTACTATCCCTTATTCCTTCTTCGTTTGCTGTCCCCACAGCTAGCAATCAGCCCAGCAATGATTTAGCTCATGCTGAGCAGCCCTTGATCAAGCTAAAGCCCCAGCGAACTTCTTCCCGCGATCTTGTGAACCTCGACGGTCTGTGGAAGTTCACCCTCGCTTCTGGTGCCAACGACACGGCCCAACCTTGGACTGCGCCATTCCCCAGGGGTGCTCTCGAATGTCCGGTCCCAGCGTCTTACAACGATATCTTCGTTGATCGGGACATCCACGATCATGTTGGATGGGTTTACTACCAGCGCGATGTTTTTGTCCCAAAGGGCTGGTCTAAGGAGCAGTATTTCGTGCGAGCTGAATCTGCCACTCATCACGGTCGTATCTATGTGAACGACCGACTTCTCGCCGAGCATGTTGGTGGTTACACCCCTTTTGAAGCCGATATCACCGAGTTTGTCACTGCTGGAGAGAAGTTCCGCCTCACAATTGGTGTCAACAACGAGCTTACTCACGAGACAATCCCACCTGGAAAGATCGAGATCGGTGAAAACACCGGCAAGAAAATCCAGACTTACAACCACGACTTTTACAACTATGCTGGTCTTTCTCGCTCTATCTGGTTGTATTCTGTGCCTCGTCAACATATCGAGGACATCACAGTTGTCCCTGATGTTGACGGCGAGACTGGACTCATCAACTACAATGTCAAGGTGGCCAAGAACTCGACTGACAAGATCAAGATCTCTGTGATCGATGAAGATGGAGCAGTTGTTGCAACTGCCTCTGGAACTGAGGGTACCGTCAAGATCAACTCGGTCAAGCTGTGGCAACCTGGTGCCGCCTACCTTTACCAATTCCAGGCCAACATTGTGGATGGCCGCGGCAAGGTAGTCGACACTTATAGCGTAGCCACCGGTGTGCGCACTGTCAAAGTTGAGGGGTCCAAGTTCCTCATCAACGGCAAGCCCTTCTACTTTACCGGATTCGGAAGACACGAAGACACCGCAGTTCGCGGCAAAGGACACGACCAAGCCTACATGGTTCACGATTTCCAATTGATGGACTGGATCGGTGCCAACTCTTTCCGCACCTCACACTGCCCTTACGCCGAAGAGGTCATGGATTTCGCAGACCGACAGGGAATTGTTGTAATTGATGAAACACCCGCCGTGGGTCTGAACATTGGTCTGCTGGGTGTTTCCGGAACAGAAGCCCCTAAGACATTTTCTGAGGAGAACATCAACAACAACACCCGGGAAGCCCACAAGCAAGCCATTCGTGAACTCATCAGCCGGGACAAGAACCACGCCAGTGTTGTCATGTGGTCGATTGCCAACGAGCCTGCCTCACAAGAAGATGGAGCCCACGAATACTTCGAGCCTTTGGCCAAGCTGGCTCGTGAGCTTGATCCCACTCGTCCTATTACATTCGCCAATGTCGGTGACGCAACATTTGAATCGGATAAGATCTCCGACCTGTTTGATGTCAGCTGTCTCAACCGGTACTTCGGTTGGTATTCGGAAACAGGAGACCTCCAGGAAGCAGAGCCTGCCCTTAAGAAGGAGCTGCGCGGCTGGGAAGAGAAGTTCAACAAGCCTATCATCATGACCGAATACGGCGCTGATACCATTGCCGGTCTTCACTCCACCCTTGGTCTACCTTGGAGTGAAGAGTTCCAGCAGGATATGCTCGCCATGTATCACCGGGTTTTCGACAGTGTCGAGTCCATGGCTGGTGAGCATGTTTGGAACTTTGCCGACTTCCAGACTACTTTGGGTACCAGACGCGTGGATGGTAATAAGAAGGGTGTGTTTACCAGGGACCGCAAGCCGAAGATGGCGGCACATGGCTTGAAGGCGAGATGGACAAATATGACCACAAGTGGGTAAATTTATGTTTCTTCATTTGTTCAGCTTAGCTAGCTTTGGGATTTGAGACTTTTCAGGCACCCATCTCAACAGGTATATAGGATTGTATGCGATTCACAATTGCAATCAATCAACGTCAAATAAGGTCCACCTGTGCACCTTTGATGTTTGCATCTATTTGCACATAGCTTTTATAGCCGGAATATGAAGCAAAGGATGAGAATCCTCTATCCTAATCCAGTTACGTAGAAACACCTGCGAGATGAACAAATCGGGGGGTATCATATTGACAGATCTCCAACAGGAAGTAGAATCCTGCGTCAAGATGGCTCAAGTCGTACCGTAAGGACACATTTGTGATACCTTTCCGGTAGCTAGATCCCTAAACATACATGTGGATATAATCAAACACTTCTCGTAGTTACATTCATGCCGAATTCCCTTCAGCAGACTCCCGAGGTTGAGACACTGAATGCGATCGCTTATCATTGCCACCCTTGGTGCGCCCAATGCCGACCATCTGCAACATTTCTCTCCAGAAGCCAGTAGGCGGATCAAGGAAGCTATCCTCGTACGCATCGATCAGCGGTCGTTCCCAGACCAGGTCGGCTTCATGGGCCTTGACGAGCTTGGTTTTCTTGATGACTTTCCAGATGATGAAGAGAGGAGGGATGACGATCTGCATAGTGTAATTCGACCAGAAGGTGGACACCGACCAAGGCTTGTATGCGGGGTAGCCGTAGACGATAGCCACGACGATCATCCAAACAAATGCAATGTATGCGCAGTAGGGTTGCAGGTGTGCGAAATAGGAAAAAGATCTGCGGTCAAGCCCCTGCGCTTTGCATGCGCGGTGGAAGAAAATGTACGTCAGAGTGATGACGATATAATTGATGAGACCTGGGTTATGTTGTCAGTACGGTAATGGGGTCCAACGGTAATTCATTCGGGATCTCTTACCTCCGGCAGTGACGAGGTTAGCAAACCACGTAATGACGATGGATGAGCTACTGGAACATTGCAAGAAGGAAAGCATAGGGAAGATCATCACGACTCCGAAGCAGTAGAGCGGTACACCGTTGCGCGTGGTGTAAGTGAGAACTCTTGGGGCTCTTCCTTCTAGTGCCAAGCCGTACAGAGTACGGATAGCGCAGTAAGTGTAGGTATTGCCAGCAGAGAAAATCGAAGTCAGCAAGAGACTAAATAGAGTACGGTCAGCCCTCAATTCGTTCGAGTTATGTTTCGTTTTGATGGCACTCACGCGTTGATGATCGAAGGGAAAATCGAGATGCCCAAGTTTCGCATGCCAATAACATATGGCGATGCCGAGGCAGAACCAGAAGAACCACCCGTCACAACCGCCACCAGCTGCGGATCATTAGCGGCACAAACGATACCCACGGCCAAGGCGCCGCCGATAAAGAAGAGACCGAATCGAATATAGACTGTCTTGAACGCGTTCTTGATGTAAATGCGGGGACGCTTTGCTTCAGCTGCGACCATGGAGATGTACTCTGGACCGACAACGGCAAAGCAAGCTGACCAAAGAGATCCAAGGAAGCCTTCAAAGCGACCAAGGGCTCCGGTATCCAGATACTCCATGAAAGAGCCGGGATTATTCCAGTGGCGGAAGCCATAGGCATCATGGGCTGGGTTTCCACCAACCATGGTGATGAAGGTGAAAAAGAATAAGGAGAAGATCAGAATGACCTTTCCACCGGACAACCAGAATTCGGCTTCACCATAGGCTTTGACAGCCAAGACATTAAGGCAGCTATGCGAGAATCAGTATTTGGATAAAACTTCAAGTACACATAAAAGGCCCGAAATGGGCGGAAGAGGCTCTCACCCATAGACCAGGATGACACCAATGCAGACGCCAGCAACCGGACCAGGTTCAGTAATCTTATCACTCCAGAAAGACAAGACGAGCGTGAACGCTGAGATCTCAAAAGGAATCAAAAGGGCCTCATAAAAGCTAAAAGGAGTGTTAGCAAAGATAGTGGGTAGGGTTTCGGCAAAGCCGAAAAGAGAACGGACAAAAAGTTCCAGCCGACCATGAAACCAAGAGCGTCGTCGACCCATTTTCCAGCCAAGCGAATGAAACCACCACTAACAGGGAAGGCAGTGGTCATTTCAGCGAGGCAGTTATTCACCATGGCCAGGAAGATACATTGTACAGTAAAGGCAATAAACAAGCTGCCAGGTCCACCATGGTAAAGACCCGAGCCGATGCTCACGAAAAGGGCCGTTCCAATAGAACCGCCAATGGCGATCAGCTGGATCTGACGGTTTCCCAGATGACGTTGAAGGTTGTCGGCATTTTCAGCCATCACACCTTCTTGTACATCACGAGGACCCTCATTCTTGAGCCCGAGTGTTTCCAGCACACTACCACTCGTTTCTTTATCCTTGTCGCTTAGGATAGCCATTTTGTTTGCATTCCTGTCTGTCGTGTTTAGTCGCTTATACAGTATGGGTAAGGGCGCGGTCGAAAGGGAATGGGCTGATGTCGCTTATCCGTTTAGATTCTGGGGTATGGGTATGGGTTTTCTGCAAATTTTGGGGTGGATCGTCGGAAAATCCGGGGGTGGATCTGCTACAGAAAAGTGGGATGTCGGGCTATGTTGCGAGGGTTTGGGATTCGATCGCGTGGGCAATGATATTGTCGCTATGGATGTTGGGATGTTGAAGGTGCAATGGCAAGAGCAAGTGTCGGAGATGCCGGGGTCTCTAGGGTGGGATGTCCGTCCAGTCCGGCGTTCAGTACGGAGTCTAGCGGAGAGACTTTGAGAAACTTTCAAAAGATATGTGTAGAAGTAGAAAAGGAGGATGCAATCAAAAACATCAGATGTAAGATGCCAAATGCGTCTAATAAAGAAAGTCCGGGAAAAAAACGTGGGAGTAAAACAGAGGACTTAAAAAGGCAGAGATTTGCCTCGAGGCAGGATTAGCCAGATTAGCGCATCAAGCCCCATGTAAGCCATCCAAGCCATACAAAAGCCATACCAAGGCATTATGACGCAGTTCAGTTGGTTACTTTGGCTACTTTGGTTACTTCTGGTTACCTTCTCTTTCTTTGGATATTTTGATTGGCTTGGAATACATTTTATCGCCCCCGCACGGGCTGCGACTTAACCCGCATCCGGATACGAGCCGTGGATGGTCTGTTTTTTATCTTTGGATTCGACTTCCATGGCTGGGGATCATACTACCTAAACAGTCTTAGAACGTCCACGGGTTATTGCCTCCTAACTTAGTTATATTACAGTCGGCTTGGGGGAAGTCCGAGGTCTGACCGTGCACGTTCCCCTCAGCCAAGCCTACATTTTAAGCAATCTCTCAGTTTATCGGATTTTGCAAGTTACCCTAAACTCCATAGGTGCGGATTAATCCATATGTACATTTGTATCTTCTAGACTTGGCAGTCTTAGTCAAATAGCCTTATCTTATATGCTCGCTGGCCCTTTCCAGCTTCCAAACCTCAGGGGGAATGCCGACTTCCGTCAATCTTATATGTTACGTAACCTTTGGAGATAACCTTGGAACCCTTGGAATGGTCCTGATAAGTACCAAGTTAACGAGTAACGGCCCCGGAGTATTCCAATGTTCATATTTATTCTGCCTAAAAGACACTTTGAAAAACGTAATATAGATCTAATCGGGAGAATTTGCATGTCACACTAGCTGGATGCGTACATTTGCCAAGACACACTTTAATCACATTTGATTGGTCAACCAGTTCGACCTGTGTCTCGTGTATGAATAACACTCACCTCAGGGCTATCTTCTTTTGGGCGTATCATGCCAGTAGATTTTTAATGTGAGGTTTTAAATAAATGTAGCCATTCTAGAAAATACTTGAGTCGGGGACTATTCAGATCTACAAAAGAAGATCACTCATTTTTGTTCCATATCTGACAGTCAATATAAATATATATTGTTCCTCGGGTTGCCACACGTGAGTTTTCCATTTCTCTCTAGTCTTTTCATATTCATTCAAAAAAAAAAGAGGGGGGATGAGTACAGTGTACTTCCTCATCTTTTCCTAAAGTGACAACTCTAATATATATTGCGTGCCTAGATCTGCACCTTTATATATATCCAAAAGATATCTCAAAAAGACTATCTAAAAAGAGATCACAAGGCCGCAAACGCAGCCGACTATTTTTGTAAGAATAAAAGGGGAAGTGGAAGAAGTCGAGGAATCATCCATGGATGCAGGTCCCTAAGGTGTACACAGGTAAGAGCAAGGCGGTAAAATAGGCGGTACAACATACATAAATTATATGGGTTGGCACGATGGCTAGTCATTGATGTCCGCACAGATTGTCAAATAGTGAACTTTTGTCATTTTATTAGTTAGAGTCACACACATCTGTCATCCCTAGCATACATTGCTATACACCTTGATTTCCGTCACTCATGACCCTGGTCAAGTTGAGATCATAGAGCGAGTCCCGATCACTCTGGCCTGCCACATAGATAAGGTAGTTAAATATCCTCACGGTGAATGTTCGGTCGAGCGAATCTCGAGTCATGAGTTTAAACAACCCAATTTGTCCATTGCAGTGCTACTGTCTCTCCAGAAAAAGTCGGGGATTAATTTGTATATCACGTGACATGGAAAATTCCGGGGTTGCTTTGAAATTGCCTTGCCACAAGAGGCTGACCCCCGGAACACTAGATCACGTGATACTACAGATTGTCAACTCCCGAGGTCGGGGACTGGGAAAAGTTTGCTTAGTGACTCACCAATGTCTCCGTGTTCGATGTTGTTGAAGCGCGTGGCTAGGCCTCCGGCCGCCATAATGTGCAGACCGGTGAGTACAGCTTCGTCTCAGGATAACCCAATTGTATCTGACTCCTCCAGGTCCGGCCTCGGTGGACTCCGTCCTTCGGCGTCCCAAGTAGGACAATTCATCATCCCTTGCGATCGGTCTCGAAATCCCTCTCTTCCCGCTCGCTGAGCACGACAGCCTCTGCTCAGATCGAAGGCTTCCACTCACAACAAGAGAATGCCTCAATTCCTTTATCTGAGACTCCCTCCGAGCGGCGCACGCCGCAAACCTTGACGGAGAAGATCGTACAACGCTATGCTGTCGGTCTCCCTGAAGGAAAGCTCGTTCGCAGCGGCGACTACATCAGTCTAGCACCCGGGTACTGCATGACCCACGACAACTCGTGGCCTGTTGCTCTCAAGTTCATGTCTATGGGAGCTACGAAGGTTCACCGCCCAGAGCAGATCGTCATGACCCTCGACCACGACGTCCAAAACACCAGCGCAGCAAACCTTAAGAAATACGAGCAGATCGAGACTTTTGCTGGACAGCATGGTATCGATTTCTATCCTGCAGGCCGGGGTATTGGACACCAGGTTATGGTAGAAGAAGGATATGCGTGGCCAGGTACCATGGCGGTAGCCTCGGACAGCCACAGTAATCACTATGGCGGAGTTGGCTGCCTTGGTACTGCCGTTGTACGAACAGATGCTGCCAGTATTTGGGCCACCTCGCGGACCTGGTGGCAGATTCCCCCTGTTGCGCGGGTAACGTTCACTGGAACGCTACCAGTAGGCGTGACAGGTAAGGATGTGATTGTCGCATTGTGTGGTCTCTTCAACAGTGACGTGCTGAACCATGCAATTGAGTTTACCGGCTCTGAAGAGACCATGGAAAGTCTGCTTGTGGATAGCCGCTTGACAATTGCCAACATGACGACCGAGTGGGGTGCGCTCACGGGTCTCTTCCCAATTGACCGAACTCTGAAGCGCTGGCTGCGATACAAGGCTACCGAGGCTGCGATGCTTGATGAGCGGACAACCCGGAAGCGTATCACGCACGAAAGAATTGACGAGTTGTTCGCCAACCCCCTCACAGCCGACCCTGATGCTCAGTACGCCAAGCAGCTCTACCTCAATCTCTCTACTCTCTCGCCTTACGTCTCCGGTCCTAATTCAGTAAAGATCGCAACACCACTCAACGAGCTTGTCCAGCAGGACATCAAAGTCAACCGCGCATATATCGTCTCTTGTACTAACTCGCGTGCTTCCGACCTTGCGGCAGCCGCTAAAGTCTTCAAAGACGCCGCGAAGGCCAACCCCGGCACGACTCCCAAGATTGCCGACGGTGTCAAACTCTACATCGCGGCTGCTTCCGTGCCTGAACAAGAGGCTGCCGAATTCAGTGGCGACTGGCAGGCTCTCCTCGATGCTGGTGCCCAACCCTTGCCTGCTGGATGCGGACCTTGCATTGGCCTCGGAACAGGTCTTCTAGAGCCCGGTGAGGTTGGTATCAGTGCCAGCAACCGTAACTTCAAGGGACGCATGGGATCGAGAGACGCGCTGGCATACCTGGCAAGTCCCGAGGTCGTGGCTGCTAGCGCTCTCAGCGGCGTTATCTCTGGCCCCGGCGCCTACCAAGTGCCAGAGAACTGGTCCGGCGTGGAACACGGATTCGGCACCGGTCTTGAACCCACCACCGAGAATGAGCTCACCAACCTCCTACAACAGATGGAATCTCTGATTGATCGGGTTGAGTCCGCTGGAGACGAGGCCAAACCTGCCACCGAGATTCTGCCAGGCTTCCCCGAACGCATTAGCGGCGAGATCGTCTTCCTCGATGCCGACAACCTCGACACTGATAGCATCTACCCCGGTAAATTGACCTACCAAGACAACGTCTCGAAGGATGATATGGCCGCCGCTTGCATGCAGAACTACGATCCCGAGTTCAAGGGTATCGCCAAGCCAAGTGATATCCTCGTCGCTGGCTTCAACTTCGGTTGCGGATCCTCAAGAGAACAGGCCGCAACCGCAATTCTGGCTAAGCAGATTCCTCTGGTCGTCGCTGGCAGTTTCGGCAACATTTTCTCTCGAAACAGTATCAACAACGCACTCATGGGCCTTGAAGTTCCCCGACTTGTTGAACGTCTCCGTGCTAGCTTCGCTCAGCCATCCGCTGGTAACACCAAGGGGCGCCAGCTGACGCGCCGCACAGGCTGGACTTTGACGTGGGATGTGAAGCGTTCCATCGTTGAAGTTCAGGAGGGTGAGACGGGAGAGAGCTGGACCGAGCAGGTCGGCGAGCTGCCAGCGAATGTACAGGAGATCATTGCGGAAGGTGGCCTAGAGGCGTGGGTCAAGGGTAAAGTTGCGGAGTCCGGGTAAGGACACATCCACCAGGCTAGACGGATGCCGGTGGAAAACACTGGTTCAATCAACACGCTGATGTGTTCGTGTTCCAGGTAACCACCGCCCTACTTTTGGCCGTTGTAGGTTTTTGCATATTTACTTTTTGTACTATTTTCCCATTATTATCAGGTACCATAGAGGCTTTGACTGTTCAACAAGGACATGTCTTCAAAAAAGAATAAGAATATACTAGAACACTTTCACCAGAGATAATCTTTGTTTTCTTCCTCATGATTTACCTAACCAAGCACGATTCAGGGTCGTCACCGCGTCCTGCGTATTGTAGGCGGCTTATTGCGTTGCGGAGGCACGGTCGCAAAAGCGCCGTGGTAGGTACAAATCAATGGTGTCGCACTAGTTCGTGGATGCTTGGGCAGGTTCGTACGTTATGTCTCCTCATGCTCTGATCGATGATGCTACGCGGTTCAAGAACGAGGGAAGAACGAGGGAAGAACGAGGAAGGAATACTCATCGGCGGCTGTATCTACACCGGCATCGTACAGACCAATCTAGTTACTTGTTGAAGTAGAGATCGAGATGTTGAATTCGACTTCTCTAATAGTCACCACTCACTTGTGTTAGAATATTTGAGTGGGTTCGCCTACGGTTGATCGTATCGAGTCACGCTAGGTCGTGTCTGTAGCACATCGAGGGGGAATGGGTCAAAGAATTGAGGACAACCCTGGTCAAGATTCGAAGTTCACATCCCTCCTACAGTGTATTCCGTATTCCGCGGCCGATCCCGTCCATTGTGTGTCCCTTTTCTCTCATTCTGGTTCTCTGCTCCGAATCTTGAGACAGAGAATGATGATGCGTGGATCCGGTCCCGCCTCCAGAGATCAATGAGAGACCAACGCCGGTAGATGGCAATGGATGGCAATGGCAGATAAATTGCCTCTGTGTCCGGATGGAAGATAGCTGTACAGTGTTCTGGCAAAAATATCGGGTACCTCCTTGTAGAAGTCATTGTTTTGGGAAAGAATGGATGAATTACTCAGTGAAGTGTTTCCATCACTCTCTTATTTTTTGGATAGTAGCATCTTCCTGGAGAGAGTACCGCAATCTTGGCCAAAAGCTCCCTCTGCCTTTAGCGAAGTTGGTAGAAAGATCGAAGGGAGTAGGTAGGTACCTAAGATGCAAAAGGCTTTCAAGGTTGCTCCCGGTTCCACTCATCATAGTCAGTGGGTCTAACAGAATGAAGTGAGAGCATGGAAGTAGTACAGAGTAGGAGCTTACTTTTCACACTTCCGTTATTTACCAGCCCTCTTTTATTCTTCTTTTATTCCTCATTTATTTCTCTTTCATTCCTCTTTCATTCCTCTTTCATTCCTCTTTCATTTGTATCTCATTTCTCAACGGTATTCCTGCTGTCTCATTCTATGAGAATTCTCCCCGCCTAAATGGTCCCTGCTTTAAGCAAGGTCGATGGTAAAGGCAACAGGGCAAGCATATCCGAAGGCCCTAGCTACTCGCCGATTGACATGGAAGTAGCAGACGACAAACAATTAGTTTGACCCCACTTTCCAATTACACATTCCCATGGAGATACCATGTCCTCGTTTCTTGCTTCCTTTCTGGGTGTGGGTTTCAAGATGCAAAGTCAAGTAAGGTACATTGAACAAAGCCCTAGATTCAGACATATGCTGCGATTGTGGGGAATCCTAGCTTTCTAGGCTCATGATGTGTCTCCGCCCCTCACGGGTTTCCCGGGCATGCTTTAGTGCAACTCTCAAGGCGAATCAGGGATCTTTACAGGAGAATCATATCTGGGGCGAGTGGAGTATATTGGATCAATCCGGGGAATTCGCGCTTCGTCCTCTTATATGCAGATCCGGGGTGAGGCCATTCAATGATGCCACAGATTGAGATCTAGTATAAAATAAAACACAGCAAAGCCTTGATGATTATTAACATCGGCGGCTCTGCATCTGTTCTCCTCCCTCCATACCGTCACATGAGGGCCAAGTTGTCGAGGATATAACCACGGAATAGAAGAAACCTAATACCGGGCACGTGAACCTGCCTAGATTGTCGATAAACGATTATACGATTATACGAAGTTGCAGTAAAGTCCCGGGCTCCGCCTCTTTCTTGCCTAAATAGGCTTAGTCCCCGCCTATTCCAAACGGACAGATTGACACATGGGAGTGTCGGAGAAATCCCGGTGATATAGAAATGCTGTTACAAACGAATGCTAAAAGTGGAACGAAGGGCCGACGCCAAAGAATATTCATTGGAGGATAGAGTGAAAATAATATTGACTTGAGTGGATATCCTTTAGCTATGAATAGCCAACATGCCAATATACTGTGTGCCTACCCGAGACACCGGGCGCAACCCTTGGAAAGCTTCCCCCTGATCCATGGATACACAGCCGAACCCCGCATTGGCTGTTCCAAGGTTCTTACCTCTGCATATCGGGGGCCGAAAAAACCCGTGGACTCGCAAGCTCTGCGACTAGACTCTTTCAATCTCCACACATCTATGCATCCTTTATCTTTTGCATGATTTCTCTTTTTTCATGTGGCACATCGAATTTTACCCCGCATCTGATTGTTCATTCTATTCTTGACATCCCTTGTCATGTTTATCGCATTCAAAGCCCAGAATGGCGAAGAGGGGTTGCGTAACCCAAAGCATAAACGGCGCAGTGAACGACTCAGTCGCCGGGGATCTACACCACGAGCCTGCACTTCGTGTCGTCGTCGCAAAATTAAATGCGATGGTGAGAAGCCCTGTGAAGCTTGTCGATGGTACAAAAAGCCTGAGCTGTGTGGGTACACGGGACCTCGATCATCCCAAAGGTAAAGAAGAAAACCGATAAATGAAACCCAGGAGGTTTGACGACAGAACTGATCAAATTAGCCAGCCGGAGAAAGTGACAATACCCTCGCCCGACTACAAAAGTACACTTGAAAGGCTTTTTCCCGACACTGCCCCCGAGAACATCGCCAATTTTTCAAGGGATAAACTGCTAGATTTGATGACCGCAGGCGGATCACAATCCCAATATTCTCAGCCCCAAGACTCATCGATAGCTGCCGCATCCCTAGACACCCACGACTCTGCATTGTCGGGAGAAATGCCTGGTTTGGAGTCACTACATACAATACCCGGAGAGCAACTCGATGAAATTCACTGCGCCAGCGCCTCGGAATCAGTCGGACATATCTCGGACGACGTCAATGCATTATCCCTGTCGGCTCGGCACCCAACTTCCTACCTAGGTGTTTCATCTATTCAAGCCGCACTGAAGGTTATTGCGTGGCTCCATCCAGCAGTTAACTCATACTTTGCTCATTCCATGTGTAAAGATCAAGATCCACAGCCAACCGACTCATTGCCCCCGTCGCAAACTGTACCTCAACCTGGCACCCCACCCACGGAACATCAAATGCTTGATGCTTACTTTCTCAACTTCCAGCCGTTTGCACCACTCATAGACGAAGAAGCTTTTCGCACAACTTACTTACTTGGTCGTCGAAAGGATGATCGATGGCTTGCGCTCCTCAATATAGTTCTCGCGTTGGGAAATATTACAGCCGCAGGTGCAGATAATCATACCCACAGCGTGTATTTTGAGCGTTCAATGAATCACTTAAATTTACGTTCACTCGGGAATCCTAGCCTTGAAGTCGTTCAGGCCCTGGGACTCATGGGTGGCTGGTATTGTCACTATACTAGCCAGCCGAATCTCGCATACTCCCTTATGGGTGCGTCGCTGCGGATGGCAGTTACATTAGGCTTGCAGCGGGAACCTTCCGATATTCATTCGATACTCGATCCCAAGAAGTCCGGAATCCAGGAATTCAAACGTCGTGTCTGGTGGTCACTCTGCTGTTTGGAGACCTGGGGTCATGAAACGCTCGGCCGACCAAGTATGGATTACTTTGGCCCGAGTATCACAGTTAATTTGCCTAGCCGGCTTGATAAGGTGCACATCCCCCGACCCTTTTTCTTTTCCTGGTGAAGAATTGAAGTTCTCTTTCTAAATTGACCGTTGACAGGAATCATATTTTGAGGTCCTGCCCTTGACGGAAAATGTCCAATTCGTGAAAATTGCTTTGAAAATTCAAGAATCGTTAGCTGCGCTACCTACATTATCACATACGGAGATGTTCGATCTGGACTCGCAGCTTGTTCGGTGGTGGCATGACCTGCCACCGGTCCTCAAAGATTACGAGCCATGTCCCGAATCACTATATGCAGTGCGTACTGTGATGCGTTGGCGGTTTTACAATCATCGCATGCTACTTTATCGTCCAACTTTACTGAACTATGCAATGCGACGGGTTCCCTTCATGGCCATTCGGGTTGAGGAACGCACTGCTATCCAAAAATGCCAGGAAATTGCAGCGATTTCTATCCAAGACATCTCCTTAACAACCCAATTGAATCAAATGATTGGTTGGAACGCTGTTTGGATGTTATTCCAGGCCACCATGGTTCCACTAATTTGCCTGTCCGCTAGCGTTGCAGATAATGATTCCGCTGCTTCATTCGAAGCCTGCAAGACGCAGGTCGAAACAGCTATGTTGACCCTTGGCCGCATGAAACCTTACGGGCACACCGCTGGACGCTCCCTTGAGGTAATTTCGGGCATTCTCGAGTCTAATCTTCAGGCTCCCAGGGCATCGCCACTTAATGCAAGTGGAGATAGTCTCGACCCCCAAAGTTTTCCCCCTCCGAGTGCGTTCAATACAGGCCAACAGGTCGCTCGAGACCGTGTTTCGGATTGGACCGCTACTTCGTTTGAAACACTTTCGTCTCAGTACATGTGGGAGTATTTGAGCTGGGATCATAGCAATCTCTGGCCCGAGATTTTTGACCTCAATACTCAGAATGAAGATGCGGCAATGTCTTTTCTGGACTCCTCTGGAACTTGAGATCATCGTCGCATTGCCTTCAATGTATATATATAATTCTATTTCACAAACAATACCAATCCAATCTGCATCATAATACACATCTATGTACTCTGCACTCGCAGGAGAACGTGGAAGACCGACTTTAAGCCAACAAGACCGATTTGCTCCGTAACCCCCATCTCGATTTGAATGCATCATGCTATAGTCTCAACTATGTAATCAGATCTGCAGGACTATTGAATTTCAGAAAGGCCCACCTGATGAAGGGACATGTCTCACCAATCCAGTCTTACAGATAAGGCGAGCCAATTAAGTTCGGACCCACACACGTATAAATATTTCGGTAGATCCCAGTCATTAGTGTGATATACGTAGATCATCGTCAGTTGATCGTCAGAGTGCTAATTGGCTCGGTGGGGAATGGTGATAGTGGACCTTCGGTGTTCGGCTTCAATAACTCACAAAGTTCCGAGGTTTATATCCAGCACAACCTCTGCAATCCATGAATCCTATAATCAGCCTAACGCACGGCCCAACACCTAGGATGGGTGGTGGGCAACCCGTTTTGCTGGGTATATCTTCTTTTTTCCCTTTTCCCTTCAACCTCCCTACCGCGAACTTATGATCCTCCATGTTGCTTGCCCCGTTTAGGTTGTTTTTAGCCCGCTCGCCACTGCGGTCATCGATGATACTACGTAATGTTTGGTGTATGACAAATACAGGTAGATAGGTTAACGCGGCACGTCGTAGAGACTACCTAACTAACAACTACAGAGTACTTCACATTTATTTCTGTTGGGAGCCTGAGACTAGCCTGCCTCGAGGTTCTACTGTTTGATAGAGGCGAGAGAAAGCGCACGTTATACTCCTTAAGACTAGAATAGACGTTTACCAAGTCTAATGTACATGAACACAACAAGCAATAAAACCCCGGTGAGTAAAACATTGAGCATTTCCATAACATAAACGTGGTAGATATTCGTGGCAACTAAAAACACAGGAAAGAACTGGGGTGAATAACCTATGCACCCTTAACTTCCACCACCTGGTTCGCAGTATCAGAAACCAAAACCTGTTGTGATTCCGTACTCTTCTTCCGTGGATTGGGAGCATCAAAAATCTCCGTGAGTTCTTCCAGGGTCCGATTATTTGTTTCAACAGCAAAGAAGTAGATTAACACTCCCTGGACGATGTTCCAGCCGGCCAAGATGATGTATGTATGCCATCCAATGACGTCGATAGCATTTCCGACTCCGAACTGATTCACCAGCAAGGCAATATTGGTGAAGACGGAGTACATGGCCATACCCTTAGCACGAGTCTCGTATGAAAGACATTCGACGGCATACATGGCTTGCAATGGGGTCCAACCAAAGCTGAAACAAGCGCCGATCAAGAATATAAACACAATAGACGCGGTGGCCGCTCCTGTTTCCAATGTCTTTGTGTATACTCCGGTTGTGGCCGCAAAACACGCAAAGCAGATCTTCATATCCAAAAATGTTAGCGTAGAACATTGAAAATAAAAAGAACCATGCGGGGCGTATGTACGTACACTGCAAGCGATAGATGCGCCGATCATCATAGGTCTGCGTCGGAATTTGGGGCCCAGATAACTTCCCAAATAGGCCAAACCAGCAGAAAGAACTGTGTTGCCAAGATTGACATCTAGCACTCGCGTCGTATCAGTGATACCAGCTGTCGCTAAAAGCCCGGCAATGTAGTAAGTCGTGACACCAGCCTGCGCCCACTGACTCATAAAAGATGCGATAGCCACACACATAAGGCGCCATCTCGCGGCCTTTGAGTTAACGAGAGCTCTAAAGTCCCATGCCTTCTTATCCGAACCTTCTAGGTTGATCGCCTCTTCGTATTCTCGGATCTGCAGATGAACGTAGGCATTATCCCGTGAGCCCTCACCGTGATACTTGGTGATAACATCCCAGGCTTCCTCGCGGCGCCCATGGCTGTAGAGCCAACGAGGCGATTCGGGTATAAACCAAACAGCTAACACTACCATGCAGGACGAAATCAACTGACACCAAATGGGAACGCGCCACGCGAGCGAACTCTCGAACCTCAGGCATCCGCGGCAAGCACCAGCAGCGGCAATAGCGCCGACGAAGTACTGGCAATTGTATAAACCTGTCAGAATATCGCGATAGGCAGGGTGACTCATCTCGACGACGTAGGCGGGTGCGGCGGAGGAGGCCAAGGAGTATCCCCACCCTGAGATATGTTGTTAACAGGGCTATCCGAGACGGGTGAGGTCTAGACACGTACCAAGGAAAAATCGGCTTGCGAGCAATTGATCCATGTGGTTGGCAGTACCACCAATAATTGTACCCAGGATGATAGCGCAGGACCCAGTAAACATGCCACATCGTCGACCCCAAGTATCCAGGAACACTCCAACAAAAGGCAGCGCGCATACACCTCCAATGGTGTACATTCCTTGAATCAAGGAGGCCTTGGAACCGACCAGGCCAGAGCCGAAGGTTTCACGAAACTGCTCTATGGGAAGCAGAGCACCCATAAGGGAGCCATCAAATCCTGAACTGGTTAGTGAAGAAATTTTCATTGGGTATCAAGTGACTCTCTCCTACCGTTTACGGCTGAGCAAAGGTATGCCACAGTCAAAAATAAATATAACTTTCTCATCTGAGCGCTCCAGGGGTTTGGGGGGTTGGTCCGCCTGGCTATGTCGAGAGCCAGTGAGCCCTGAACAGTCTCAACCTTGACGCCCTCCTTATGTTCCTGGTGCATAGCATCGGTGGCACCTTCTTTCTCGACTAGTTGATCTGAATTTGTATTCTCCACCATTGTGCTGAAGAGGTCGTGTTCTCCACGCCGAGGAATGTAACCCACAAAAATAATGACTCAATTTGTGGGGGAAAAGATGGCTGGAGCATGATATTTATTCTTGCAGTGATGCCGCGTGGTTTTCTCTCCTCGTCGGTATCAAGTGGCACGTTAGCGAATGTCTCGGATGTCCTTAGCTGAAACGGTTCTGCTCAAATTCCTTGCACTTTATTTGTCCAATCACGAGAGGCTGTTCGGCTCGCCGGTGGGGGTGCGAGTTACCCCGAAGGGGTGATCGAAGCCGATCGCCACCTAGAAAACCGGGGTAACATGTTCTTTACCGAAAATGACTCGGCTTCCTCCGCCTACTCCTCGACTAAAAAGGCAACACTCCGCCTTTACTTCCCCGGATTGACCTCGGGTATTTCGGCCCCAAGATTACGGACCTCCCCGTGAAACCGGCGGGTTTGCGGATTTGCGGATACGGAGTAACTAGTACAAGTCACAATCAAATTCCATGTGATTCTATTTCTTGCTTTTCCCATCCGGTATCAGGCGATGGTCTCTCGCAAGCAGCTATCTTATATGGCTTCTCATAATAGGATATCTATGTATTCTACCCAGCCACTTACTACAGCAGGTGGCGGGGTATTTGAGAGGTGAAATGGAATGAGAACCATGTATTAAGCTAGTCAACTAAGTAGATAGAGAAAGAGATGTTGATCATATAGCAGAGATCTTTTCGGCCTGAGACAGACGCCTCAACAAGTATTAAATTCAAGATTGTAATCAAGTCAAATAAATGTCAGCCACCTCTTATGACAAGTAGGATGTGTGAACCTGTAAACTAATTCTTCACAAAATGTGTCACGCGAATTTGAAGACCATGTTTCCCTCACAACACACTTGAGTCGCTAACATCGCGGTTCTTTCAACCGATGAAATAGTCTTATAACAAAACCCTTCTGTTTTCAAATTGTAGCCATTTTACACTGTAAGCGTCGATTGTATCACAGCCCTGATCCCAAAATGGTTGAAATAGCCTATTGACCCAGGTAACGATATTCCAACGGTGGGTCACTGTCATTTAGCCCTGTAATTTCCACAACCTGTTCATCGCCTGGAACAATATCTATAGCGCTGTCGCTGATCCGCACATTCTTCCTCTCCTCGAAGACAAGACATTTCACCGGCTTCTGTGAGCTTATCACCAGGAGCTGTTTTCCCGCTGATGCTCCTGGCTGAGACTTCACTTCTAGTCCACGACTAGAAAACTCGAGGTACTTTAGCGGCTGTGGCCAGTCAATATCCCTGGCCACAATCTGACCATCTATCAGTAGCCGTGCAGCCAGAACATGTGGCTCGGGCTCGGCGACATGATCGATGGTTCCATTTGTGATGTCGGTAGTACCATTGGCTGAAATGGTAACATTCTCAAAGATAGCCGGAGCACGAAGGTCCTTACCAGTCACCACCGATATGAATCGTAACTCGACAGTCCCATACAGCACTTGCTGTCGGCTACTGGCAACCCACATCTTGTATTGGCTCTGTTTGGCTGGTTCTGCGTGTACCACACTCCAGTCGTGGTGTGCGCGTTGTACACCAACTGTTAGGGGCTCCATCACTCGCTTAACTGTGTAATATGCAGGTTTTGGCTGCAGGAAGTAGTCCACAATTGCCCACGAGATTGTCGGCCAGCAGTCATTTAACTGCCATAGAAGCGCTCCACCGCATTTCCGATCATCACCCCATTGACGGCGCCATCCACGATATCCGAACATCATCGTCTCTGCCTGGACTACCTGTGTGAGATAGATATATGTCTAAGTAGAGTGTGAGTAATTTCTTCTTCCTCTATACTTCGGTCGACCGTGATACAACAGACCTCCAGATCAGTAGCCATGCGTAGGTTCTCCACTAGGTACGTCGCCAATCGCCTCTCGTGGCCATCGGCCTTGTTATGGAAGTCCATAACTTGGGACTGTGGGTGCTTGTCTTTCTCATTTTCAAGGAAGTACTCGATCGTCGACATATGCGGGAAGGCTATCATCCCAAACTCGCTGTTAAAGCGGCCTCCCATGCTGTCAAAGATCTGATATTTCTCCTGGGTTCCATGCCACACTGTAAACCCATCAGTCACAATGTTCGATGAGAAATCCCATTGGAATCCTCTTTAGGTATTGGGTTGGCTAACCATTCCATTGGTGTATATCTCCCACAGTAGGGTCGCTTGAGACTTTCCCATCACCCCATGGACTTCCTGGATGGTAGAAAGTACCCGGCGAGAACTCGTATACCAGTTCCGGTAGTAATTTTTCGTAGATGTAGCGTGCCGGGAAGTCGGACTTTAACCAGCTTTCTGGGCTCTTATCTTCGAAGTTGTAAGTCAGTCCCATCTCCTCCTGGACTTGGTAATCTTCATTGTTTCCAACGTAGATCACTATTGAAGGGCGATGCCTTAATCGGCGTATGTTAAAGACTGTCTCCTGTCGTACAGACTCTAGTAGGTCCGGCCATACTGGATAGTTGCCGCAAGCGAACATAAAGTCCTGCCATACCAGTACGCCGAGCTCATCACAAGCGTCATAGAAAGCATCGTCTTCGTAAATCCCGCCACCCCATACCCTGTTTCAAATTATCGTTAGACGGCCTCTAAAAGGTAGGTTCTGGTCTAGCATACCTGGTCATGACCTGGCCACCCGCCACCATTAACTCGATCCATTGCCGGTATCGCTCTGCGCTGACACTAGGGAGGAGGTTGTCGGCAGGGATCCAGCAAGAACCTCCACAGAAAATATCTACTCCGTTGATTCGGAAAAAAAATGACTTCCCATGTTTATCCGGCTGCTGAATGACTTCGGCGGAACGAATACCAAATTTCTTAGACACATTGTGTAGCTCGTTTCCATCACACAAGAGAGAGACTGACACTTCGTACAAGGGCTGAGAGCCGTAGCCATGTGGCCACCATAATTCGGGATTGTTGACCTCAAAAGTGGCTTGGGCATTTTTATCGGCGCTTATGGGCATCTCCTGGCTTGCGATCTCGTGTCCACGTAGAGTCAAATGGAAGCGAGCGACATAGCATTCCGAATTGACCGCATCAATTTTAGCAACTGCTGTGACACTCGCGGATTTATGGTCAGGAGCGAGGTTTGTCTGCGGCCATAGGTCTTCTACTCGTGCAGAGTAGACTTCCAATCGCACCTCACGCCAGATACCAGCTGTCATGATGACTGGGCCCCAATCCCAACCCCAATGGTATTGAGCCTTGCGCACAGCTAAGCGCGCCTTATCTCCGAAAATGCCGACCCATTTATGATTCGGGTCCTTGCTTCGTAGCTCGGTCGCTTTGAGCTGGGCGCAGTCGAATTCGATCTCTAAAACGTTTTTGCTGTTGGGTAACCCTAGGACCTCTGTTATATCCACGCGGTAGCCTATGAACATATTGCTAGACTCAAGGATTGCCACACCGTTGAGCCTAACTGAGGCAAAAGTGTCCAGGCCATCGAACACCAGTGCGACGGTTGCACCAGCAGGTATTTCCGGTCGCTGAAAAACGTGTCGATACACCCATGTCTTCTCGTTGACCCAGCGCGCCTTGAGTTCATTTAGGCCTAGGTGAGGATCCTCAAGCCTATATGATAAAGAAACGTCAGTCCAGTCCATGTCATATTGTAAGGTGGTAGAGTTCGCAACTTTTTGTTTGCAATCAGATCCTGCTGCACGGTGGAAGGCACTACCGACACGGGCATCCACGCATCCAGTGTTTCGTCATCTCGGTCTTTGAATGTCCATTCCGTGGAAAGGGGTTGCTTGAAAAAAGGCATGTTTGCGGCTCAGATAGAAGACAAGTTTTTCGCTTATCTTTCAGGGCGCATTCAATTGAAGAGCGGGTTTGGAGGGGATGGAATGGGGAATTTATATTAGCAGGGGCCACTTGAAAGAAACTGGGTCCATCTCTGTGCAGGTTGAACCATTGAGGTTGAAATATGTACTCCGTAGAGAATGCAACATGTCCATCTGAATAGGACGTAATCATCGTCCTCTTGATACAATATCTTTAGAGGCCGCGAGGCTACCTCTGATACCCGCTACCCCACCTACAATTTAGATCGGCCGAAAATGTCAAGCTGTGACCTCTTTTTTATTCCGTCAAATTACCTATTTGAACCAACAGTGGGCGGAAGTCCGATCAAAACAGGTAGTCCGAGGAACTCCGCCTTTTGACATGTTGTGATCGCCCAACACTGCCGTACTATGGTTCTTAGATACAACCCTGGACTCGACGCGGTTGACCGGGATTAGGTAGATAATCCAATCTTAGAAATCCTCAAAGGGTCGAACAATATACCTTTCACAAAATAACTTCGGGTTTTAAGTAGATAGCTTAGAGAGGCCCGTAATCACGGCGAATTTCGTGCTTTCTATTTCCGGAGACAACTCCTCTCCTAATGATGCTGTGCAGCCAAGTAGGTTTCGAGCCTAGGAGTTATCACTGGAGCTGATTGCGAATATAGTGTTGATATATGGAGCCTAGGCACGCTGGTGAGGATGATATAGTGAACTTATTATCATAGGTATTCCAACAATCCGATCAGTTCTCAGAATTGTTTTGTGGGGCCGGCCTTTTGATTTTTCAATCATCAGGTTCATCTTACGGCGAGAAGAAGCACATAGCCTTAAGTTTCCCAATCTTATTTCGAAAGAGGGAGGATTTGAAAGAAAGAGAAAAGAAAAGCATGCGGTCATTGAGGGGACAAGAAGCAGGTGTTACTGAGTTTGTCTTGATGCTGATACAGTGGCGGGCAGGGGATGGAGGGACTGCAGGGGAACTGATATTTGATCCCTTGCTTAAACCAGTTGCGCGTCAGAAGAAGTACACGAAATTGCATTGGGGTGGAAGAATTAGAATACTGAGTTTATACTACGTAGAAGCAGTGTTAAAGTCATAGCCTCAGCCTTAATTTCTTCAATAATCTCATTCTTTTCTCTAGACAAGCAGACATGCACCCATATGTCTCCCTTATATGCTGTCCTCTTCTCGGCCAGCTTAAAATCAATACTCATGGTTCCTTGAGGCTAATCCAAGCGCCCAACACAACTTCCTTGTGATAATTCCCACTAAATAATAAATCATGAACTTGGATTTTGTTGTATAGTTACCCATATAACCGGTAAATTGAATATAAACCACAACTTTTACTTTTCTTACCCCCCTATATACAACGTAGGCAAAGATATTACAGGTCTATACATGTAATCCAAGAGGGTGTTAGTTCATTTAGTGTTGATATCAATAACAGGTTTCAGATGTACTCAAGAGCGGAATAAAAACTTAACTCCTCCGTTGTTTATATATAGTTAGTGCTTTTTAATTTGCTTTTCACACATATATATATATTAATTATTTAAAGTTGATCTTCGCATTCTAACGATACAAAGAGAGTTGTGTCATTATTAGTCCACTTATCTCCCCTTTATCTAGTTCGAGGATTGAGAAAAGGATTTGTACCTTTGTACCTTTTGTATGGTATGCCGATACCGAAGGTACTTGATTTCACGATTTATTGTTCAGTGGGACTGACTGATCGTTGACTGGGGCCCACCAACACAGGGAAGGTGCGTTGGGGGCTTGGCACGATTATCATTACTGTATGTTGTACTCCGTACTCCGTACAAGAACAGAGATACCCTGCTCTTACTTCTTGGCTCTTCGAACAACCTTGGAATACAATCGGAATGGGGTCTCAACTATGGGCCTGCTCGGTCTAACAACGGGCGGGCCAAGTTCCCAGAGCTGGACTTGCTGTGTTAAAATTCTGCTTTTTCTCCCCATTGTAATATGTAGAAGACCCATGTTGATCATGCTGAATCTAACGTTTTTATGAGATATTTTGAGGACAAAGAGACTTATAGATGCACACTTCCAGCACTTGGACACCTGGTTGGATTACGTAAATTGCCCATTGTACCTAGCCCCCGGTGGGCGGAAGTCCGATCGAAACAGGAAATTCCGAGGAACCCCCGAGGTTCGCCAAAGTGTAGATCCTGTTTATAATATTTATGTTGTTCACATTATCAGAGATAACACTTCTCAATGATATCATTTGACCTAAAGCCTGATCCTTTTCCGAGTTATTTAGATATGCAGTCTCACAAATCTCCTCCTCCCATCCATATTTGGCTCCCCTTGTTACCTACTTCTCTGTTCAATTGTGAGAACACATCATCTCCTTTGAACTATACTTGGAAGGTTGAGACTAGTGTAGTACCTGAAACTACATCCATATTAATGGAGAAAGATCCGCGCGGCAAACAAGAAGAAAAATGGGGATGTGTCCTTATATTTACCAGGTTCACACAGAGTGCAAATGAACTTTCCAATTTACTGTGAATCAAATCCTGAAACAAGATAATCATTTCCAATTCTCACACGGGAAGTGGGACAAGAATTCAGTCATACTATTCCCGTTGGTCCAAATATTGAATACAACATACGCATAGCATGTATCCACGAGTGTGAAATCTCCCTTATAAAAGGAAGCTGCTGGTCTCGAAAATGTTGAAGCATCACAAATCTACCAACTGAATCAACCAGTAAACAATTCATTCGTTTTCGTCTTATCCAAAGATGCAGCTCATCTCTCTTCTCACCTCTTTGGCTTTCGTGTCTGCGGTGGTCGCAGACAACCGGGGCAGCTACACCGTTGCTGGGCTTGGGGCTCGCAAGAAGGAGGTTTTGAATGCCGGTGGCAACACTCGTGACATGGCCATTGCTATGCTGGAGACGTAAGTTTGCTTCTTTGGTCTCTGTGCCTAATATCCCAGCTTACAAGTACTAGCGACACCATGACTACTGATTACACATATGGTATGTCCAAATGTTGGCCGTCGAAACGAGTAGTGGTGCTAACATTCATAATTTAGGTGATGGAAAGTCAGGCGACGGCACCAACTTCGGTGTGTTCAAGCAGAATTGGTTCATTCTGAGAAATTCTGCCTCTGAATTCCTCGGTCAGAGCGTAGACCAGGTCAGCAATGGTGCTATTCTCAAGTAAGTTCTACTGTGCTTTGCAGGCCTAAGTATATATTGGCTAATACTGGAGCGCTAGTTCGGATCTGAAGAAGGACATCCAAGCTCGTCATGACGGCGAGAAGCACTACGGTTATGAAACCTGGTTCAGTGGCCACCGCAATGGAGAATCAGGTGTCAACAACCCGGGCACGGAGGACATCACGAGTGAGTTCCATCTGATACAATCCCCTAGTGCATGGACCGATCGGCTAAATTTATCGACAGCATACATCAATGCCGTAGCATGGATCCAACAGCAGATTGAGAGTGATGAAAAATACCAGAGCGACGATACTCGCTTCTGGGTTGATGTCGTGGCCATCTAGACAGTGGTGGAAACCTTGTGGCGGACAAGTAGCTACACATTCTGAAATAAGGGTTTACGCTCTTTCCTATGTGATCGGCTTTGCATCCATGACACACATCCCTTGGGACCGTTGACATTCTTTTCGTTCACCCGCTTGAGCGATATTCTATAAGCATTTCTGTTATCTGAGCCTTAGTTGTGAATTTTTCGCACGAATACACTCCTTTAACAAAAACTGTATTATTCCCAGTGGGTTAATATTGCGTTACAAATTCTCATGCAACGTACGCAGTGCCGGGGTTTGAGCCAGCAAAGTTCAAACGACCATAGAGTGTGAATGTGGGATTCACGCCCGCCTAGCCGTACTAGAGCCGATTATTCTGCATGGCCAATCCTCAAAGCGCCCTCAGCACCCAATCGGCTAGGCTTAATGCGGATGATGTGTTTAAATTCCTTGCAGATTGCGGGGGAATGGCGGGGAATATGACGACAGTTGCAAGTCCCAAGAATCCCTTCTCGTTGAGGAAGTATTCCCCGGCTACGGTGATACGTTGACTTGGCATTATTCCCCAGGGGTGATCCAATAATCGCCAAATAACTCGTTTTTGCCACAGCCCCTCCCAGAAAAGCCGAATTTCCCGCAAATCTTATCCATGGCAACCCAATGAGGAGTATCATCCACCCCCACCCCCGTGGGGAAATGCACCCCCGTGGGGAAATAGCCTTTCGCGGTCCAAAATCGATCCGTCTTGGATCATTGATGGTAAGCTGAATTGAAGCATTGTCGATTGGCACATGTCTATAAATCACCCCAATTGCCTGTGAAGGACCCTCCTGTTGACTCTCATATCTTTTATCCCCATAATTGCCTCGACTATTGTTTGAAATTCCTGACACCAAGGTTAATAACAACATGCGCCTTGACAAAGAAGAAAAGCAATTGGAGGATATATCCAAGGATTCTGTTGAACAGATAGAACATGTTGACCCTTCAGACTATGTGAAAGATCAGTCCGACCTCAGCAGCATCGAGGCAACAGCTGCCTCCAAGACAGCTTGGCTGATCTCCATTGTCGTTTCTATCGGTGGTCTCTTATTCGGTATCTTACCTATGCAACAGCGAGAGAGTATTGGCTAATGAGGTGTTATGTAGGGTACGACACGGGTTATATCTCCGCCGTTCTAGTCACAATCGAATCATCGCTCGGCCATGCCCTTACCTCGAATGAACAGGAAATGGTGACATCCCTCACAAGTGGCGGAGCTCTGGTTGGCGCAGTAGGAGCCGGTCTCACTGCTGATCGATTTGGTCGTCGTTGGCCTATCTGGGGCGCTTGCCTAGTATTCGTGATTGGAACTATCCTCCAGACAAGCGCTTTTTCTGTTGCCCAATTTGCGACCGGAAGATTTGTCGTAGGTCTCGGAGTAGGAAGCGCATCTATGATCGTTCCACTCTACAGTAAGTATTTTTCCTCCCAAGTAGCTGTCTCCATAGGCTCACCGATCCGCAGTTGGCGAGCTAGCACCTGCGCAATACCGTGGCCGCATGGTTGCGTTCAACAACATGAGTGTCACGTTCGGACAACTCCTGGCAAGCGCACTAGGTGCGGCCTTTGCTGGTGTAAAAGGCGAGGCATGGCGAGCGACCGTCGGTATTGGAGCTTTTCCAGCTCTTTTACTCGCCGGGTTACTGTTTTTCTGTCCAGAGTCACCTCGACAGCTAGTTACTCATGGCAAAGCGGAAGCAGCAAATGCTGTTCTTCTACGAATATACCCGAAGTCGACGGTTGAGCAACGGCAAGCTAAAATAAGATCAATCGAGTTATCCATTCAAGAAGTGACTCAAGCTATGAACAAGGAATCCCTGTGGGTCACTTTTAAACGAATTTTCACCACACCCTCTACCGGCCGTGCAGTTCTGACTGCCTGCACGGTTATGGCAATTAGTCAACTTGGAGGGTTTAACACTCTAATGTATTATGCCGCAACGCTATTCTCAATTGTTGGATTCAGCAATTCCACCGCCGTCGGCATCACAGTCTCCGCTACCAATTTCGTCTTCTCAATTGTCAATCTCGTACTTGTGGACAGATTTGGCCGTCGTATTATTCTGACAATCACCGTCCTTGGAATGTCAATCTGCATGATCGTCGCTGTCATTGCGTTTCGATATATCCCAATAGATACCCAGACCCTGGTTGTGGAGAGTAACAATGTTGGCTGGCCAGGCACCCTGGTTCTCGTCGCAATCATTTGCTACGTCGCTTGCTTTTCGTCTGGCGTCGCCACTATTGCATGGATCGGCACTGAGCTAATTCCTCTCGAAGTTCGAGCAGTGGGAACTATGCTAGTATGTCCACCCGTATCCCATGTTCTTGATACACATGCTAACGAGCGGGACTAGAACACCGTCACATGCTGGAGCACGAACATAATCATTTCATCGACTTTCCTTTCCATGATGAAGAGTTGGACCCCAAGTGGTGCTTTTGGGTTCTATGCCGGAATCTGCTTCTTCGGTTGGGTTTTCGTAGTCTTTTTCTACCCCGAGTGCAAAGGGATGCCGTTGGAAGCTATCCGAGAAGTTTTCAGCGACGGATTCGGGGTAAAATATTCAAAGAAGTGGCAGAAAGACCACAAATACGATGTCAAGGCCGAAACAATGATCTTGGGACATTAGGTCTGAGGCCGCGAAATCACTTACACCTAACTAGGATTTTTCTCAACAACATCTACCATATGAAGATAAATTTTCTTCCCGGGGTATTTCCACTTCCATGTATTTAAGAATGGATAATCAAATGATTGCGGTTAAGTATGTAACTCACGGAGTGTGTGTATTGCAAATAGTGGTGTCTAATAATGAAAGCTCTACCACAAGCTCGGTACCCCGGGCTTGTTCGGTAGATTGTTCAACCCGGGTGATAGATAGGGAGCTGGGCAACCTCTAGATTCCCGTTTATGAAATTAGGCTGCAGAGAATTCTCGTTGTTGCTGCCCTACGCATTCACGTTGGCTCCTTTTTCTAGATGAAGCTGGACTAGGTTGTATTTCCCCAGAAAGAAGCAGCTAGAACGCAATACTAAGTCTCGTGACTGGCGGTCTTACGTGGAAATGTCATCGTATGTGTTTCTCGAGGATCTCGGAGGAGAATAGTATGCTATTCTGTCAAGTTGATAGATCGTATGACAGATGCGCTTGCAATGCTGCATTAAGTGTTAAGGAGGTAGTCTATACCTAGAAAACTAATGCGATAGGGCAGGTTTATGGAATAAACCCCAGCGAGATCCAACAACTAGGGACGATTGAATATCCGAGCGAGTAAGGTGAAACTTATTTTCTCCTTTTCTCCAATGACAGAGCTCGCATTATTTAACAATAGTCCGTAAGTTAAGTGTAATCGCTCGGAGCCACCTTACGGCGAGCCATCGCAGCCACATCCGCATCGGGTGGATTGAAATCCACGAAGCCATGTTTCTGGTAAAGCGATACGCCCTCCTTGCTAGCATCCACGTAGGCCGCAACACCATCCTTATCTGCCAGGTCGCAGCCCCACTGGACAAGCATAGAGCCAGCTCCGCGCCGCTGATAATCAGGATGAGTACCAAGGGTATCCAGGTCTTTTTTTCGGTTGCGTGTGTCAGTGATTATTTCTTTGTGACTTTCGAAGGGATCTCATCCATACAGTAATGTTTCTCGTCACCCATGACGCGTTTCCTCGCCTGCTCCAGTTCTGTAATGAAAGCCTCGCATTGCTCGTAAGGCGAGTCCGCATGCCAAATCGGAAAGCGACGACCTCGCTCATCAGGCATGGCCAGGTCCCATTTGCCAAAGGCAACTATCCACGGTCGGCCTTGCTCATCTTTCGACTCGGGGTCAACTACTCGCAGGTATCTGCAGTGGGACTTTTGAATATCCGCCATGTGCCAATCCCGGTGCCATTGGCGCATACCGGGGGTGTTGGGGAAATTTTGCCCGATCACCGGCTGTGTAAAGGAAGCGAACCATACCTCAGTGATACCATGGACGTCTTGGATTGTCGCTGGTTCTAGCACAAGAGGATTGGATGATGATCCCATGTTGAAATTGGGTTGAATACGTGTTCAAGTCTATATCGAAAAGATATTGATTAGGGAATTCACACCCAGACAAACTTGTTTAATCCAATTTTATGAACGAAGGGGCTATTTCACTGTAAAAAATAATTGGAAGGCCCCAGAGTGAGAATTAAACCCGCTTAGTGGTTTCCGGGGGCAAGGGGCGGCTTAGAAGGGGGAAAAGTGCATTTTACCTTCGAAAGATGGAAGAGTTGCGAACCGATAAGAGAAGTTGCAATGGTTGCCTAGATTCGTAAGCCCACGACATGGATAAATTCCAAAATGCCGCACATAACGAAAAGCTTAGCCCGGTAGGATGAGAAGTTATGCTTTGGCCCCCAACAACCCCCTGTCCTATCATACGATGCGCTCAATATTGCGTCCATGAACAAAAGAACGCACGCTATCTACGGAATATATCGGGACCCTTCGCCAGACGGGATGTGAAAAGCTTGTTATGCTTATTTGTCAAGTAGCCGTGTTGGCCGGGCGACCACTTGCCACCATTGCTAGGCTAGGGGTGTGTCTCCAACTCCCCCGTTATGTGCGTCTGGCTTGACTTGCTATCAACCTCCCAATCCTGCGTAACCAAAATTTGATCTCGTCGCATCGGTAAGGGGAAGGTTTTGTTCTCGAACTTGACATTATGGTCCCGCGACTCGCACCGCCCCTGTGACTGCGACTGCGATCGCATCTTGTAGCTCCAAGAAGTCGGCTCTTCCACGCCATCGAGCTTGAGCCCGTTCGATCGCATCCAGGATAGGAAGGGGTTCAATTGTCCCCAACAGGCTGTCACAATACTTAGACACTGAATGAGCACTTCGAAAATGGTGATTTCACACATCTGAAACGTTGGGTCGTTGGTTTCCGTGCCTTTCTTAATAAAAGCGAGCTCGACGAGCGTTGCGACCGTCACACTAAAGAGGGAAAGAGGATGAGTTTTGAGTTTGGAACTATGGCAGAGAGATCATGGCGTAGAGCCGGGTTACTCACAAGAGCCGAGGCAGGAAGATACCTGCAAAACCCAAGCGTCGCCCCATGGTCGTTTGGACACTAGAAATAAGGATCATTGCCTGAGCGACAATCAAGAGATCGGTCATGATATTGGATATAGCGATGAAGTAACGCCAAGTTAACTGGATGGGCTCGTTGAATCGAATTAGTATTGTTCAAAGTCGGGGCGTAGGAAATGATAGCGACAAAAGAAGACATCACTAACCAGGTTAAAACACTGGCCATTCTGGAAATCCCAAGTATGTGGCAGAGAGCATTGAAATGCAGTTCCAAGGATCACAACAACTACCCAGGCATATATAATGACCTCGACACCTCGGGCGAGCCATTTATCTTTGGCGGATGGTGTAAGACTCCGGATAAACACGACCAGAGATAATTTCGAGAACGTGAGGCTTAGAAGGTACAGAAGAGACCCGGCCCAAAGGTTCTGAAGATGAGCACATCAGCCTTGGTTCCAAAAGCAAAACAAGTACGTGATTGTCGAGAAGGTGGAAGATACGTACTTTCATCACCTGTTCCATCTCGGCGCTGGAGACATCTTTAGAATGCTTTCCATAACCCGACTCAACTGCTAGCGAAACAACAATACTCTGACCGATTCCAAGAAGCAAAGATGCAATTATCAGAAGATCATCCGTGGTGAGCCTTTTGAACAGTCGAATTTTAGTGACCAATCGAGCAGAGACACTGAAAATGATCGTGACCAAGAGGACCCATGTGGTCACATTGACGGCCGGATCTTTGGTATCACCTTTGAAGCGTGTCCCCATTGAACCAAAATATGTGAAGGGGGGTGAGTTACTTGAAAAGAGAAAAGAAGGAAAGTATTAGAGCCCATAATCATGCTGAGAGAATATGCCTTGTGCTTTTATTATCTCACTGCGCGATCTAGTAGTCCGCACATTTGATTTCCAGTACCCAGAAAAGGGTGGCTCGGATGCAAATCCCCTCTCAGCAGTTATCGGCATTACTATTTACTATGTATTTGAAGGTCTCTGAAGGGGTGTTGTAGCTCCTTCAGGTTCCTCAATCTCATGTGATGCTGTGTTCCTTTGCCATACTATCTTGATCTCTCTATGCGTTCTATGTGTTTGGTCTGTTTTTCTGCATGCCATTTTGCCTTCTTTCTCACTTAATTGGTATTTCTTTCCTTCCAGATAATGATTGTAAAAGGGTATGGCAATATCGAGAAGTCTAATCGCGTTCAACCCTCCCCCTTTACTCGAAGAATTCGCCCCGATCTGGCCCCCGGCCCCTCGCATTGATTCAACCCTCAATTTCTTCTTGCCCTATGAGTAGCCATTACCGATATACGCCCCACATATAATAGCTGTGGCATAGTTAAATTGGGAATGGTGCGCTCACTAGGGGATCCTTCCCGCGTGTGATCGACACAGTGGGCATTGTTTCACTGCGCATGATGGGCCCTGTAGCCCCTTGGAGCCTCGGAGCGGCCCTGAGATTAAATTGGAACAAACATATATGCGTTAGCGCCATCCACCCATGTACTCCCAACACATGCATCTCTAGTCAAATTGGATACTCTCTTCCACCCGCATTCCGATACTCCACCATCGGAGCTTTTCTCTCGCATTTTTGTACTTTCAACACGCCTGAATCCCTCATATTTACGTTTATGTTCACTTTCCACTTATCGCCATTATATTCGTTGAAAAAAAGGAGCCATGGTGGCCTATGCAACGAAGAGCAATACTTCTGTCGGTGGGCAGGTGGACCGTGATAATGCGCATCTCCAGCGGATGGGAAAGAAGCCAGTCCTTAAGGTATGCAATGCATCCTTCAAAGTCATAACATCTTACCCGATCGGAGTATTGATACTAATCAGCGAAACTTCGGCATTCTCTCGATCCTCGGTTTCAGCTGTACTATTCTGGGCACTTGGGAAGGCCTGCTTGGGTTAGCTGGTCCATCTCCAAATTTTCACGTAATCCATCGCTAATCAGTTGCTTAGCACCTTCACTGGCCCTCTCACGAAGTGTGTTCCTGTCAATGACCTACTGCCTTGCAACATTCTCTAACATATATTAGTGGCGGCTCCGGTGGCGCGATCTATGCCTACATCTTTGGGTGGGTTGGCTGTTTTGCCAATTTCATGGTCTTGTCGGAATTGGCCTCCATGTATGTTATGCTCATTCTCTATTTGCCTAAGGCTAGCCTCATAGCTAACTGCCAAATAGGGCGCCTACGGCAGGAGGCCAGTACCACTGGGCTGCCATGCTTGCCCCGGCCGGACTCCAGAAGTTCCTGAGCTTTATTACAGGTAAATTCACCGCATCATGCCCAGAGTGAAACTGCGTATTGTCGCTGACACTTGGAGCCGTAGGATGGTTTGCTGTTCTCGGCTGGCAGAGTGCCTTCGCCGCCTGTGCTTTTTTAACAGGAAAGATGATACAAGGTGCCGCGATCCTAGGAAACAGCCTCTACAATGCTCTGCCTTGGCAAGGGACATTGATTGTCTGGGGTTCGCTCATTCTCGCATTGGTCGTGAACTTGCTCGGCGGCAACTTGCTGCCCCGCATTGAGGCCGTTATTTTGGTTGTACATATTCTTGGATTCTTCGGCATCATCATCCCCCTCGCCTATATGGCGGATCACAACACAAAGGAGCAGGTTTTCCTTTCTTTTCAAAATGGAGGAGGTTTTGCCACACAAGGACTATCCTGGTTCGTTGGTATGACCAGCTGTGCCTTTGCCTTCGCTGGAGGTGATGCCGCCGTACATGTAAGTTTCCTTGGAATTATGCTTTCCTCTATCCGATTTTAGCTAACAACACCTCAAATAGATGTCCGAAGAGGTTTCAAATGCCTCGACTGTCATTCCCAACGCCCTTATGATCAGTGTCGGTATCAATGGCTGCCTCGGGTTTGGTATGATACTTGTCATGATGTTCTGCACCGATTCCGACCTCGGTGGTAAGCTGGGGAAAACCACTGGGTATAACTTTATGGGTATCTTCATGGAAGCAACAAACTCAGTGTCGGGTTCATTAACCATGTGTGCTATCGTAATCACTATTTATGTCTGCTCCCTCATGGGTCTCCTAGCTGCGGCGTCTCGGCAGCTTTGGTCTTTCTCGAGAGATAGGGGAGTTCCAGGGTGGCGATTGTGGAGTCAAGTAAGTACTTATTTATCAATCAGAAGTTTAGCATGGCCCTAACATTTCTTGTTCAAGGTTTCCCCCACGAAACAGTTGCCTATTTTCGCCATCCTCCTTACAGTGACCATCGCTGTATTGCTTTCCCTGATTAACATTGGTTCCAATACTGCTATGGAGGACATTGTGTCCATGGCAGTGTCGGGTATCTACCTCTCTTACCTGATGGTTACTGTTTTGCTCTTTTACCGCCGCATCCGTGGCGATATCTCCCGATATAATGACAACGAGGATGATATTGTCAATGTACCCGGTGCAAAGCTTGTATGGGGACCGTTTCATTGCCCCGGAATCATCGGCACCCTGATCAACGGCTATGCGGTAATCTACGTCACCATCGTCGTCTTTTTCAGCTTCTGGCCAAGTACAATGGACCCAACAGTGGGAACAATGAATTGGAGTATTCTGGCGATTGGAGGCAGCGTGTTCCTTGCCATTATATACTATGCTTTGCGCGCCCGGCACATCTACAAGGGTCCTATTGTGGAAGTTTCCTTATAGAAAATTGCTACACGGGAATAGTGAGGGAAATAGCACTATTTTAATACTAGCTATTTACAAAGGTATCTAGAGGGGGCGGTTGAGAGGTGGTTCAAAACAGGGCGATAAAGAGTTCCACCGCGGATTTTGGTGACACCATATCACGATGGCTTAAATGGCTTCTTATACTAGACTATACAGCCAACCAGATCAAAAATAAAAACAAAAACATACAACAGTGAGGATTCGCTGGTGGTCACCCACCCAACTACTAACTCACCGGCGTGTGGCTTAAGTACGGCTGAGCGGACGGGAAGCCCTGTTTTCCACACCCTATGGTCGTATGTATTAGGGTACGTTTGGAAGAAGATTATAGAGCGCAAGTCAGATGGGACAAGCCAGTTGAAAATCAAATGATTCTACTTTGCAATACGATTCCAACCCCGAGATATAAACGCCGGGCCTAAGTACGGTTAAACGGACGGGAAGCCCGGTTTTATACACCCTACAGTGTATCGTAACAGGGGTAATTGCGTGACGGGTGCTGGATCCAGACAACTCTGAGTTGACCTCTGGATCTACAATATAAATTGGGTTGACACATTATGGCTCAGATCTAATTAACGCATCATGATTGGCCCCGCGGTTCCGGGCCTTTGTACACAGGTACCTACATACGGAGTCCGGAGTAAATTGGGTTGACTCATAATTGCTCAGAATTAATCGCCACATCGTGATTGGCCAATATGTCCGCCCACGCAGCGGTACCTAAACTTACACATCCATGTATATCTATAAAAGACAGTATCGCGCTGTGTGAATCAACATTTGCGACATGCTTGTATCTAATATAACCTCAACTACCTCTATCTCAACCCTCGATTTCTACAATGGAACACCTTCTACCTACCGGGGTGCACATCATCCCCTCTAACCTCCTCGATCTACGCCCAGACGCCGACATAGACTTTGACCTCCTACATCCACAACCAGTAAAGGGCGTCAAAAACATATGGCTTTTCTGGCACTCAGGCTATGCCAACATGCACCCATACACGCAGCGCTCAGTGCGCGCATGGCACCGCCGATTCACCAAGCAAGGGTGGACTGTTCGAATCATCGACCGGCAACCTGGATCAAAAAGCAATATCGCCGAGTTCTTGGATGTCACCGATCCAGCACTTTTTCCACGCGCTTTTACAGATGAGACTCTCACCGGCCCTTACGCGCTACAACACACTTCTGACCTTGTTCGTTGGCCACTGCTCCTACGATATGGGGGTGTCTATGCGGACGTGGGTATGATGCAAATTGGCGATCTCGATACATTATGGATTGAGACAATTGCAAACCCTGAATCTCCATACGAGGTTCTATCTTATACACCCAGTGGCGAAGATCATTACAGTTTATGCAATTATTTCCTCGCCGCATTGCCAGATAACGCACTCTTCACTCGCTGCCATCGTCTACTTCTCGCCCTCTGGGGCGCGGGTGATGGTAAAACAAGCACCGATGGCATGCATGCTAGCCCCCTCCTTCAAGGTGTTCCTCTGATGGGTGGTGAGTTTACAATTACCGAAGATGATGGGACTTTCATTGGTCCCGCCGAAGTCAGCCGCCTTTTGACCGACTATATCATTCAAGGCCAGGTGGCTACTGCAGTAATGGGATTGGTCGATGCTGAAGATAATTGGGACGGTCCGGCCTATTGCATGGAGCACTTTTATGCGATTGAGTTCATGGAAGGGTCGCAACTGATTAATGAGTTAACTTCCTGGAACGGACAGGAGGCATTCGATTTGTTGTCACTACCAATGCCGAAAGAGGGGGAGGAGGAGTCTGGAAAACAAAAGAAAGCTCGTGAGATCGTTGACGCCTGTCTGTCGCGCAGCTTTGGATTCAAACTTGCTCACGGGCTCATCCTGCGGGTCAACAAGGTCACTCTTGGCTCTCTCTGGAGAGACAACCCGGGGTCCGATGTTATACCTGGCACATATGCGAGTTGGCTTCGCCATGGGATTGCCTACTGGAATCAAAACAAGGTGCCTGGACGAGTGGCGCTCTCGGTTATCCCTCCCACCAAGGTTGGGAAACTACTCATGTGAAGATCCATCGAGCATAACATACCAGATGTGCTGTTCGCTACCCCGTCCATCAATATCATAAGTGTTGGAGTCTACAGGCTGGTAGACGAGATCATGAAGATACAATATATCCATCTATATCCATCTATATCCATCTATATCCATCTATATCCATCTATATCCATCTACATCTATCTATCCCATACACCACGCTGGTAGTATGCCGACGAAAATGCGGAATAAAATATTTCGAACTAGATTTAGATCTATATTCAAACATGTCAAACAAAAGTTGACTACATTCAACATCCTGTAGTTGGCGATATCCTCGTATCCTCCTCACTGATAAAAATTCCATTTGATGATGCATACGTCACTGGATGCCATAGGTAATAGATACAGGCTCCCAGAAGCTCGAGGAAGAGGTGAACTTTTCTACAATCTAGGCTTCGCAGTTTCGAAGCACAGCTATGGTCTCTCCGCAAAGCTGTAAAATTGTCCCAGCACGCCAGCAGGTATCCCTTGATCGTATTTTTCGCTATTCCGACCGTTCAAGTCTGATTATCAAATAATAAATAGTGATGCACCCACCTGGGCTGCCCCAGAGATGTGTTTGTATATCTTTACCCCCCGAATCAGGTATCAACGGTTGACATCAAACTCAATGACCGGGCCATTATAGGCTTTCCTCCCACTGATCAAATACCACACTAGCCCAATAAGGAACTCGCCAGTGAACACTACAATTGACCAGTTCATACTCGCCAGAGTGACAGGCATCTCTGCAGGAAAGAAGGAGAAGAAGATAGCAATCGTTAAGAAACAAATTGAGGCAATATTGATAACAATGCCAAATTTGCCGAGCGTCCAGGGGCCATACGGAATCGGCTCTCCTCTGATTTTCTTTATGAGCATGAGAACAATGGCGATTTCGTAGGAACCGAACAACCCTGCCGTAGTCAGCGAGATGATGGCGTTGAATGCTGACGTTGATCCAACGTTGATGATGCAGATACAGCCGGTAATGAATGCGCAGAGACCGACAGCGCGAAGAGGGAGGGCAGATTCGGAGCTGACCTATATGCGGGTAATAAAATTAGTTGCTGCTATTTAGGAGGTAAAGGAGGTGATAATCAGCCATACGTGAGCCAAGAAATTCGAGAATGGCAGTCCCTTGTCTCTGGCAAAGGCCCAGGTGAGACGCGATGCGGAAGCCAGGAACCCAAACGACGCGCAAATGACCAATGCCGTGGGAATGGCGGTCATCACGGATGTTCCCGCGTGTGATTTGGTAGCTGCGTAGAAGACTTCAATGAAGTCGTAGCCGGTGGCGCTATTCAGGGCGTCATCTACATTTCCGATACAGAACAGAAAAGCGACGACAATAGCGAACCCAAGGGTGCCGTTTAGCAGGATTGTACCGATCATGCACCAAGGAACGATGATAGAAGCATTGATGACTTCTTCGGCTGTGGGGATCTGTTAGTTTATGAGGTTTCCAATTACTGACTTGGATCTTACCCATATGGCAGGGGCCATCATAACCTGCAGAACCTGGTTAGAAATAGTCTATCCTGGGGAAGGATGGGGGTCACACCAATGAATGGGAGGTTCGTGCCCATCAGACCAATCAACCAGGTCAGACCCGCGTTGCTCCATCCCGAACTGTTTTCAAAAGTCGCAAAAACGAATGAGGCATCTTTGTGAGGTGCAAGATAGACGAGAGGAATGAGGACGGCGAAGAATCCCGCGATGTGAAATATCAGAATCAGACCCTCGACCTGGGGAAGTAGCTTTGCCCCGATGGAGTTCACGAGCACGCAAATTATCAATGCAGCGAACATCATCAAGGTTCCCTGCCAGCCTTCCGCAATATAATTCGGGTAATTCAAGACTACAAGGCCCTGTGTGACTGTCGCTGCAAAATAAACACCAGCTGCAGTGTTGGCCCACCATCCAATCATGGCCATCCATCCTGTCACCCAGCTCAAAAGTTTTGCCTGACCCTTCGGAGCTAACATTGCCACCCAATGGTACTGTCCGGAGGAGGTAGGAGCCCTGTTGTCTGTTGAGTCTCGAGTCTTGGATAATTTGAGCAGGTTTCATAGTTTCATACATTGAGGCCATCTCGGCCAGCGAGGATGCAGTCACCAAAGCGCCGAACCAGCAAAATAAGAACCCGTAGACGAGGGTTACTGGGCCACCATCTATCATTGCAGTTAAATTGGCACTGAGGTAAATGATTAGTTTCGGTCTAATAAAGAATGGAACAGCCGAATCTCACAAAAGCACAGCCTCCCAAGTGCACATCATGGTTGTCGTGAAGCCCAACATGGACAAGAATCCAAAGTTTCGCTGCTTGCGTTAAATAAATTCTCCCTGAAATATCTTCTTGAGTGAAGCCATACTTTAAATTGCTGCTTCTTGCCCTGCTTTGCCATATCTTCGGCATCGCGACTTTTGGATTTGCTGGAGCCCAACTCCTGGATCGCCATCTCGCCATTCTTGAAGGGCATTTTGGGGTTGTGTTGCGAAATGCGGCAAAGGTAGACTATGAAAAGGAAACCTGGGATGGGTCGGGATAGGAGGAAGAAGAAGAAACTAAGAAAGAAGCATGGAAGGATAAAAAACCATGCCTAGAACCCATCTAGTTGTCAGAGGTCCAGATATATAGTTGGGAACATTGCTTAGCCCTCGGCGCATTGATCAAGTTCACTTCAGTAAATGTGGGAACATTCCTCCGGGATCCGGCTCCCTCACAAATCAGGTGCAATCAATTTTCGCTCAAGACAAAAGCCGGCATGTAGAATCACCGAGGAATTTGCAGGGCTATTCGTTGACACGTCTAGGCTACGTATGCACTATACACTAGCTCGATTCTTTCAGTGTACGCCACAAATATTTAATATAGTGTTTCTGAATTAACGTCCCGCGCACGCTGTCCAGGATCGATCCGGTTGCATTAATTAATTAAACGCATACTGGCATATCAGGACCATGCCCTGTGGGGGATGCATGTAACAGTTCTAAGGTCCAATTGGGAGCGCAATTAAAAGCTTCATTGGTAGACTCGTGCAGTAATCCGTACTCCGTAGTTATCACGGAATCACGGATCTCGGTAACATGCCTATAAATATTCCTAGTACCAATTTATTCTTGTAATCCATATGTAGAAACCTGATCGACAGAATTCAACCCCGCTTTTACATCTATTTATTGTCTCTCGACACCCTACTTCCAGCATTAATATATCTCTTTGGCACCTTGCATCCTTTGATTTATTCAACATGAATTCTATCATTGACTGGTCCCTACGTCCAGTCTACTCGCCAGAGCAATTGAAACAGTACTTTAACCGGATCGATCTACCTCAAAAATATCGGGAGTCACCGGTGGTCAAGTTTGGTGCAAGTGTCGACAATGAGGCCGCCCTAGTCTTTTTGAAGGTTTTGCAACGATACCAGGTGGCAGCGGTGCCTTTTGAAAATCTCAATCTGCATTATGCAGTCCACCGCTACATTTCCATTGATGCCCAGAAACTATTTGACAAGATAGTAAACTCCAAATCCGATCGGGGAGGTTACTGTATGGAGAATAGTACTCTTTTTGGGACTGTCCTTAGGACCATTGGATACAATGTCACCTCGGTCGGAGGTCGGGTAAATGAGGCGGTCCAGCCCATATCAACCTCGAGGGACTGGAAAGGTCCAAAGTACGATGGATGGTATGGTCATTCCTTCGATCTTATATCTGAAACATACTGAACTGTCAAACGCAGGAATCACATGGTCAATATCGTTGTTATCGGGGAACAAAAGTACCTGGTAGATGTGGGGTTCGGCTCGAATGGGTCACATCAGCCACTTCCATTGATCGACGGGTTTGAGGCCCACAATGTCGGCGACCAGTCTACACGGCTCATCTACGGCCCTATCACCCAGCACACGAGAGCTGGCCAATTTCTTTGGCAGTATGAGATCTGCAATGCAGGCGGGGCGTGGATTCCTGCCTACTGCTTCACTGAAACGGAATTTCTTCCGGAAGACTTTACGATCATCAACTACTATATGAGTACCAGTCCGGAGAGCTGGTTTCTTTTCCACGTGATGTGTGTACGGATGATTCTGGACGATGACGGTGAAAAGGTCATTGGTGATCTAACACTATTCGACAATACACTGAAGCGCCGGTTGGGGGCCACGTCAGAGGTCCTGCAATCCTTCGCCTGTGAGGAGGAGCGTCTGGCTGTTCTGGAGAAATACTTTCACATTCCAATTTCAAAGGCGGATCAGGAAAGTATCCGCCAAACGACCTCGGAAATTCTATAGTACTTTGCGACCTCATCAATATTACAACGAAAATATGATAGGCTATCCTTACTTTCACTAAACAAGGTGTTTTATTGATAGCTTACGTGTATAAATCATCACCAATCACTCTCTACACTCCATTCATATGAGCAGCTCATTGGGAGATATCCATGGATGTAAATAGGTCTTATGCACGGGCCCCACTGGCCCAATTTACGCATCCCCGACGGGGAACGGGACGGCACGGAATCTTACAATATAATGCGTACTAATTTCTTAGGGAAGACTCTGATAACCCTCTAGCTCGTGGTAGACGAGTCTTTTTGAATGTGTTGCATATCCATCAAGGCTTATGATAAGGAATGATTTGTACCATAAATTCCATTCCTCAAATCAGAAAGCTATGACCCACAATATACTTCCAAAGTCTACGGCATACATATTCCAATATGTCGGTACCGCTATAGCCGAAATTAATGTAAGACATTCCATCCTTGCAAGCTAAGCAGGATCCTTAATCTCTTTGAAGGCGGTTGTACCCACGAGTGATACTCCGTACATCCATGTGCATTTAGCTCCATACCCCGTGCGAAGATCCTAGTACGGAATCCAAAAAGCCAATTACCCCTAAAGAGATATTGTTAATTGAATTACAACCCTGAAGCTTTACCAAAGAAGCAAAATGGCAAGATTCTTCGTAATGCTGAACCTACGATTATCTATCTATGTATAAATATACCATCAAGCCAAATTTAGGCTGGCCTTGGGGATTCCCCGTTGTCTAACAAAAGCCCTGCATCTCAAAGTTCTTGAATAAATGCACGAGTCATCCATTTCTTGGCTTTTCCGGCTCTCATTATGAATATTGCAAGATATTTTCAAATACGCACGATCGACAGACGCGCAGACTCGCCTACATTCGATCATGGAGATGAGGTCGCTATTGCGGCCTTGTACCTCTTAGTAATGATGATATTGGCTGTGCTGATCCGACTTGCTTTTCGATTCTTTATGCTTCGGTCATTGCAACGAGATGATGGGATAGTTTCCCTTGCACTGGTATACATTTCCATCTGTGCCACACGACACTCCTTGACTAGATCATTGTCATCAAGTAACTAATGCCGAGCTTCCAAAGGATAGGTCTTTGGCATCGCACAATCCGGTGTCATCTTTCAAGGGACAAAATATGGCATGGGGAAGCGTCAATCTGCCTTAAGTACGCAGCAAGTGATCGACGTGGAAAAGGTGAAGCATTCTTCCTGAATCAATGCGATAATATATATTAATTCCAAACTACTTCTTAGATCCTATATGCATCCGATATTCTTTACGTTCTTGCCCTTAGCCTCACGAAGATCTCAGTCTTTGAATTTCTGAATAAACTGTGTGTCAATAAATCACACAAAAAAGTATGCTTTTGGTCATCGATCGTCGTTATAATCTGGACATTTCCAGTCTTATTTACTTTGGGTTTCAAATGCGGAGCACCAAGGCCATGGGAAATGGATAATGGCAAGTGTATTGATACTGTGAGCATTGAGCTTCGACCCCAGCAATCCAATTCATACTGACAGCCTGATTTCTATAGTTCCACTTTTGGACAGCCATATCTTCCGTTGATATCCTTACAGAGTTAATCATTTGCCTACTCCCGATTTATATCATCAAGCCCGTCCAGGTTAGCTTTGGAAAGAAAGTCCCTGTCGTGGTCGCATTCGCGTACCGCATAACGTACGTAAGATTTTGCTGTCTCTGAATTCACGAATTTTCAACTAACTAGGTGCCCAGTGTAATAATAGCGACCATCATGCGCCTTGTTTTCATGCGCAATGCCCCCAATTCCACGGACATGACACAATCTGCCTTTGAGACCAGGATCACCACCCAATGCGCCCTATGCGTCACCCTCATTACAGCATGCATTCCCTGCTTAAAGCCTTTTCTCGACGCTTTCGATAGCGGAATGCTCGGCATCGGCCTGCGAAAGCGCACTATCGGGAGCCATAGTGACTCTTATGGCAACTCATATGCGTTGACGAGTATGAGCCGTGGAGCAAAAGAGGCCACAAGGCGTTCTCGATACTTGGAAGACGAGGTCGAGGGACTTGGAACATCCGCCGCTGCTTTTGCAGTTACCGATCCTGTCAAGCCACAGAAACTAGAGGAAATAAGTCATTCGATGGGAATCCAAAGGACGGATCAGTGGAGCGTGAGGCGTGAGTATATCGATACGAAGCCCGGGTCATTCGGGGAGGGGTTAGAGGAGTCCGAGACAAGCGGTAGCCGAGTTGAGCATTCATTGTGATGAGAACCATGTACATTTAGTTATCGGTGGACTTTGTGTTTTCTTGCGACATCAAGATTGCTTAAAAATAGAACACTAGACATGACCAACCATCAATATCAAGAAAACCTATGGAAATCTGGACGAAACATAACAAGAGCAAGAATAAAAAAAATGAGGAAAAAACACAAGACGAAAACATAACGGCCAGCATTCGCATATGGTCACCCACTATACACTAACTAACCGGCATATTTACCTAGGGTAAGTACGGAATAACCTACTAAGGAGAACTTTTACTAGCTTGCAGAGTGCTAATATGTATGAATTCATTTTGACCGACTCGTACCAGAGAAAACAAAGCCCTAAGTTAAAATCAATAAGTAAATTGTGACTGGAAGAGATGTAAATTGACAGAAAATCAAGGTCAATCAATCAATCAATCAAAGTTCAATTAACCTGTTGCAGTCTAACTAGTTGCGTATGACTATGCAGGCGCTTCTTCCAACTGAAGCAAGAACTCGAGCCCTAACGCCGAATCCCAGAGGAGTACAGATGGTGAGCAAAAGAGCGTGGAATCAGCCCATTCCTGTAACCCGTAAATCCCGTATACCCAATCCCATACCCAATCCCATACATAAGAAATTATTAAATGATTGCCGTGGAGGCACCTTCCACTTTCCAACTCCCACATCCCACTTCTCGCTCTCACTTCTCGCTCTTACTTCTCATCCTCCTTCCCCCCCTCCCCCCCTGCCTCAGTTTCAATTGGTGGTGGTGTTCTTAGTGGCCAGTTCATCGGCATGGTTGTCATCCCTGGCTGAGTATCTCGTTCCACAGCTTCATTCTCGTCATTGGCTAATACCCATCGTCTTCCACACCTAGATCCATTGCCGCAAGGCCTACCGGTTCGTCGTCGTCGTCATCCTCGATCCCAACATGTTGGAACTGCTGGAGGAGACCTGTTTGGTGCATGAATTTGACCACGTAGCGGGTGGCCTGCGGGTTCAGAAAATCAAGGTGTACAGCAAGGTATGGTCAGTTAATATATATAACTCCAACTAAAATGACAAAATTTCACCATTTAACAATCTATGTAGATATAACTGACTGAGCTCAGTATGCGCTTTTGTATGGTATCAGCTAGACCTTCGTAAAGCCCATAAATGGGCCCGAACCCCGGGCCCAAAGCCCATTCGTAGGGGCCCACAAGGCCCCCATTATGTCCCATTTAGGGGGTTTGATTAGTACCTCATAATCGCTGCATTCTCTCTAGCCTTTTACTTATTATATACAGTTTAAATTTTTGAAATTTATGATAAGTATTATATAGCTATTTAAGTTTATGTTTCAATTTTAAACAAAATCCGACCTGTAGAGGTTGATATCGATGGGATTAACAGCCCTATCTCACCTGCATCGGCTTAAAGATAGACGACAGTATCTTTTGATCGCACACATTATGTGATACATACGACCATAGGGTGTGGAAAACAGGGCTTCCCGTCCGCTCAGCCGTACTTAAGCCACACGCCGGTGAGTTAGTAGTTGGGTGGGTGACCACCAGCGAATCCTCACTGTTGTATGTTTTTAGATGTTTTTACTTTCTTTTCTCTAAACGCATGGAGCTAGCTAGAAGTTTGACATGTGTTGGACTAAGGTACCCCTGTTAGATGACAGTTCTGGTATATACTGGCGGTCACCGGTGTCCAGATCCTAATTACCTTCTTTACTAAAGTCATAGCAATATATTTGGCTGAATGTTAATCTAGTAGGGAGGTTTTTATTTTTGATGGCAGGTCTCGCTGATGGTTTTACAAGCAATCGCCGGAATTTCTCAGATAGATAAAAATTAATTTGAATTTTTTTGGTTTTAGCGCACCCTTCTTACCGCCATACAGAGTGTGATCGAGGGAGTTACACAGAAGCATGGCTCAGTATTCGTCAAATTGCCAGTCGATGATCATGATTCGCATCTCCTTCCAGATAAGCCATATTTCCTCAAAGACTCTCGGTTATACCGAGTGTGGCGTTTATATAGTAATTTTCTGGAAGCCTTTACAGTTTCAACAGTCTTCAGTGTAGGAGATCAGTCTGTCTTTTTGGATTTCAACTAGCTGCTAGAATAACTACTCAAGCCTGACACAGGTTTGAGCCGTTGCAAGTTTCTGCCTACGATGGTCTCTATAACGTCGTGGCTGTCCCTTCTCGGCTATACTGCAAGCATACCGAAGAGCTCCCATTGAACGGCATTCGGATTTCCATCAAGAATAATATTAATTTAGCTGGGGTCAAGATAACCTTGGGGAATGGCGCTTTCACAGAGTTCTAGGGGCTGCAAGAGAAACCACCAGACCAGTACATTAACTATCTTGCTCCTTGGAACCTTGAATACTTGAGACCAGCTGGAAGCTTCTCTGGTGCTGGTATATCTGTGGTGGGTTATGATTGAATTGACTGCGCTGTGGGCACGGATAGTGAGACTCTTGGCCCTGTTCACTGAACACGGTATGCTGGAAATGCTGTTTTTAGCGAGTAGTATTGTCCTCGAACCGGTTGGTTTCAGGAGCATTGGTAGTTTGGTTTGCTTACCCGCAGTGCGTAAGAGTTTCATGAGAGATTACTCGAATTCTCATTTGGTCATCGAACTAGTTCTACAAAAGTACGATTCTGCTGGACGTATCTATGGCTTAATCACTTCGGAATTTGACGACGGAGTTCTCATACATGTTATACATACAGTCATGTGGTACTAATAGAGAACTAAACATCTTATTGGACCTTTATAGGAAGCCAAGAAGTCCTTCTTTGTTTAAATTCTTTTTCTTTCACAATTTACTCGGATTCATCAACCCGATAGACTAGTTTGGAGGCTCGGACTTTACCTTCCCGTAATATCTGAAGACCGGCCAACGCTCCAGCTAAGCCGCCTGGCTTCACCTGGTATGGATGAGGATGGATGCGACGCTCCTGAAGTAGTTTCTGCGCTAATTCCCACCATTTGATGCCGAATTCGAAGTTAGTACTATCAGGAGATATCTCGTTCGTTCCCATGCGGTACGGTTCTCCCAGGACATCGTATGCCATCGAGACGTGTGAATCAACGTCATCTCTCGCTGATGGCACATCCAGCAGGGCATTATAGGAACCGCCTGCGGACGAAATGGCAGCACTGCAAATGGCAGCTGATTGGGGCGTAGAGATTGTATCAAGAACAAACTCCAGAGCATCATCAGTATCCTCTCGGATCTGCTCACCCACTAGTGGATCGTGGTAATCAAAAACCGCGTCAGCCCCAAGTTCAAACATAAAACTGCGGTTGGCTTCAGAGCAAGTTGTGACCACTCGTAATCCAGATAATTTTGCCAATTGGATTGCAAGGGTACCTGTCGCCGTTGCCCCTCCATAAACTAGGATATTTATGTCGTCTGAGTCGTTCGCCTGGTCGCCAGGAAAAGGCAATTCCATGCTCTGGTAGAGATTTTGACCAACAGTTGTCAAACCAACACCAAAAGTGGCTGCTGCCTCAAAGCTCATGGACTCGGGTATCAAGATTTGAAGGTCACCCTTCGCAATTACATACTGAGCAAACGCGCCGCCATTGTGGCGAACGGCATTGCTGCCGTGTACAAACCCAGCAACGCGATCGCCTTTTTTGAAAGCCTTCTTGACACTCGGTCCCACGGCTTCTACTATTCCAGAATAGTCACAGCCCACGGTGGCTCCGGTACAGGGTACAAAATCAATATGACGCCAGTCTGTTGGATTCAAAGCGACTTCGTACTGTGTTAGTCCAGCTGTCCATGTAACACGGGAACGAAGAAGAGCACAAGGAGAAAATACCAGCTTTTGTTTTGACGAGAATGTACTCATCCGGCAACTCAGGGAGCAGCACATCTTCTGCTATCGTCGCGCGGCCAGGTCCTTGTACGATAATGGCGCTTTGAGTGGTCATTCTCAACAGATGTCGTGACGTGGGGGAAAAATGAAGGATGCGACTGAGGCGGGGTACAGCTCGAACGTCTTAATATGAATCGTGTAAACGGCAAAGCGGGTGTTGCGAAATCGAGGTACTATTGCAATTCGTGCGGAATTCTCCGTGTGTGGCTTGGAATTGGTCCGCAAGGTGATCTAGGCTCCCGGGCGAGATTGAACTATTGAAGAGCTCAGACAAAGTACAGTCTTTTTGCCGCGCGATAATATTAGCTAGCGTACTTCGTAGACTATGGAGCACTGCGTATAGTTTTTGAGATCGTCGAAATACAGATATAATGTGCTCCATATATTGCAGGTGATCTGCGTGGAGTGGAGGGGCAAGGAAGTGTTAGTAGCTTCAATAAAGTCAATTATTACTCCGTATTGTAAAATGTGCTCCACCAGAAGTTCTCATCGCGAAATTGCGATCCGGCACAGTGCCAGTAATGGTCCCCCAGTTGCCACAGCTAAATATCACCGAAGCGAGATTGCACCATAATGGTAACGTCTAAAGAGCTAGCCCTCCAGATAACCCAACTGGTAAGATTGATATACTCCAAAATACATCCTTGCACGGAGTAAGGGGGAACAAGTACCCACGGAGTCCGAAAAGTGGAGCTTGTCTCAAATAGGGGGCTTGAAGTGGAAAGTGGTTTCTCCACTGCGGGATGGGAATCCCCTCATAAAAAGAACAGACATAAAAAGAAATCCTGATAGGCGATCTTCGGCTACGAACATTGGCTTACTGTCATAATATAGTGGAGCAGGCCATGCGGGCCGATATCTTGAAATACAGTGACCGATACTGGTAATTTGCTGTAAGTACAATTCACATGGACATCTGGTCCATCTTGAGGCATTGACGATCCAGTTCGTTGATCTATGGAGTAGAAAGTCCCCACTTAACAGCATTTTCGTAATATTCGTCACAGCAGCATTCAACCAGACGTTAACATACAGAAAATGGTGGAACCGGCACTGGCATCCAAGCTGCACGAGTATGGAGAATGAGATCGAACTGCATTAACTGGATCCATCTTCTAGAAATTTGTCTCAAGGGTACTCTGTAGGAAACAAGGTCTCACCAACCCAAATTCCAAAAGATTTATGGAGTACAGAGTAGAATGATATCCAAAGTACTCTGTAGGTACATTGTCTAGAGCGCTTTTCAATGAGTTTAGGTCTCCACTGCATGTTCTCCGCTTTGATAGCCAGTAAAATATGCATGTGAATATGCGATACGGAGCACGGAGTACTTTACGCATTAATGGAACTAGTGTCCAGGATGTATAGCCAGTTTCATTGCCTGCAAACAAGACGGGGATTTGCCGAACCCGGAATGCACCGCATCGAGTATAATACCCCACAGCATTCCTGCTCTGGAATCTTGTTCAAACCTGTCCTCAATTATTCCATACCCACAAGATGCCTGGCCGACTGACGACGAATTCTGCCCCTACAGATATGGAGGGAATTGCTGTTATTGGAATGGGGTGCCGCTTCTCTGGGGGAGCAACATCCATTGAGAACTTCTGGCAGATGCTATGCGAGGGACGCACTGGACATGGGACTGTTCCCACAAGCCGATATGAAGCTTCGGCCTGGCACCATCCCAGCCATGAACGAAAAGGAGCGGTATGAATATCCTCACTTACACTTTAGTTTATTATTCTAACACTGAGGCCATGGGATGATTAGATCAATCATGATAGTGGATTCTTTTTGCAGGAAGATCCATCCCGATTTGATGCTCCTTTTTTTTCTATCACAGCTAAAGAGGCGGCTGGCATGGATCCAGCGCAGCGTTTGTTGCTTGAAGTCGCATATGAGACTTTTGAAAACAGTAAGACAAACAAGATCCGGGAATTCACGGAAAGCCAGTCAAGCTAAAACGGGTGGAATAGGCGGAATACCAATAGATACACTCCCAGGAAGTAACACAGCAGTGTACTCCGGCTCAATGACCAATGATTATGAGCTATTGTCGACAAGAGATATCTATGATATGCCCCACAACTCGGCTACTGGCAATGGAAGGACTATGCTGGCCAATCGTTTGTCGTGGTTCTTTGATCTCCAAGGTCCGAGTATTATGATGGATACTGCTTGTTCCTCTAGTTTGACCGCGGTCCATTTAGCAGCCCAATCCTTGCGATCTGGAGAGTGTGGAATGGTACGTACTACAACCCGTATATATCCGTTCATGATGCTAAACACGCTCGTGGCAGGCCCTGGTAACTGGTGCTAGTCTCATCTTGCACCCTAATTTTACACAAAGACTCTCCTACATGCATATGATGAGTGCAGATGGGATCAGTCATTCATTTGATGAGTCCGCAAATGGATATGGTCGGGGAGAGGGCATCGGTGCTGTGCTTTTGAAACCCCTCAGCGCCGCATTGGCCGATGGAGATAATATTCGAGCCATCATCCGCGGCACAGGAATTAACCAGGATGGTCGTACTCCTGGAATTACGCTGCCCAGCCCAACGTCTCAAGCCAACTTGATTCGTTCGGTTTATGAACGTCATGGCATCTCAATGAGAGACACTTCCTACTTTGAAGCCCATGGCACTGGAACTCCGGTCGGGGTAAGCAAAACAGTTCTATGGGTGGCTACTCAAGCACTTTATTTGTTAACTTGGTGATGAATAGGACCCGATAGAGCTGTCTGCTGTCGGAATGACTTTGGGCCAGGCACGGACACCGACCGATGAGCCAATATACGTAGGCTCAGTGAAGACAAATTTTGGTCACACTGAAGGAGCTGCAGGAGTGGCTAGCTTGATCAAAGTCGTTCTATGTTTGGAAAAGGGCACGCTGGTGCCAAATGCCGGGTTCAAGAACATCAATCCCAAGATCCGGCTCGATGATTGGCGTTTACGCCTGAGCGATAAAACGATACCCTGGCCAGATCATCTGCCACAGCGGGCCAGTATCAATTCATTTGGATTCGGTGGATCGAATGCGCACCTAATTCTTGAAAGCACCAAAGAAGCCTTCCAGGGCAATGCTGAAGATAGGGAGCCGGCCCCTCATGTGGTGGTATTTTCTACATTTGACCAAGCTGGTATCGAGCGAGCCGGTCAAAATTGGAGCACATTCCTTCAGCGTCAGCAGAATGCTGAGCAGGAATTTCTGCTAAAAGATTTAGCCCATACAATGCTGACACGCCGATCGCAGTTGGGCTTCCGCAGCTTCGCGGTTGCTAATTCACAAGACCAGCTACGATCCATCTTGGATAAGGGGCTCCCTAAATTTCCTCGGGCTAGTCGCAAAGCTCAAACAAGACTTGCCTTTGTGTTTACGGGCCAGGGTGGCCAGTGGGCTGGAATGGGCCGGGAGCTTTTGAGGATTTCCACTTTCAGGGAAAGCATAGCACGATCACAAGACATTCTTTCGTCCCTGGGATGTCCCTTTGATATTGTGGAGGAGATAAAGGCAGAGGCAAAAGACAGTCAAATTAACCGACCTGATCGAAGCCAGCCTATCACCTGCGCGTTGCAGATTGCATTGGTTGATCTTTTGGCCAGTTGGTCAGTTTATCCCAACGCAGTTGTTGGTCACTCTAGCGGCGAAATAGGTATGAATATCTCCTGCTATTCTTCTTTCTCGCAATAATCATTCCATGGTGAGTACCAGCTGACTTGTTTGTATTATATAGCCGCCGGATATGCTGGTGGATATCTTTCCCACGAAGATGCCTTGCGAGTTGCGTGGTTCCGCGGGTTCTTTTCACAGCAGATCGCCCAGAGCGAGAGACGAGGTGGTATGCTCGCTACTGGTATTTCTGCAGCCGATGCACAAAAGTACCTTGAGGAGCTGCCACCACGTTCAGTTGTGGTTGCCTGCGTCAATAGTCCTGCCAGTACAACCCTTTCGGGCGATGTGGACTTCATTGATCAGCTGGAAGCAAGATTACAACAGGATGGCCATTTCGCTCGGAAATTGCGCATCGATACAGCTTATCATTCCCCTCACATGGAGGATCTTGTTGAAGTAGTTGGTAATGCCATCAATTGTATCAAGCCGGAAGATCGATACAGTGGCTCAATTCCCATGCTTTCATCGGTCACAACAGAGCGAGTATATCCCGCCGAGCTTAGTGGATCATACTGGGTGCGGAACATGGTCAGCTCGGTCGAGTTCACTGCCGCAGTGACACAGCTCGCAAACCTAAGCGAGTCTATCAAGTCTCGCCGCCGGCCTGTTCCAATCAAATGGACTGCATTGGTTGAAATTGGTCCACACGCTGTTTTGAAAGGACCCGTGAATCAAATTCTACAATCTGTCAACGCAAATATGGCATCATTGCCTTACCACTCCCTAGTTTCGCGGAACCAGAATGCTTTGCGAACAGCGTTGGAAGTTGCTGGGTCGCTTTGGAGCACAGGACATACAATAGACCTTGCTGCAGTCAACAGCAGTGTCGATACTACAAAACCAACAATGCTTGCCGATTTACCTTCTTATCCCTGGAATCATCAGACGTCCTTCTGGCACGAGCCATTAGAGACAGCGCAATTGAGACAGCGTAAGCATCCCCGTCATGATATCTTGGGAGCTGCCGTGGATTATCAAAACGCTTTGGAGCCACGATGGAGAAACTTCCTGCGACTCTCGGAGAACCCATGGATGGCCGATCATGTTGTTGCCGGATCGATTGTATTCCCAGCCGCGGGAATGTTGGTGATGGCTACGGAAGCAGCGCGGCAACTTGCCGATGGCCAAGCCAATATCAAAGGAATAGAGTTCCAAGACCTTCATTTCATGCGTGGAGTGGTTATTCCAGACGATGAAAGAGGCTTAGAAACTCTGCTTCAGGTCTCGCCTCATCCAGGGATGCCGGGTTGGTATCAATTTGGAATTTTCTCACTTCCCTCGGGGGGTGCCTGGATTCAGCACGCGAAGGGTGCATTCATTACACGATACGAGAATCGAGATGATGATGAGCACAACTCAAACTGGGAAGCAGCGCTAGAGCGTATCAAGAATACTCAAACAGTGGCTAAAATGGCTGATGTCAGGCAAGCACGTGAATGGTTGTCTAACACAGGTGGACTCACCGTGGGACCGGCCTTCCAGACAATCACTGGCGTTTCCTTTTGCGATTCAGAGTCTCGTCTCTGGCTATCCGGGGTAGTCACAGACACAAAGCAATCAATGCCCTTCGAAAATGAGTCACCCAGTTTCATCCATCCCACAACCCTTGATTGCCTCTTCCAGTCTGCCCTTTTGTCTTGCTCCGATGCGCTCTCCAGCAACAACGCGAATATTCCTGTCGGAGTTGACAATATCTACATCTCCAATACGTTCCAACCACAGCCAGGTGAGCAATTTGTCGTCCACACAGAGACTAAGTGGCGAGATGGAAAATCACGATCCCAGTGCATCGCGTCGGACTCCTCCTGGTCACAGCCCTGGGTCACATTTGAAGGTGTTCATCTCGGTCGTCTTCCCTTCAACCCCAATTCTCAAAAGAAAGAGGAAGCATCCTCGGAGAGCCGATATTCGTCGATTGTTTGGGATGAGCATTTGGAGTCGCCGCTTGTCACTAGCCAAATCCATGACGGAAGCAAGAATACGGCGGTGCAAGCCAGCAGTCTCCAGCTGATAGATTGGATTAAGAGACTGTGCCATACCAACGGAGATGCCAGGGCACTGATCACTGCTTCAGACACATCGACCTCTTGGATCGAAAATCTCCAAGAGCTGATCCCAAGTGTAGGAAAGCGACCCTGCCTAGGAAAGATCACTGTCGCTTCATGTGCCGATAAGCAGGCAGAAGGCGGCACTCCAACAGAGAACAGTCTCCCAGGTACTCACTTGATACCCCTCGCTACGCTCGACGAACTTCCATCTTCGTCACTCGCTCAGGATAAATATGATTTGGTCGTGATTGATGAGCCCAGAGTGTGGGAGGACAAAACTTCTCGAGCTATTCTGCCGTGTCTCATCACCATTCTTGAGCATGGAGGATTGGTCGCAATACGCGTGTCAGATACCGATTTGAACTCCGCAGCAGAGAAGCTGCAGCGCTTCGACGGCCTTGAAATCCACAGCACTACCGAAGATCGCAAGTTTATCATTGTGCGGAGGACGCCAGTCTCATGGACAACCGACTCTGAAATCTATGTTTTGAGTCCAGCAGATAATTCCAACTCATTCCCTGTTTTTGAGCACCTTGAGAAGATCTTTGCTATCCATAATGTTCGCATCGTGTCTGTGGGATTGGATCAGGTGGCTACACTAGCAGGGAAGACTGTTATTTCGTTTCTTGACTTGGCAAGACCTTGGGTATCCGAGTGGACAGAAAAGGATCTGAAACGTCTCCAAGAGCTGATACGAGCTCAATACGTTCTTTGGGTGTCGCCTTCCTGGGCCCAAGGGGATGTTGAGAATATTGGATCCGGTGCCACGGGTGGCCTTTTGCGAACACTTCGCAATGAGCAGTGGAACACGGCTATCCCACACCTACTAGTGGACTTAGAAGATTGGGAAGACAAATTTGGACTAGCTTGTGGCATTCTCCAAGTCATGCAACTCACAACGCAAAAGAATTCACGCCGGCCAGACCTGGAGTATCGTCTAGCAAACGGTCGGCTGTTGGTCCCACGAGTGCTCGAGACCCCAGTGGTAGACGAGGCCATGCATACTCTGATAAATGGCCCCAGGCCCGTACTATCAGACCTGACGCTTGATCCAAGACCCCTTGAGTTGAAGTTCCAGGACGCAGGCAATGCACGCTGGGAGGAACAACAACTCTTCAAAGACGAACTAAGATCAGACCACACTGAGATCAAGGTTGAAATGGCCACGATCTTTGATTTACACGGTGATCAGGGGAAGATACCAGAGACAGCTCTTCCAATGTTCGAAATTGTTGGAAGGGTAACCCGTGTCGGAACTGGTGTGCACGATTCGGCTGTTGGCGATAAAGTGTTAACCTTGGCATCAGCGAACTCGGGACTTTCGACAACAATGCAGGTCTTGGAGAGCGACACTATTAGGATTCCTGCAAACACAGATCCAACCAAGGCGATATCGACTCCTCTCGCGTATCTCAATGCTTATCAGATCCTCACCCAAGTCGGTCACCTCAGCTCAAGTTCCTCGGTGCTTTTGGTTGGGTCAATTAGCCAAACCCTTCAGGCCATGATAGACTATGCCCTTGCCATGAAGATGCAAGTCATCGTGGCAACTGATTCTCTAGATACTACTGAGAGGCTTCGCACCCGCTACCCGGTATTGGCGGATCGAATTCTGGGAGTTCACGGTAGCTTGGAAACTAGTGTTTCCAGGCTAACCAATGGATGTGGAGTTGACGCCAGTATTTGCTTCCTTGGCGGGTATCCAGGTCGAAATGCTGCAAAATGTCTGGTCCAAGGAGGACAGTACATTAATCTTTCGAGCGAGATGAAGCTGAGTGCTCTTCCAGAGAGCTTCATCGACAGTGGCTGCACTTTCTCTTCGCCGCGACTGCAGAAAACATTCTCAGAGAAGCCCGGTAATCTACATGCTTCAGTAAGGCATGTGATTGACTTCATGAAGCAACATCGCATGTTGGACCGCGTCGAATCTTATTCCATGTTCCCTATTTCTGATCTCCAGGGAGCTTTGAAACATTGCAAAGCGACCAACGCCCGAGCTATCGTGGACCTTCAGGCTCCAGGGAAGGTCCCCATTGTGCTGCCACTACCAGATCTTACTGGTCTGCCAACTGAAGGCACATATATCCTAGCAGGTGGATTGGGTAATCTAGGTCTTGCGCTTGCTGATACCTTGGTGCAGTCTGGAGCCCGCCATCTGGTTTTCCTTGGAAGATCTGGTGGGACACAACCTAGTCAGCAGCTTTCCCTTGATCTCCTTCGCGATCGCGGCTGCCGCATCGATGTACTACGCTGTGATATCTCCCAACAGGGAGATATTGACCACTTATCATATAAGATTCGCAGTAAAAGCTGGACTGTCGCAGGCGTTATTCAGTGTACAACAGTTCTGAAGGTGATTTACCCTCGTTTGAATTTTTTCCTATCTGCACTATCTAATTTTCTACATCTTCAGGACGCAATGTTCGAGAACATGACTTTTAGCGATTGGACCCAATCCACAGAATCCAAGATCCGTGGGACACTGAACTTGCACCATCTGTTTTCGGACAAGGAAGGCTTGACTTTCTTTGTGGCATTGTCTTCCGTGGCCAGTGTCATTGGTAATATGGGACAGGCTAACTATTCTGCTGGCAATGGTTTCATTGATGCTCTCATGGAATGGCGACGCAATCACGGCCTCCCAGGTCATTCTATTAACATTGGCCTCGTGCCAGATGCCAGTGGACTCAGTGATATTTCTGAAGATCAAGAGCAACGGCGCCGTCGATACAAACATCTTGAGGGCACAGAAATCATGACCCATGAGCTCCAGACCTTGCTCAGAGTGATCATTAACAGCAAGCTTTCCCTCCCGTCTCAGATTATTGCTGGCATGACAGACTCCCTGTCTCGTAGCAATGGCTCTACAGGCTGGGTCCTCGATCGAAAGTTCGATCACCGACTTTGTCTCGCTGTCGAGGACACTGAGGATTCTATTCAGACCAGCGCCTTGCTTAAGGAATCTAGTTCACTCAACACTGCAACTGAGATTGTTCTTAATGCTCTGAGTGAATATCTAGCAGATGCGATGGCTACAACTGCTGATGCTATCGACTCAGATCTACCATTGTCCGCGTTGGGTGGTACGTTTCTTTTATGATATTCTTCCACTGCCATAGTTCAGTTGACTAACACCGACCTCTAGTTGATTCCCTCAAAGCTACAGCCGTCCAGAACTGGGTCTCTCGCGAACTGGGAGCAGAACTATCCTCTTTCGAATTTCTTGGCTCCCAACCAGCCAAGGCGTTAGCGAGGAAAATTGCTTCCACTAGTTCATTTGTCTCAGTGCCGAGCTGAAGAACTGTCTGATAATCCATACTAAGTATGGTTTAGCTTAAGACAACCTTTTCCTCAACTATTTCTATCTTGCTTTTTAGCGTTTCTCATTTTTAGATAGTTTCAATAGTTCAGCATATATGTTTTTTATTTACAATACGTTGTTCCGTATCTGAAATGTATGAAATTTTCGAGATTGCCAAGACTTGTCGTGTTGGGAGCCCGTGCCGCGGGTGGGTCCCGAGTCCCGCCATCAAACTCACATGATAATCTGGCCGTTATACTTTGGAGCAACCTCGCATATTGCATGGCAGAAAGCCCCGCTGTGCAGATTGCAGGATCATTCAACATGCAATTGCCGGGATGAGGGACGCCATTACTCCGTTCAATGTATGTTATCGTGAGGGGGACCAAGCGCGACGAACAACTTTGTGCACGGGTGGCTCCACTAATGACAAACCCATACTCTCAACACGTCTGGAACTGGATCGACACTTCCCGATTGGGTTGATCAACAGAAAGACGGAGTTTTGAATCCAGGGGAGCGGGCTGGGGTGGGGATCTCTGCTCTGCACTTTTGAGACGACCTCCCCCCGAATGGTGGCAAGGAACGTGGACTCCGTACGGAGGCCACGTTGCCCCGTTAACAAACTCGCTTTTGTCGCACGGTCTCCCTTGCTTCAACAGGGGTGGTATAGGTACAACATAATATGCACATGCCACTTTGAAGCAAGGCGATAAACCCCGCTTGTCGACCTATGTTGTATGTGTATACGGAGTATGTATGTTGTAGTAGGTTATAGGGGTTCCACCGCCTATTCCGATCCATTCAATGTTCATTTTGTTTTCCTTAGTCTCACAGATCTCAAATTTAAGTTATATGCCAGCCCAGAGGAAGAACCCACTTCCATGATGTACGAAATACAAATATATAATACATATATCGGTGTCCGAGTGGTACCGGATTTACCAAGGCCGGCGCCTGTCCAGTTACATCGGCCGAGGTACTCCGAATTCGGTCAAAATTTAAAACAACCCTATATTGTAAATGGAAAGGCTTTGAAGCAGCTACACTGAGGGGTAGATTGCGGATATTGGGCTGGACCGTCCACGTTCCCACCTGGTCAAAGCAAGGCAAGCCACTATCGCCATGCTACTCCGTACTTTGTACTCCATATGTCTGTATAACATAGGGTATCTCCACCGCGTGGAGCCCACTCATGGGTCTATTACTTGAGTTGGGTGCAAGGCCGGGAACTGTAGGATTCCGCGAGTGACATTCCTCGGAAAATCCTCTACCGCACTAAAATGTGTAAGGCGTCTTTTTAGTCTTCCACGCGGGAGAAAATAAATGTAATACAACACCCTCGTCTCCGATTTCTCTTCTCCCTTCTCCCTCTTCTGTCTGTCCTTTTACTTCCAGCATGGCAGACACTGAAAAGAGCGATCTATGCATGCCGGCCCCCCCGGCCAAGGCCATTGTCATAGATCATGGCAAAGCCATCGCCCCAGATTCTGAACAGATCATTGTCATAGACCATGACTTGGCCATTGACCCAGATCTAGAAAAGGTCATTGAAAATGAATCTTCCCAGAAGGTCTCATTCAATGGCCCCGAGTCTCCTGGTGTGATTGATCTAGAAGCTCAGCCCATAGAGCCCCGACGGAAGCGGTTTGCGCACTTCAGATATGTCATGTTTACTGTCTATCGACGGCTCTTCACGGTCGTATTTTGCGCAAATCTCGCAGTTTTCCTCTACGTGATGATCTCTGATCGGCAGCTTCTGGCACTTGTCGATGCGACGGCTGTAAATTTGGTGGCATGTGGTCTGGCTCGACACCCGATGATGGTCAATGCCATATATAGAGCGGTATGCTCAATTCCTCGAACTGCACCCCTGTCTTTACGCCGCAGGTGCGCTAAGGCTGCACACTACGGTGGTGTTCACAGTGGCTGTGGCACTGCTTCTTTGGTGTGGTACATTGGATTTGTTGCCATGCTGTCAAAAATGTATTGGACAAATTCTCCCATCAGCACAGAAACAGATGCCGGTTTCTCAGCCGCGCCGATCGCCGTCGCCTACATCATTCTTGTGCTGCTTTTCGTGATGGTAGTTGTGGCATATCCCACCTTCCGAAGGAGAATGCATGACTACTTTGAGCTCACTCACCGATTCACCTCATGGCTGATCCTTGCTCTCTTCGTGGCCTTAGTTATGATATTTGCCCATGAATCGAGCAAGGCAGAGCAGGTCACTCTTGGCCACTTCCTCGTCACTCTACCTGCATTTTGGCTGTTAATCGCGGCTATCGTCGCCGTAGCCCATCCATGGCTACTATTGCGGAGGGTTCCAGTGAAGGCCGAGCCACTGTCTTCGCATGCTGTACGGCTATCCTTCGATTTCACCCCAATCAGCTTCGCAAAAGGTGTCCAGGTCTCAAAGCATCCTCTACGCGACTGGCACAGTTTCGCCGGCTTTCCGGACCCCATTCCAGCTGGCGAGAAGACAGCTGACAAGAATGCGTCTGGCAAGAAACCATTTGTCAAGGGCCACGGGCACAAGAGGAGCTGGTCCATCGTGGTGTCAAAAGCAGGGGATTGGACGGCCGATACCATCCGTGAACCGCCAACCCACCTTTGGAAGCGCGGGGCTCTGATGCGTGGTGTCGGATATGGCCTGCGCGTCTTCGACCGCATTATCATAGTGACCACGGGGTCCGGGATAGGACCCTGCCTCGGGTTCCTGGGCGACAAAAACCGGCCGTTGATCAAGGTCATTTGGCAGACACGTAACCCCTTGAAGACTTATGGTCAGGGTGTCATTGATCTCGTCCATGAGATGGGCCCAGACCCAATTATCTTCGATACCAGTCGTGATGGCCGTGTTGACATGCTTCCCGTCGTGCGACAGCAAGTGAAGGAATTCAGAGCAGAGGCAGTGTTTGTGATCAGCAACCCCAAAATGACTCAAGATATTGTTTACGAGTTTGAATCCCAAGGGATTCCAGCCTACGGGCCAATTTTCGATTCATGATTCATGAAAAATGATATGTTTTCCCATGTTATCTTATTCTGAGCCAGTTATGACATATGATATGACCTACATTTTTATCTCCTTGTTTATACTAGAGTCAAGTTCATCAATGAAAAACTTTCATTGAATTTATTAAATCTAGATCTGCTTATTTTGAATCGTAGGAGAGGTATTAGCTATATTGTAGTACCCCCAGAGTGCCAATGACCAATAGATAAATTGAAAGCACAGATACTTGCTTGGCAACTAGGAGTCGGCTCGAGCATAGTGGCATGCTGTTTGTCAGGGGCCAAAGCTGAGTTGCTTGGGGCAAGAGCATTCCCCTTGGGAGGGTCCCGATATGGAGGAGGTAAAAGACCATCATTTTACCAAATGAAAATATCTGGTTCTTTCTGGGAAGATCAATAGAGGCCTAAGCCTAGTATGGCAACCTTCAAGGTAGGATCGAATCTGGTGTTGATATATAGTTCGCTTGGTCTTCACCTCATTCTCCCCTTTCTGTCTGATCTCTCCTACTTTCTGCCTGGTTCTTCCTGAAATATGACCATGCAGCAATTTTCGAAGTGTTTACACATGGTGGTTTGAAACTTATCCTAGCACTTTCCCTTTGCTGCCACCCCCTCCTAGCTGTCAGCCACCAACTTTCTACCCCTAAAACCAAATCGATATGTTGCAATATAAGTTCGAGGGGGAATTGGGAAAATATCCTGAACTCTATTAGTGAATCGACTGAGGACACTCGAGGGTTTGAACATACTTCTTTCTGCCGGCACAATCATTGCTATCACAAACATAAATTTTGACAAAGCCGCTCGCGAGTTCCATAAGGCGGAGGGTAGGATCCCATACTTGATGGGATATCCGCCCCCGTGTGGATTTAATCAGTTAAAGTCTACAATCATATAACGATAAAAGGGCAGAAGTGCCCAAATCTGAAGGTTTGTACAATTACTATATTTTCGTAGCAAGAGTGGAAATTTCGCTGTGTAGTTCATACATAGGTATCTCATTCAGCTTCCGGTGATACGTAATAGTTAGATTGTTGGTCCCATCCGTAGACCATTCAAACTGAAATGAGGTTAGTAGTTTTCTATTCTCACATACTTTGCTCGCCTTCAGAACGATAAGATACAATAGTGAGTTCTCTAGGGCTAGAAAGTTCAGCTTACACGAACGATAACTGGGTTAAGAAACATAAAGCCAAATATAGCCCACATTTTCATCAAATAGGTGCCATGGTCTAGTGGTATGACGAGACATTGTGGTGTCCAATTCTGTCTTAGCCCCGGTTCGATTCCGGGTGGCGCCATTTCTTTTTTTTTCTCCCTTCTTCTTTTACTTCTGAAGTGGATGCTTTTTGGTTGATAATTAATTTATTTCAACATTTTTTATACTCGCTACAATAGCAAAGTCTACGTCATCGGATGAACCAGTCTTGAGAGCGACTGCCTAATATTTAAGCCATTGCGCCTCAACCATGAGACATTTCTAGGCACCCATGAGGCTAACCGGCAATTTCCCCAATCAAAACAAGCTAGTTGCATACTGTATTATTGGCGGCGAATGAGGTGCTATTCCAGGTATTAACGGGGTCATGTGTATAGTATATAAATCGGTAGGTATGCTCTTTTAGGTGCTTGTATAGCTACCCACAACATGCGTTCGAGTCGACTATCAAAAAGGCGTCGTGTAAAGGGAATGGAGACCCTCAAGGACCTTATCCCATCTCTACCTGCAGCTCCATTGACATCCCCCCTATTTACCGTCTTTCCCGCCGAGATCCGCAATCGGATTTACACGCTTGCCCTTGAGTCCGAGGATGTTCTCACAGACGACAGTTCTCGCTCCCTTTATAAGCAAAACGCTTTCTACTACCGCCCTGGGTACAAGCAGCCCAAGCGCATACAGACTGCCCTCCTTCAGACATGCCAGCAAATATATGCCGAGGCGTCCCTCCTCCCACCGGCAGTGAATGAACATACTTTCTGGTTCTATCGGTCTCCGCCACATGTCAATGATGCCTCGTCGCCGCTGAATTATTTTCGCAAGATGACCCCGAAACAGCGGGCTCAGGTGCAGCATCTACACCTGTTCACCCAGCAGTTTTTCCTAGAGGACAATCAATCCCATATATGGGATGGGCTAAAGATAGGTGACGACGGGCACAATCTGCGCGGGGAGTGCAGGATCGCTCCAAAGAAGATGACCATCACGCTTCGCCACACGGATTGGTGGCACTGGGAGAACAATGAGCCCTTGGGAATCGATCCGTTCCGGCCCGGGAGAACCCGCGCAGCAGATATGGGCCAGGTTGTTTCCCCACCAGCCGCAGCGCGATTATGGGGGAATCAATTTAGCTCCCTCCCCTGCCTCGAGGAGTTGGTGATTGAGTTCGAGACAATAATGCGGAAGAGGGACCAGCTAGATGCCATCATACAACAAGCTTTCGAGTGGAAGTTTCCCATGCAGGCTGACAAGGGCTTGTATCTGGTCGCTGACCCCAAGTCAAAGAGCGCATATACTTGGTCTGGGGCGAAAGAGGCGGAGTTGAAGAGACAGAGAGCTGCATGGCCGGTCGATACCGAGGTTAGGCCAGAATCTCAATCTTTCCAGGAACAGGAGCCGGTTCCTGCGGCCCCGGCTTTGGTGCCATTTGATCATCAATCAAGCTCGGGTACAAATGGCGAAATCAAAATTGGAAATAATTCCCAATTTGACTCAAATACGGAGAAGTTTTATGTTGTCTTCTTGACTTGGAGGAAGCAGCGAGTCCAGGGGTAGACCACTTATCTCAGCTTGGGCCTGCATTTTCCATATACTATATTCAAGCCTCTGTCGGTATATTTGATTCTGCACGTCTCATGGCACTATTTTGATGCTTCTCTTGTGGCGTGCGGTACATGAATTCTTTTGATAAATACGATTATGACACATTTTAGGATGGCTCAAAGGGATTTCTATCTTTGCTCCATATGTAAGGAATTTAAGGAATACCAATTCCACTTTTACGAATACTACAACATAAAACGTCTTCTACTCTTTCTTTCGACGATCGACCAGTGCAACCTTCGCAATATTTCGAGCACCTCTGTTAAAATAGTCTATATTAGATACATATTGCTCGTAGCAATTTCTTGATGCTTCAATTACCCATAGAAAATAGTATCCCTAGGGAAAGTGGGGACATACAAAAGAGGTAGACTGCTACAAAATGTGTATTGTATTCACACTTACCGAGTTAGTTCAATATTGTCATGAACTATATATGCTAAAATGGCCCCCTTTTCATCAAATAGGTGCCATGGTCTAGTGGTATGACGAGACATTGTGGTGTTGATTCTGTCTTAGCCCCGGTTCGATTCCGGGTGGCGCCATTTCTTTTTTTTTATTGTTCGTATAATTCAATGGCATTCATGTCCTCGAGCTTAGAAATCTTGTTTATTTATTTTATTGTTTGGCGTTTGGTTTTAATTGTTTGATATAATAAGTCTACACTTAGTTCTTCGAAGTTCTTATTCAACTAATATAGGATAGAATTGTGAATCTTGTCTTCCAATAATCCAATTTACCACCTTAGCCACATATCTAACGCCATAGACCCCCTATATGAAGTATTAAATATAATTCCTATCGTACACCACTAGAATAACAACTCTCCTCGACATTCTGATATATATGAATTTTTTGAAAAAAAGAATTGAAAATGGCGCCACCCGGAATCGAACCAGGGCTAAGACAGAATCAACACCACAATGTCTCGTCATACCACTAGACCATGGCACCTATCTGGGATAAAGCGAGGCTACTTTAGGGTTCATAATATACTCTGATGTATAACTAACTAAGTAATTCAATAAGAAATACAACACTGCCAATTCTCAACATTAATTGCTGTATTGCTATAGAAAATTGCTTAACCTATCGACCTTGACCTATATATCTTGTTCTCGTGGTTTATAATCAAGATCATAGTTCCTAAAGTCAACTCGGACTTTGGGTAAGTTTTTGGTTAACTGGTCAGATATATATACATCATATCACTCGGGGGACAGTACAACTCTACTATATTTGATCAAATTGGAAGAAAGGAGTTACTTTAGTGTCTATTGTTGAGAACCCAAGTTAAAACATGCAATTGGGTCTAGTTCAACGCTAAACCGTAATTGATTCCGCACATGCAAATGATTCTGGGGCGCTTAATCTTGCCGAACTCCTATGGAATTGAGATTAGCGGCGTCGATGCAGTTTAACACCTCTATCACATATTCTAGTTCAGGCTGCTTTCAGTCAACGGGATCTTGAAGAACTCAGTACTCAGTATTGACACCTCTCATTGAACTAATTCTTCATGATTCCACGTCACATTGCTCGTCACAAATGTATACTAGTCAGAAAGGAAGATAGGATTCACAGGGATGGAGACAGTTTTCAATTTAATTTTATACACTTGTGAAAGATTTAAAATCCCAGTTACTACATGCTGTTTAGTGTACTATTCCTATAGTATATTATTAAACATCTATAACTATGCACAATGATATATTAGACACCTCTTACACTAAGTGATGAAGGATTTGACACCCAATGACATGACTGCAGTCATTGGATTGGACATCTAAGCACTACATTTGTGTTTTGTTATGCTGCGTTGAGACTCTTTGTTGAAGTACTGCATCCCAGACTGTATTAAGCCCAAAATGTTGCAACTAACAAGCACAGATAAAAGAATATAGCAAGCGGAAAAAAGCCAACCCGCCTACAAAATCCTGGAATGGACGTGATTCACCAACTGCCCAATAGTGTCGACCTTTTCATCTAGCAAAGACACAGCAAAGTCCGACCACGACTCGACAGTGACAACCTCGATGCATAGAATGTCCCCCATTGGGAATGCCTGCACTTTGATCTCCCGTAATGGTTCAAAATGTAGGTAGATGGTCTGCATAAGACTACTGGCCGCCATGAAAGACAGACCCTCAACGTGCTCAACGTCCTGGTGCACGACCGAGTCAAACCAGTCAACAGTCTCTGGCCAGTCGGTGCAGTCCTTGATAGATAATTTCCTTAAGACCGATCCCTTCGAACTGCGCGCTTTCAACATGTTGTCGCTGGACAAACCGTAAAAGATCCATGGCACTCCATTCATCTGCAAACTTCACCCGCACTGGTATATACTGCCACAATGGCCCAACAATCGCATCAGCGTTGGGGAGGCCAATATTGCGGCCACTCACCACCTCGCCAAAAATGACATCATCGAGGGAGAGGCGTCGCGCAAGGCACAGCGCGCAAGCCGCTGTAGGGAGAGTCGCGACTGTAATTAGTACGGAATGCTGGCTGGTAAATTAGTGTGAGTCACGTTGCTGACATACGACGAGAAGGGCAAACTCTTCGGCACTGTTCGTCCCTCATACAATGCCGACAGCTGCTGTAGCAAAATTGGAAGACTGATCTCATAGTATTGGGCATGGGAGATGCGCATGATCAGGCTGCTGGGCCCGTCAACATGCCGAACGAAGAAGAATTTCAAAAATGGTGATCCGAGAGGAATGCGTGACTGAACATTCACATCATAGAGTTTCTGGCTGAACGCTTCCACATCCCTTTCAATCTCATATTCAATTATTCGGCAGGGAAGGTCATCGACAACCACTCCCAATGAGATGCCCTCATGCTCCACGAACACAGTTCGAAGAATCTCATTCCGAGAGACAATTTCCTGGCAACTTTGGAAAAGTTGATTGCGATCCAACACGGTATCCATGTAGAAAAGTTCGTATCGCATAGAATACCGAGGTAGCTGGACAGTTCCCAGGACTGCAATCCCCTGGAGTGGGCGACTTGGATAGGCATCCACGATCTTCCATCCTGGCCAAGCAAGCAATGGGGTCATCTTGCTGATGAACGCATCTACATCGGTCACATCGAGTAAGCTGAATGGTGTGTACTCTTGAGATATAACGACTGATGGCCGAGCTTCCACTGCGTGTTCGGCCATGTCAAACAGAGACCGGTGGTCGAAGATTGTGGTCACAGTTAGCTGAAGGCCACCCATACGAGCCTCCGAGACCAACTTTATAGCACGAATGGAGTCGCCTCCCAAATCAAAGAAGCTATCGTCCAAAAGGATATCTTCGCAAGGAATATCCAAGACCTGACTCCAGACCCGTTGGAGTTTTTGCTGTGTGACTGTTGTGATGGCTGCACAACCATTGAGGGTTTTGTTTCGCAGTTTGAGTTGACCGATCTGCGCGTCCTTTGCGCGGATAATAATAACGGAGCCGTCATTGGTATATTTTGCTAGCTGGTTCGTCGTGTACAACTTCGTTGGGTGCCAGAACCAGGTTTGGCAACAAGATTGCCGGAAGTTGGATCACCTTCGCTTTCAATGAGCAGCTCACCCACCCCTCCAGGTGGCACAAGACACTCTTGGTCGTTTGGGTTAACAATCCAAGTAGATTTGACAGACGAGTAAACCTCCTCTGCAGGGAGGCTCACCGGACCAATCCTGGCCAGATGGAATTGTTCTGTGAGATCCATCTCAATGGTGGAATCGTATATGTGCTGGATTCGTTGAGTTGGATCCTCGAGGATTTGCTGTACCAGCCGATCAAATTGTTTGAGCACTTGCTCCATCTGTGGGACATCGATGACCTTCGAATCGAAGCTGGCCATGACAAGGAACCTCTATACATCAACAGTGAAGACAAGCACAAGAGCATATGAATTGAATTTCAACGCTTCACGGACGGCCTCTGCTTCGCTGGTTAGAACAAATGCGCTGGCTGGCTCCTCTTTCAAAGAGGATATACTCCCTTCGGCCGTTGGATGGATTAAAATGCCTGTGCGCAGTTCACAAGCCTCTCGAGCATCGGCGTTCAAACGTCGGATGTGCTGTAGACCCCTTTCAATCTAGAACTAATTCGCCGAGATCCGCGGGCAATATAGCTGGAACTCGAACGACTACTAGGCGGAAGGAACAACTACGACATATGGTCTGTGCGACAACAACTTGGGAGTGAATCCGATTGACTACGTGCAAGCGGAGTGTGACTTTGACAGTGACGGGGAACCACGGATGGGTGAGCCACGGACGATTCTAGCACAAGATTGCGGGCTCGGGTGATCGACACGCGTCATGTGGCGCACCCGAAAATAGCAGCGGTCATCCGCTTCGGACGCTAAATCTTAAATTAACCTGAGGGCATAAAACACTTCACTTGGGGAGAGGCGTGCAAAGAGGCAATACTATAAACACATGGGTCGCCGGAAGCATAAATTTATGGTCTAGGGTTGGTTTGAAAGGTGGGCTTCCTTAGTCAGATATTGACCTTGATAAACTGATCTCCTTTAATCAACTTGTAAACGACAGTATTGATTTTCAATGGGTTTGCTTGACATGCTGTCAAAGATTTATCTACTTATTAGTTCTTACTCCTTTTACGGAACATACTTGCATGGCGATATGCCAAAATATTACTGATAAGTGACCAAATAATTATATGAATGGATGACCCATAGCATCTGAAAACATGAATGAGGTTCAGGGCATGCAGCTGCTAAACACTACTCAACAAGTGTGCAGTGGGAAACCTGGTTTTTCCCGCTTTATAGCCAGCATTTGACTGGCCTTCCACTAGTGACTACAGCTACTCTAGGGTTAACTTGAATAATATAGAACCCGTCCTATCTAGGGTCAATAAGCCGTCCACTACAATCCCTACTTGAGTCAGCATTCCCAAGGTGTTTCTAGGCCGCGTAACCGGCTACACCGGTGGTGGTGCCTTCTACCGAGCATAATAATGGTTAAATATCAGCCCACACATGATCACTGCAAGGAATTACAATGTAATGGCATGATAACGGGATATAGGATTTTGAATATAAAACCTGCTACCAGATATATAATTAAATAGCATGAAAGGATTTATAACACTCTTAAATCAAGTTGGCGAAGCATAATGTGATATCACCAGCCGTAATATTAACAGTTCTGGAGACATCACCGGAATCCATCGCGGTCTCCAACCCTCCTTATATGGCAAACGCTCCTCCTGAAACATTGCTTTTACGTATTTTGTTGGTAGATTATAGAAAACACCCTTACCAAAAATAGACTGGAAAATAGCAGCTTCACCACAAGCCACCTTGTGTTTTGAGGAGTCGAAATTCAGTTCAGAATTCTTTGCCTTTTGCTCTGCATATCGCCGCTTACGAAATCGACCGAGGTCGGAGATAGCGAACGATTCTTTGTTGCCTGGATACTGAACCAATCTGTCAACCAAGTCCGGGTCTGGTTTAACGCAGTCGCCTAGAGCGCGGTCTTCTCGGGAGAGAGACACGTCATGTTCCACAGCATGAGGGCGACCTGTCTGATCCAGATCTATCACAGGTATTCCCGACTCATTCACCTGTCCCGGGTTCCGAAGGCCGGTATGAGAAGTCTCATTATGAACAGTAAATGCTCTCTTCACTAGGGTATGTCGGATATCGACACCAACGCCGATGAGTTGGAGAGCATCTTTAAGCTGGTCGGCCGTGATATTACGACCGTCGCGGTGAATTAATCCGTGGTTCGCAAGGGAATTGAGGGTGGGGCAGGGAGATCGTAGATCTCCTGAGGCTGCAGGGCGATATTCGGCATTTTCCAGTTCTTGTGATGGACTAGGCATTTTATCGTATGAGATATGTGTGCGGAAGGTATTTATCCTGTATATTATAAAACGAATATCCAGGAATATTGGGATAATTTATAGGTCTCGGCGTATCGCGGCCCACTGCAAACATTACGTAGCCGTGAATTGATCAGCAGATGCTTGTATCCTACAATGAAGGTCTTGCCTCATAAAGCCGAAACAATAGTGAGATCATCTCTTAAAATCAAAATTAAAACCTAGCTAGAAGAGCGCTGTTAAACACGGAAAAATGAAGGTCTAGATCGATCATTTGCAACCACAATTGCTCCGCAAAGTTAATATTTCGATCATAGCTGCAAACCCCATACCCTCCTTACCTTATTTCGACTAATTCATTGGTCGGAACAAACCTCAAAAGATGACCTTCCATGGTAACTATAACTCTACCGTTTTCGTTACAAGCTAGGCCTCTTCATTTTGGACACAAAAGAAGGCTCAGATCATATCATTTGTACGTGCTTCATTACCCTGACCCTACACAATTGCTCTAGACTACATGTGCAGTAGTAAAATAGTCCTGTGACTCATACGCTACCGCTGGTTAGGCGTCGTCATTAGAAGTGATTAAATCATTTCCTGGTCATCTACCGCACAGGAGTTTAATCTAACTTTGAACCCTTGCCTTACCCCGCAACATTCTCGGCAAACCTCAAAATTTTGGTTTGCCTGCAATCGTCTATCATCAGGTATGGTAACAATGTATATATAGTATACTATTGGATAGCGTGTCTTATCTAGACCTTGCCACGGTCGCGGAACGTTAATTGTAGTTATATTATCCATGGATCATGGTTATAGGTCACACAAAAATTATTATGGGTTACAGTATGAATTTGCCCAGCGGCAGTGATGTTCACAACTCGAGTGGCAGTCGAGAAAGGTCTCCGACCACAATTGTATCATAATTTATATCGAAAGTTATGTTACAATACATGACTAGGAACCTGAGTATTCAATACCTTAGAAAATACAATACCAAACCATACCATACCATACACACAGACTCTCCCAAGAGCTGCCGAGGGCCGCCGAGATCTACGCTAAGCACTGCCACCTAGTGTTCCGCAAAGCCCATAAATGGGCCCGAACCCCGGGCCCAAAGCCCAACCCAACCCACAGCCTATCAATGGGGGCCCATAAGGCCCCCATTAAAGCCCATCAAGGGGGGTTTACCCAGCATATTGTAATCGCCGTATTCTAACCTTTTACTTATTATATAGAGTTTAAAATTTTGAATTTATAATAGTTACAGCTATATAAGTATATATTTTAAATTTAAATAAAATCCGACTAGTAGAGGTCGAGATACTGTAGAAAGATGTATATTTTGAAAAGATATATATTTTAGATTTGTGCAGGAGTACTACTACTTTCTAAGTGAACTTCTGTAATTTATAAATTATCTAAATAACGCGCTTTCTCGCGTTTTTAAACGTGATATAGAGAGATAACTAGTAATTGATTCTAAAAGATTTACATTGATAAAATATTGCCTTTAGACTAAGGCTTAGAAACGGGGGTAAAATGAAGGGTAATTTTGAAATCCCTAAAGGGGGGTTCAACTTCTGAATTCTCGGCATATTTGTACTGTTTGGGGCCGATTGGGCCCCTATTAAAAGCCTAGTGGGCTTTCTAAATGGGTTGGGTTGAGCTGGGCTATGGGCTTTATGCGGAGCTCTACTACCACCCTGAACTCACCTTGGCACTAAAAACCTTTTGCAAACGGTGAACAGAGCTCTGACAGTCGTATTCGAAACTTTTGAATGTTGTTTGGTAGAATACTGTCGCCATTGTCAAGATCTCCTTCAAAGTTACTCTTTTCGTATAATCGCAAGTTTCTGCCTCGACTAATCAGATTGGCTGCGATATCGGATATCCGTCGATTGATTACGTTGGGGATTTTTTGAGACAACCTTGGAAACTCTCGTCTCGAGCATGTATGGGGAGCTGGGTTAGCTTCCCCCTCTTGGTACTAGTCTGCGCGAAGCAGCGACACTGAGATACAGGCCTTTGGTAGCAGCCAAGGACTCAGTTACCTGAGTCTGGTGCCTGGTGGACCGCTGCCTGGTGGACATAGATGAGGATGATCAATTCCCTACATCGTATACTTGAGTAATCCTCCGAGCTGAAGTATATATCGAGGATTTGGTCAATGCCGACATTGTATATCTGATTACTTATTCCCTCGTGCTCCTCTTCTGAGGTGGTAGCATCATCATCGTCATGTCTTTGAGTTCTCTACCCTTGGTGCGGCTACCGGAGCCGTACAAGACAACTTATGAATTTCACGTCGTATCCACCGAGCAGAAACTACTCAAGTTTCAGCTGCTGAGATCTCCTCGCGGGGATGAAGGCATACCACCGCCGAAGCTGTTGGACCATGCGTTATTGAGGTTCATAGATTTGGCCCAGCCCAATTCTTCTTCCACACCAGACGAGGGAAACAACTCACCCTGGGCACGCGCACAGAGAAGTCCAGTTACCAATATTATATAGGAAGGCTCGGACACGCCGACGGTGGGCCAAATCTGGAATGTGGTCCATGCCATTGAGACCCTGCGCAGCGAGTTCGAGATATTCCGTGGTGTGTTGTCTGGTCATGGGAGTGACATAATTGTATGCGAGTTACAGGGTGTGGGCTTGGCTATTGCGTATCCTGAACTATCTGCTGTACCAGGAGAACCCATCCCAAACACCACTAGCCACCTCGGACAGCTGGTCTTTTCCCGCAGTAGCTTCTGGCAAGGAGCTGGCTCACCCTTTGGTACCCACCCAGTGTGGTTGTCTGATCCGGGGATTTACAGCTATATGCGCAAGGCGTTGAGCAACTACCCTTCCCGACCACGCCAACACACAGTCACCACTGGCTTCCCTGAGCATCGGGTACACGCCCTTCATCCCGTACGGCCACCAAACCAGCCCTTGGCTCTCGCATCTACAGCCGCTACATTCCACACTTGAATGGGTTTTTCTCAGTCTATGCACTAGACTACACAAACGACGAACACCTGGGGCTGTTCAAAAAGTGGCAGAATAACTCCCGAGTGGCTCAGGGGTGGAACAAGACTGGAACTTTGGACCAACATCGTTTGCGCAAAATCCAGGAGGATCCGCACCAGATTGCTGTGCTGGCTAAATTCAACAACACTTTCTTTTCCTATCATGAGATATACTGGACGAAGGTATGGTTTCTATATATTTCCACCAACTTGATCACGGCTAACTTGAATTATAGGAGGACCATCTTGGTGCGTATTACGATGCTGGTGGCTGGGACAGGGGTCGCCATTCGCTAGTCGGCGATGAGCGTTTCCGGGGCCCGCACCGCACGATTGCATGGTGGTCCGTCTTGATGCATTACATCTTCCTGGACGATCCGTGGACGGAGTTTGTGACCGGAGAGCCCAAATACGCAAATCTCGCCTCCTTGACCTACGATCACGCTACAGGCATGAACCTGGCTAAGCTGGTTGATCGGCCACATAAGCGGTCCGCGCTCATCCTTGGGAGTAGGGAGAAGTTTTTCGCTTTACTTTATTGTCTTCTCGGCTAATGCATTGGCCTTCTGGCAGGGGTCTAGGCAGATTGCAGACTCAGTAGAGTCAGATTCTGGCGGCATGACGGTTGGGGCAACATACACTGTGATTTTTATTCTAGTCGATGGTCAGCATCTATATTCATGCATTTATTTGACCTCTCGCTGACTATGTCTTTCTCTTAGCATCCTTGATCCTCAGCACAGTGGCACCTTTCATCCAAAGCTTCGACGCTGCTTCGGTTGCCTTTACAAAATTGAACGCTGATATAGAGCACTCATCCACAATCGATGTACGGCGAAGGACGTTGGAGAAGTCTTGTCCGAGGTCAAGGGCCACGTGGAGTTGCGCAATGTTTCATTCCGTTTCCCTTCTCGCCCAGATAAGCCAGTTCTTCAAAATCTGTCGCTTTCCTGTCCCGCCGGTCAACAAACTGCAATTGTTGGCTTGTCTGGGAGTGGAAAATCTACTGTCGCCGGCTTAGCAACACTATTCTACGATGCGACCGAAGGAACTGTCATGTTGGACGGACATGATGTTAAAGACCTAAATGTGCGCGCATTGAGGAGCCATATCAGTCTTGTCCGACAAGAGCCTTGTCTTCTCGATCGATCAATCTTCGAGAACATTGCCTTAGGTCTGATCAACTCACCTGTACACACTCATCTTCAACCAATTTTGACAGGTACTGCGTTGGTTGAAATTGCTGCCGCTGTGAGGGAGGGCCAAGCGCTTGCGGCCGCTCTCTAGACCACGGTGAAAAGGCGCAAGAGGTGATGAGCTTGGTGGAAGGTGCCGCAAAGCTGGCTGATGCCAACGGGTTCATTGAGAAACTTCAAGAAGGATACGGTACTTTGGTTGGTTCTAGCGGGAACCTGATCAGTGGTGGACAGAAGCAGCGTATCTCTCTGGCCCGGGCCTTGGTGAAAGACCCCAGGATTCTTATCCTCAACGAAGCCACAGCATCTCTGGACTCAGCGACAGAAATGCGCATCCAAAAAGCCTTGGAGACCATGGCCGTGGGACGAACTGTTATTACCATTGCGCATCGTCTGTCTACCATCAAAAATTCGGATAATATTATCGTCATGAGACAAGGAAAGCTTGTTGAGCAAGGCCCTCATACAGAGTTGATGGTAGCCAATGGTGCCTACGCAGAGCTGGTTCGTCTTCAGAACCTCAACGTTGAGAGTACTCAAGAGGAAAAATCCACCCGGTCGGTGTCGCCTATCAATCAAATAACAGAAAAGGTCGAAACATGTCTTTCTGTGGCCGATGGTATCCGCGATCAAGATGAGACGGCCGATACTTCTGCTACCCAAGACTCCAAATCCGAAGAAATAGGCGGTGTTGTCGATACACAGAGGTCGTTTTCCTCAACAGCCAGTTCCCTTGGCTCTATGTTCCGACCGTATGCATTTGTTCTGGTTCTCGCTGTAACCGGTGCCGTTGTCATTGGAGGCACATACTGTGCTTCGGCAGTGATCTTTGGTAATGTCGTGGGTAAGCTGAGTGGCTGCGAGGAACCTCAGAATATCCGCGATGCTGGAGAGCTCTATGGACTCATGTTCTTTGTCCTCGCCATCATTGAATTCTTTGCGAATCTGGTCAGCTGGTCTCTCTTTGGTTGGATGGCAGAAAATGTGATCTATAAAGTGCGAGTTCTTTCACTGCGATCCATCCTCGAGCAGGATCTCCAATGGCATGAATCTAATGACCGCAACCCATTATTGCTGCTTTCCTTGATTACTAAGGACAGCAATGCACTTGCAGGCCTGACGGGCTCTGTTGTGTGCACAATTTTGTCTATTCTCATTAACCTATTCGCTGCTATCATCATGTCGCACATTATCGCGTGGCGCATCGCCATTGTCTGCCTTGCCGTGGTGCCTTTGCTGCTGGCTGCTGGATGGATGCGAGTTACTTCATTGGCACAGTTTGAAGAGCGCCATCTGGAGGCTTTTGCTCGGTCGGTGGGAATTACAGTGGAGGCTGTCAACTCGATCAAGACCGTCATGTCTCTCTCCGTGGAAGACGAGATTATGGGAACATACCGTCGCTCATTAGTAGAACCCATGAAGGAGATAACCTGCTAAAGTGCCTGGGCTAATGTTCGGCTTGCCATCGGGTACGGCCTCAGTAACTTCTTATATGGCCTGGCATATTGGTGGGGAGCGAAAAACATCATTGCAGGATATTACACTCAGACTCAGTTCTTCATTGTCCTGCTGGCGCTGCTCGTTAGCTCACAGCTGTGGGGGCAGATGTTTGCTTTGGCCCCTGATGTCTCGCGCGCCTTCCACGCTAACCGCCGCTTGTTAAATCTGTTAGACCTGGGATCCACGAAGAAACTGTCAGCCCCTATTCAAACTCTACCTAGCAAATTTTCACAGTCTACGAGCGACGTTGAATACACGGCAACCACCCGCGAGAAGGTTGATGACACTCGCAATGGCATCAGCGTCTCCCTCAAACATGTCCATTTTGCGTATCCGGCACGACCAGATACTCGCGTGCTTCATGGTTTAGATTTGACCGTAAAACCGGGTCAGTTTGCTGCCTTGGTTGGACCAAGTGGTGCTGGAAAATCCACTATCATTTCACTTATCGAGCGCCTCTACTCCCCTGAATCCGGCACCATCCATGTTGACGGCCGAGACGTTGCCTATAGTGACATCTCATTTCGTGACTCCATTGCGTATGTACCGCAGCAGAGTATCTTGTTCGAATGAACTATTCGCTTTAATCTTGCTCTTGGTGCACGACCTGGCAACGAAGTTACGCAAAGTTGGAAGAAGCATGTCAATTAGCCAATATCCACGACGTCATCGTGCAGCTTCCAGACGGATACGATACACACTGCGGCCCAAATGGTGATCGTCTGTCCGGAGGCCAGAAGCAGCGACTAGCTATTGCGCGGGCGCTGATCCGAAAGCCGAAGCTGTTGCTCCTAGATGAGTCAACCAGTGCTTTGGATGCAGAGTCTGAGCGATTGCTCCAGGATGGATTGGAAAAGGCGTCTAAAAACATGACGGTGATAGCAATTGCGCATCGTTTGTACACGATCCGTAAGGCAGATGTTATTTTCTTGATTGAGCATGGGCGTTGTGTTGAGCAAGGCACTCACGCCCAGCTAATTGAGCGCAGTGAGACTTACAGAGTCGACGCCCTGAACCAGACAGTGGATGGATAATTGTTCTTGAATAAAAAAAATTGAGATAGCTGTTCTTTCTTGCTATTTTCATTGATATAGGTCTATATTGTTTAATCTCATTCTTTTATGATGGACAATCCGTTTCATGGCTTTCTGTCAATCCGAAAATTCAGTCGGTTGCTTCTCCTAAGCGCATCCATCTCCAACAAACTGCTTTTATTAGCTAAATCAATCCGGTTGGAAACTCGCCAACTTACTTCCATATCCTAGATCATCATTGAAGAACATATTGCGGATCTCGTCACCCGTGGTCAGCCCCATGGTCGGGAAGTACCCAACGGCGGTTTCCCCAAGAGCCAGAGCCATCATGGGAGCTACCTCAACCAACTCGACCAACTTGGGCTCTGTGTTGTACCGCTCCGCTAACATCTGCTGGTGGATATTGACGGCTGCGTAGTGCCCCTGGTGCATCGCCGCTCCACCACGCTTAATACCAGACCAGGAGACAATATCGCCGGCAGCGTAGTGGTATTTCTTGTTTGGCACATCTGCGGAAAATTCAAGACCGGGCGTGATACGGACATATCCCTCGGGATCGCAGGCATCCTTGGGAAGATATGAGGATGTGGATGCAAACTGTGAAACGGCATTGATTACATGATCGGCTATGAGCTCCCGACCATCCGAGAGTTTGAGCGTGTATTTTGCCGGAGCGGAGTCGCTGCCAAGAACTTTATCCTGGACGCGTGCCCCCAACATCACTTCCACCTTGGACTCTTTCAGCATTTCAAGGGCCTTTGCTTTGAACTCATCGGGGAGATTCTCTGAGGAGAGAAGCTGTTGCCGAGAGTGAATGAGGGTCACCTTTGCCTGAGGTTGTAGCATCTTAATTTCGGCGGCGATCTCGATACCGACAGCACCTGCGATGAGCGAATCAATTGGTATAACTCAACTAGAAGAAGGTGGTGCTACATACCGCCCCCAATAACAGCCACGCCTCCCACAGCTTTCTCGATAGTCTGCACAGAATCTGCAGTCTCGGCAAGATATGCCTCCCGAGTCAAAGACTTGGGTGCACTGGGCCACTCCCTTCGCAAGCCGGAGCACGCGATCATGTAGTCGTATTTCTCTTCGACAATCTTGTGCCCATCATTCGCAGTATTTTGACGGATCCGTGCGATACGGGACTTGCAGTCTATCGAGTCTACTCGTCCTTGGATGTGATTGATATCCGGCGATTGGAGAGCGGGAATATCCGCGAACTTTTTCCAGAACATGCTAGCATCGGCATTAGAAGCTATGGCTAAAGGCAGTCCGATCAGGTGGTCTAAAATAATTACTGTCAGTGCCATTTTTTCAGATGTTACATGAGGATTCCACATACAATAACCGTCGCGTTCATCCACGATGGTTACTTGCACAGGAATCGTGGTCCCTGGGCCCTGGTCGTTCTCATCCTGATTGAATCGACACTTCCGACCATGACACAGGTCGACAAGGTTCAGAGTTGCGGCCAACCCGGAATAAGACCCCCCAACAATGAGAACCCTGAAGGGCGGCTGTTCTTCGAGACCAGGCATGGCGACGATCAGCAAGGTGAGATTTTGGTAATAATAGGGGAGTTGTTGGGATGGGGAAAAGAAAAAGCGCCAACTCAGGAGCCGGTAAATCAATCCGAGGGAACTGACCAGATCAGCATCACTAACTACATGTAGGTCAAATGTCTCATTACCCGGCCCCGGAGGAAATACAGCCGATTACGTATGTATGTAACTTTAACTTTCAATCCAACCTTGTCTTATCAGATCCGACTTCGGGAGTCTTGGCGCCAAGTATTCAATTTGTTGGATACAGATGCACTTAATACTATATACTGCTACTTTCTTCAACTCTTTCTAAACTATTACTCAATAGTGATTATACTTTCCCTCTTTGCAATGAATATGAGCTTTGTTGTTGTCCCCGCCACTCTCCCCGATATCCGGGCCATCTATGATGTTTGGTTTGCGGCCTTCAAAGGCCAATTGATCCTGGACCTCATTTACCCGGATACCGATCTCAACGATGAGGCTTTCCGTAAAGTTCACACCGAAGGGACTCTTGAATATTGGAAAGGATTGAGCATGGAGCACACCTTCCAATGCATTGACACTGACACCGGTATAATCGCCGGCATGGCAACTTGGCAAGTCTATTGGCGGGAAAGGACCACCGAAGAGCGTCAGAAGCCGTGGATTGGGTGGTTAGGGGGCGACCAGCGAGAACGTGCCGAAAACTTTTTGGAGCAGCTTTGGGAAAAGATGGAGAAGTGGATTGGGCCCAAGAGACATGTGTGTGAGTATACCGATTCTTATATTGATAATGACCGTAAGTTGACACAGAGATAGACTGCCACACAGTTGCAGTGCATCCTGACTATCAGGGGTAAAGGAATTAGAGCACAGCTTATGGAATGGGGAATGAATGTGGCAGAGCAGCTGAATTTGCCAATCTACCTTGAGTCAACAGTGGAGGGAATCCCGTTGTGTCAAAAACTTGGCTTCCAGACTCTCTCAGAGGGCATTCTATTCAAGCCCGAAATTACCCGGGTCAACAAAGAGGTTCGAGCACCACTCAAGGTGAAAATGCACACAGCTGTGGGAAACATGACATTTGAGGAATGGGCGGAGGACAAGAGTCCCTCTGTATAAATCAGACATCTAAATACTTCGGTTTAGGCCTTAAATACAAGACATAACCGGTCACATGCTTGTATGGCATCCCAAAGTCTTATATATTTCGACGCTAAGAGAACCTCCCATGTGCCTAGAGCGTTGAACTACATTTACACATACGTCCCTAGCCTGCGGTGTCTAAAATTTGCACCAAAACCTAAGCTTACCACAGGAGCGAGAGACTGACCGATTCCGGTAAGCCATCAGAAGATGAATCTAGTCATTCCTTTTCAACAGTCTTGGCACGGAGTTTAGAAGTTACCCAAAGGCCCAAGCGAACTGAGAGTTAAAGCCAAGACTTGGCGTATTAACGAAGGAAGTAAGCAACCGAGTGAGGCTTTTATTAAATCCGTAAAAGTTGTTCATACAACATACCGAGCCAAGAATGACAACAGCGGCACGCGAAAAGAGAAGGCGGACGATGCGGTACTTCTTAATGCCGCCGCCACTCCCGGTGACTCCATTGGTAGATAACCATCCTGTTGATCAAGTGCTCGGCAGTTCTTGTGTGTATCCATGTGGGCCGGGGCATTACTGTGGAGATAATAATCTCAATGGGAGCTCTAAGAGCAGGTTTCTGCGTATGAGGCCGTATATACTCCGTAATCTAACCCGAGCTGGTCCATCCATTGATGTGGTGGATATGAGAACCTCGGAACAAGCTCGGCAAGTGTCGATCAGTCCCTGGTTTTCCACTGACTTTTACTGATACCACGAAATACTGGTAATACAATACCCTGGTACCGTATTGAAATACGATGTGGAGCCGCTAATCTAATCTGATCAAGAATTATCAGATGGCCCACAAACCGTCTACAGGTCTGTATACCCGTGGTCTTAGATACAACCTGAATTTTTCAGTGCTCTAGACGATCCTAATACCATGGCATCAGATATTGCATCCCTCATACCAGGGAGAGAATTTGCTGACCGACATCGGCTGGACACGGGAATTTCCAAGCAATTCAGGTCATATATTTGAGTTTGAGACATCCAGTGAAACCGAAGAATTAGTAGCCTGCACTTGCAGGGAAGTCAATCCTGTCATGCGTCTCTCTTCCCCCTTTGCCGTCCTTTGTGGGCTCCAGGCTTATTGTGGCCGAGAACACCACTTGGCCCTGACAAACCTTCAAGTCCAGCCTTCATGAGCCTCCAAATCTCCAAATCTCCCCCGGGATACCTCTTCTTCGATCAATCATAGGATGCGCATCATTACGGCGTTTTTATTATATTGGACAGCAACGAGCTTGTCTGGCAGAGCCCCCCGGTGATCTGAAGGGGTTCCGAGTGCAGAAGCTGGATGGGAAGCCTGTCCTAACGTACTTCAACGACCTTGGAGTCCCAGAGCCCTTTGGCTAGGAATACGGTATTTTTCAGGTCTTGGACGAGTCCTATCAAAGTATCTACAATGTCTCTGTGACAAACGACAACTACAAAGCCCTGGGTAGCATTGACAGCTCCTCTTTTGTATCTTGGATTTACATGCACGAGAACACAGTGACATTTGATGGGAAAATGCTGGTCACCGGCTACAATGTTACCCAGACTGATCTCAGTTCTGTGGGAGGCCCCAAGAATGGCTGGATTACTGACTCGCTCTTCTATGAGATCGAAGTCAAGACCAACGAGATACTTTTCCGCTGGAGTGCCCTGGACCATATTGACCAGATCCCCTTGGATCACGTACAGCCCTTCTACCCTGTCAAAGACTGGGGACACAACAGTAGCTCTCCCTATGGCTAATCTCACATCAACTCAGTGGACAAGTTTCAAGATGGAACGTACATCATTTCTTCTCGTTACTACTGTTCGCTGTTTAAGATCGCGAAGGATGGATCGGTTGACTGGACACTTCAGGTAAATTTCATCTTTTTCATGTGTGTCACAAGTATGTCACGTATACTAATCATATACAATAGGGTCAAGCTGGCGGCGACTTTGAACTTAATGGAATCAGCTATCAACACAACGCCCGCATCCACGACGAGGCCGAAGATGGATTCATGCCTAGCATTTTTAACAATGCCAACTCTGATGTCCAGAACGGGACTGATCACACTGAAGGAATATTGATGAGCGTTAGTCTAGCTACTCGTGAGGTCTCACTTGTCCAAGATCTCCACGATCAACGGGATGAGATCTTTTCGAATTCTCAAGGAAACACACAATTCCTGCCTGGAAACCACGTCTTGATGGGCTACGGGTCAAATCCTAAGATCAAGGAGTACACTGGTCTTGTGTCATGACTGCCCAGTTTGGATTTGATGATGTCTTCGCAAGTTACCGAGCCTATCGCTCCCCCTGGGTCGGGGTTCCCGAAACTCCCCCCGATGTGTTTTCTTGCATTGAGCAGGGCGGGAACAATACCAATGTCTATATGAGTTGGAACGGAGCCACTGAGCATAGGGAGTGGAAGGTCTTTGGGGGCGCTACTCGTTTATACCCGAGTCCAGTGGCAGCTATACAGAAGACAGGCTTTGAGAGAGGCCTTGGTTTGTACTATCTTGGTAGAATGCCACTTCTGATTTTCTATAAATCGAACATGTTTTCGGTTAGTATTCAAGGTATACTTCGGTTGAAACCCCTCCTCAACGTTACAAAAGTCCCCTAATCGTTGAGCTATTGTTTTGAAGACGAAATTCAAAAGAGAAGCGAGATATTCTTCGACGCTATATAGTGAATATTAATTATATGACATACAACTAATCAAAGAATCAAAGAAACATTATTCCTCCTAGTTCTCACTAACTTCAATCAGACCCCTACAAACTTCATTTGTCGACTCCACACTTTTCTATAAACAGCATAACAACTTAGATCACGCGCCCCTTGACCTGCTTGAGATCCTTTATCTTGATATCCCTCCACATAGCAGCACATCCCCAAGCAACTACCAGCATACAAACACTGGTAATTAGCATATATCTCTGCGCATCTCCGTAGGCGTGAGCAATGGCATTCCGAGCAGGGCTTCCCCACTCATACGACAGCTGGGCCGTGATATCCGAATAAACTTTAGTGACACTCACCTCCGCCGGTACATATTTGGCCAGCGCCTTCGGGAACTCACTGGTCCAGATAGCGGCAGACACGGTTGATCCAATCGCACTGCCAATACTACCGAACAAATTGAGCATAGCAAGTATAACAGCGATGTGCTGGTGATCCGAAGGCGCCATCATAGCAAGCTCACCGCATATAACAGTGGTTCCACCAGCAAAGGCAACAAAGATTTGAGTCATGCAAATATACCCAATACCCGCATCAGGTTGACGGAATTGTATCATCAGACCAACGCCCAGGATCATAAGCGGGAAGGAGAAGTAAACGGCCAGCCATTTGAAGCGACCAGTCCAGCGGATCAGGAAGCCGACGAGGAGACAAAAGAGACAGGATCCGACTCTATAAATGGCTGAGATATAGCTGGCTTCTGTGACATCCAGCCCCCAAACTACCTGGAGCATTGATGAGAAGTAACTCCCCCAGACCATTGAGTTGAAGAACTCGAAGATGAACATCAACCCGCCGAAGAAGACGGTTCGGTCCATCAATAGATTGAATGGGACGAAGGTCACTGGGGCCCAAAATCGCTCGTAGAGAGCGAATGCGATGAGCAAAAGCCCTCCAAAAATGATCATGCAAATGATCATTGCCGAGCGCCATTGACCATAGACTGAACGGAAGAAGGAACAAGGCCATTCCGCCCGCTAGAAGAATGATTCCAATCAAGTCGACCTCTATGCAATATTGTTTTACTGTGGACAAGGTAAGTGGACCACGGCTGGGTGCGAACAAACCCATCTTCTTGGCTTTTTGCTGATTCCAGAAGAACAGAAGACACAGAGGAGCCACCACAATCGGAACGACGATGGTGAATATTCCAAATCCCCATCGCCAGCCGGGACCTTCGAGAACACTCTGGGAAATTGGCCCTCCAATCCAGGTGGTGATTATGTACGGCGAAGTTGCAAACGACAACATGAGGGCTCGATTTTTCAATGCAGAGGTGTCTGAAATGAAAACCGTCAAACAATAGCTGACTCCTTGAGATCTAGAGATTGTTGCAAATCAGCCAAGCTGTTGGAAAGAACATTGGATATCTCGATATGGATATCATACCCCACAGATGAGAAAACCTGTGCAGCTGCGTATGTTTGAACGTTGTCGCAGGCCGCCATCATGACGAATCCCACAACCCAAATGATCAGCATCAAAGTCATACCCTGAGGTCGACCCCAAGAGTCCAAAATCTTTGCCAAGGGAATTTTACTCAGGCCTCCAATGATATTGGCCATGATACTCGTGGCCGCGGTCAAAGAATGGAGCATGAAGGCACTGGTCACGTAAGGGTTCAGAGAACGGATGACGACCTCCTGAATGGAGGTCACAAAATAGATAAACCAAATGCTTCACACGAGAAGGGTCAGCGGTTTGAATGAATATAGATGCCAGACCATGAAGAGATTCTCACATCACATATGCCAGAATCATATGAGACTTGGTCCAAACGGCCGCTGCGGCCTGAACTCCCTTCACACCAGCCTGAGCCTCTTGGTCAAGAGACTCCTGGTCCGAGTTGCCATGGCCATCAGCCGTATCTTTTGGTATGTGGGCGGTCTCTGGCTCTTTCTCGGAAGCATAGGGAACATCAGAGCCCATATCGCGAGCGATCTCCGTTTCCTTCAATGCCATGGCGAGAGTTTCTATGATTCGAATACTAACTTGGCTGAAAAGCGCCGATCAGTGGAATATAAATACCTTGGTCTATCAGGCGTGAATTAGCCGATATCGGTAACAAGGAATATTTTGCACCAATAAGTATGTTGACTCAAGCAAAGTGTCCGGTAAGTAATAATTTTCGTTGCCGCCAGGGAGATTAATTGGGGCTGGCCCCCTTGGCGCACCTAAGCGTCAAGAAAATGGGTCCATAACCATTCATAGAGGCCTTCTCAATCCAATAAATTCTGTCCTTGGGCTCTAGTATTCTGATGCGACTTCGGTATATTTCGATCGGCCCATTCCGGGTTTGATTTTTCTTACATTTTTCAAATTCAGCAGAAGAATATGGGCCAACAATTCTAGAGGCTCGCTCTTTTCTTTCTCTCTTCGTTGTGGTGTCGACATATGTATGGTATTAATGGTATTTTTTTGTCATACGCTGAACTCGTTTTGCGGTATTGAAAAACGTGATTCACAATTACATACATGTATTTGAGCTTTCCAGCGTTTCCCGCAGTATTTTAAATCATTTCGCGTGTTGTGCTTCATGAGTGTGGATTAACCTTCTATCGCCTATCGGATGGCGGTTTCCTATCTGAGCCGGCGTCCCTTTCACGCCCCCAAAGCCGCAGTCCAAGGAACTGCCCTAAAGTGTATACCTAGACTGACAATTACTTCGCTTGGGGGCTTCTTGATTTCCCCACAAGTCTCTTTCGAGGTCATTCTCACTCAAGACACGGCTATGACGACGAATTTGTGCTTCTTTGCACAGTAAGACCGAGTCTCCTATGATGAACTATATACCAATTCATGCATTCCATATACTCCAAATACTAGATGCCTCCAGACCTCCAGCACCTTCTGTTCTTGCAAAAACGAAGTCAGGTACAAGTTTTTAACAAGCCCCTCATCTGTTATCTGCGCGGATGAAATTCGGCTCAAGTTCATTTGCTTGGTGAAGTATTGAATTCCCAATACCACACTGCCAGAGCTTTCCTAAGAGCTATATACTCACCCACGCAGAGTTTATTCTCTGCTCGCAATAGAAGCACTAAATTGTTCTCTGGCATCGGAAACGAATGCCAGATCTAGATCCTCCATTTGATACCGCGTCTGCGTCAGATGATACGTGACATAACCGGAAACGAAAGCCTCAACAACCTTCGATAGCCCCGAATGAGCCGTTGCAAGCGTGCGCAAAGTCCGAATCACGTCGCTTGTATCATCACAGAGCTCCCTCATAAACTTAATCTGAATCAGCCCTTTACATCTGGCCGAGTTGGCGACGAAATTACAGTTGTCCATCTCAACAATTTCTTTGTAATATGACAGGATGTCATTGATCCAGTTGAAACCCCATGTCAAATATGGTATCATCGGTAGACAGTATCGGAGGCATTCAACTTCGGAGAATTGTGCGATTGGGAACAGCATAAAGGAGTAGGCTTCGGCCACGCCGACTTTCAGGCGAAAGTAGCTAGGGAACAGATGCGCTCCTGCAGGGAATTGAAGATGATCGCTCTCAGCTTCTGTGTAGCACGCAGCGATAAATTGCAGTAAGTCCTTGATGATCATGTCACCAGCAAATTGACCGAAGATAGAATGAAAGGAGCTTAGGAACTCTCCCATACTCTCAAGAACGGGGTTTGCTTGAGGCTGTCGGGTCAGTAGGCAAATACTGAACCGCTTTAGGTGATTTTTGAATTCGAGGTCATGGGCAGAATCATCAATGATGAGACAATAAGTAGTGAATATTGCCACTGTGCATTGGATATTGAAGGGGGTTGTTTGGAAAGTCGTGGTTGCAATTCCAACGCTGGGCTTGATCTGTGGCTCGATCTTCGAAACAAATTCATCAGAGAATCTGTGATTCTTGAAATGCAGCTTCACTTCGTCTTCGACTGCAGGATATAGCTCCAGGGGACGAAACTCATAGCCGATATTCGAAAGAAATGCCTGTATGATTCCAGAAAGCTCTGCCTTGATCTCAGGACTAGCAGAAAGGATCATTTTTGGAGATGAAAGAAGTAAGAAAGACAGTCTGACGGAAAATAAATAGAAAGACACGATGGGTACCTAAGAAAGGCGGTGAACTTGTGTAACGCATAGCAAGATCCTAACAACCATAAAGTATAGAAAGTTGACCGAATCGGCGTATTTGACATCTCCGGGTTACGCTCCAGGGCTGAATCGCTGCTGTCATGTCAGATCAACACTATTTACCATATGAAAGAAAGAACATATCAGGAAGTGATCGGAATAGTTCCCGCCAATCCAGAGTCACACAAGATTAAAAAAATGACGATATATTCTAGAGGAATCTGTATGTCCTCCTTTCTGAAAATATACGACGTGTATGAGTGTCTCTTCCACACATCAGATGTTGATGTTGGATTCGAATCATTGCCTTAGGGCACAAAGGCACTAAGGCACCAAGGCATCCTGATTCTACCCACTCACGTGCCCCGGGCCATGTTTAAATTTTGACCAATCAGAGGCCAGGAAATCCAAAATTGAAATTTCCAAAAGCGGCTCTGCCACTTTTTATTTGCTTCTATCAAACCCAAATTCAATCAGATACTCAATGGCCGATCACGACATTGAAGGGAATCAAGAGAAACACAGCAATGGCGAGTCACCCCCACTGCCGGAATTGCAGCGAAGGCTCAAAAGCCGACATCTACAGATGATCGCAATGGGTAAGAACTCTGAGCTATACACATTTTTTTTCCCTATTCATATTCATATTCTTTTACAGGAGGTGCTATAGGCACAGGTCTGTTTATCGGTAGTGGAAGTGCTATTGCTACTGCAGGCCCTGTTGGTGCGCTGATTGCATTCGCCTTCATTGGATCAATCGTGTATTCAGTCATGATAGCCTTAGGTGAGGTGGCCACCTACCTACCGATCGCAGGAGCCTTTGCCACATATGCGACGCGCCTGGTAGATCCCAGTTTAGGCTTCTCAATGGGCTGGATCTACTGGTTTTCATGGGCCTCAACATTTGCCCTTGAGTTGACTGCCACTGGCCTGATCATTCAATATTGGGATGACACGATCCCAATGGCAGTATTCATTGCTGTATTTTGGGTTGTCATTATAATTTTGAACATGTTTCCTGTGAGCTGCTACGGTGAAGTCGAGTTTTGGCTTTCAAGCATCAAAATCATCACCGTGGTCGGGTTTATGATATTCGCTATTTGCATCAATGCTGGCGTTGGCAGGGAGGGTTATCTGGGATTCAGATACTGGGTGCATCCAGGCCCATTCCGCCCTTATCTGATTGAAGATTCTGGACAAGACGCTCTGGCTAAATTCGTCGGATTTTGGGCGATTTTGATCAAAGCCGGGTTTTCATACCAAGGCACCGAGCTTGTCGGCATTGCTGCAGGTGAAACGGAAAATCCTCGCAAGAACATTCCCTCTGCGATTCGAAAGACTTTTTTCCGGATCGTGTTTTTCTTTGTTTTTACGATTTTCTTCGTCGGCATCGTCGTGCCATCCAACGATGAACGCCTTACCTCCAATGACAGCGGTGCAAATGCAGATGCATCCCCCTTTGTCATCGCCGCGAAACGTGCCGGTGTCAATGTCCTACCTAGTATTATCAACGCAGTCCTGCTCACTGTGGTCCTTTCCGCTGCCAATTCGAACGTTTACAGCGGCAGTCGGATTCTAGTCGGTTTGGCTCATGAGGGTTTCGCTCCTCGCTTTTTCCTGAAAACAACCAAACACGGCGTGCCTTATGGAAGTGTTGGGTTTACAGCTCTTTTTGGCCTATTGGGTTTTCTCAATGTGTCAAATGCCGGAGCCACTGTTTTCAACTGGTTGATGCAGATTGCTGGCTTGGCCGGTTTTATTACCTGGGCATCTCTTAATATTTGCCATCTAGCATTTATGAGAGCTTTGGCTGCGCAAGGCATTCCGCGCGACACTCTCCCATATAAGGCTCCCTGGCAACCATTTGTCTCGTGGTACGGCTTGTTCTTCAACATGCTTATCATCATTACTCAGGGCTTCACTGCTTTCATTCCGAAATTCAGTGTTACCGATTTCTTCATCAACTACCTCAGTTTGATATTGTTTGCGGTGCTATACATCGGTCATAAGGTTGCTTTCCGGCCGAAGTTTGTGAAGCCTGTCGAGGCTGATATCGACACTGGGCGATGTGATGAATGAGGGTTGAAAGATGGCTGTGTGCGGCGCATGTGAAAACAAAATGTATTTTCAATATTGATATAGATAGAAAGAGTGTACAAAATTGAGACAGCGGAATAAATTCTTATACTATATTCAATACTATATAATATATAGCTAACATGTAATTTAATGTAGTACTTATTTAAAATAAGAGTAAGTTTCCCTAATCTGTCATGGATAACCCAGTGGAAGGCTCACCGCCATGCCAATTACCCTGCTTCGGTCGCCAAGATCAGCGGGAAAGGTGCCTGGTACGAATCCTGGGGTTGGCATTTTCACTCGTGCGAGTAATCCACGACGCTGGAGGCCACTAAGCAATGGAAATGACCCTTGAGGGAAGCAATTCTGCAGAGACATTTCCACCCTGGGATGGCGTCGCCAGATTACACCTTCCTGTTACAGGAAATTTGGCAATTTGGTGGGACAACTACTACTTTTTTTTTCTGACTTCATTCAACACTCAATTACATTTATAATATTCTTTTGGCAGCTCCTCTATTATGTATATCACCCCTTGAATATTGACCTTGATTTGGATATAAATTGAGATAACAAGTCGAACACGCTAATCATAGCATGATAAAAATGTACAAAGAAAAACATGAAAAAAATCGACACTCTACCAATATTCCACACATAAGACAGGAAAAAAAAAACAATCAAATCAACCCATCAAGGTGTCCCCATATGAGTCTCATGCGATGCATGCACCGAGGTGTTCTGCGTCTGCTCCAAGACCACAGCATAAAATTTCCCTTCTTCCGAAATATCACGGTAAGGACCTGCAGAGACGACGGCCCTGAAACAATCCAGATTAGCATACGATTTCACATTCGAATGAATGGTATCCAAAAATGACATCAAATGCAAAACCGAAGGATAAAAAAAAGGAAAAAAATTCAAACATACCACCCCTTATACTTCGGCTGATTAAAAATATCCGTAAACACCCTCAGCACTCGCAACGGCAACTCCAGAATAGAAGGCATCACAGGCCCATCGCCACAAATGGGTAACCCTAGTTTGTTGACAGGGAGGTAGATGGTCTCTGCGACGTTCTGAGGGTTGCGCGTCTCCTGGAAGATGAGGAGACGGCGCGAGGCCTGTGATTGCGGTCCGCCTGCTGGCGGTGGTCTGGCGTTTGCACTCGCGCTCATGCTCATCGTGAAGGTTTTTTGGGTGTGTAGGGTGCGCAATAGGTTTTTACGGAGATCCGTGTTGGATTTCTTTTTTCTTGGGCTTGGAGTTTGGGGGGATGGGTTGTTCAGTTTGGCTGTTCTTTTTCTTTTTCTTTTTCTTTTTTTCGATGTTGTTTTTTTTTTTACCCTTGAATTTTTGTGCTGTGTCTCTGGCTTCGCTGCTTAAAAATAGCGTGTTTTCTTTTGCAGTTTATTAGTACAATCTCTTTGCATATTCTTCACCGAGAGATTCTTACTATTTGTTGACAGTGGCGTGTATGGAGGGCGCGACAGGCTCTGCTTATCGTTGGGCGATCAGTGTCCCGATGAGGAGATCGCGGGGCAAAAAGGGGGGGGGGGGGGGACTTTGGNAATGTTATATTGTTATATTGTAGGAAGATGAAGATAGATGGGAAGTTGAGTGTCATCTGTTAGTTTGAAGAAGGGGAAAGAGGGGACTTGATGGGAAATATTATGATCGTTGTACCTACTGCCTAAGTATCTTTATGTACAGTCACCGTTAAAATCGAAGGATCCTCGGAGAGCAAATATTATATTTCGAAACTCACGGGGTTTCCGAAGTCATCTTTTTGGTTATGTAATTCGCCATTTTTTTCTTATAGTATAATGAAACCTAGGGTGTTTTGAACCCGGCAGAATACTAAGGTAAGCTCATAGAATCATTAGAGGTTCATATGGAGTACTCCGTAGTTAGTCCTTGAATACCATAACCAGCGGCAATGGATGTTGACCAACGCTTTAGTCATTGAAATCACGTGGTCTCGCGTTTCCGTCGTCGCGTCCCCTTTGTTCTCGCTTTGTTGAGCCACACTCACAACATGATGGCAGAAAGAGGACTGTGCCCTGTCAGATCAAAGAAGGTCGAGGTGGATCGTCGAAAATCCTATCGGCAGTGGCCTGAACGGCTTTCGCTTCACGTTCACTTTGATCTGTGAAGGCGCGGACTTGCGCTCAGCAGACTAGGCTGTCGATCGGCTCAAGCGGGAGGGTTAGAGTAGGAATCTATGATATCCCTTTCTTTTCGCTAACTTCAGTACATATATGCAAGATCTCGCCTCCAGCCTCCTAATAGCCCTCCAGATCCTCCCTGCTGCTCGTCTGCTGCCGTTTATTTCGGGGGGTTATTCAAAGTGACTTGTTTCGGCTCATAACCGCCGTCGCATCAAATGATTTCGACCTCGAACGAATCAAATGCTGCTTTAATTATCCCTTGAGGACGCATCGACAAACCGACAAATATGGAATCTTGTGGAGATTGCCACAGCGAAATCTATCCCCCCCACCTCCCTCGAGGGATTGCCTCTTCCCTCCAACAAACACCATTGCTCCACAAGGCGAGTAATTTCGCCAATTCCTCCGAACACAGTCAAGATTTTGACAGGATCCTGAAGTCACAGCTTGGTATTATGTATGTAGGACTCTCCCATCTCCGATCAACATTCTTTGGAGGCGTCTGTGGTCTCCAAACAGGATCTGAACCTGTATTTCAAAGATGCACAGGGGATCGAAATGCGCTTTTTGTCAATGGATGGACAGGATGGCCCGACAATGCAAACCAGGGAGGTGTCTTAAGCTGGTTTGCAGGCCTGAGCGAGAAGTTGGCAAAATTCTCAGCGGACTACGATCCTCTGTCGGCAGTGGCGGAAGGAGAATATCATCCCCCTGCCAGCTGAGCGGTTAAGTGGGTATATTGGCCAATCTACAACTGCTCATAGATCGGAATTCGGTCAAGGTGGGATCAGCCCAGTACGCAACAACCATCACACGCCCAGATGCGGCTAAATCGGCTAGACACCTAGCCGAGTTTCTCACAAATTCTGGTCCACACCATATTGACACAGTCAGCCGGTCGATGCAACATTTGTATTCCACCCGGTTCTACGGAACAATGTATCAATCGGCCAATTCAGGTGATCAAGCGCTACAGTTTGCCAGTGATGCATCCCTTGGCGACCACAAACATCGAAAGAGCTCCGTGGGCTTCCTTTGTGAACTATTTGGTGGAGCGATCGATTGAAAGGCAACCAAACAGCGTACGGTTACCACCTCCACCACAGAAGCTGAATTTTAGCTCTCACCAAAGCAGCTAAGCCCACTAGCTGGTTGAATCGTCTACTCCACGGGGTCAAACTCGATTACCAATGTGGTCTTGAGGTACAATATGACAATCAACAGACAGGGGATCTGTTAACCAAAGAGGATCCTCACCTCCGCACGAAGCTCCGACATGTGGATATCCACCAGCACTAGTTTGTAGAATTTATATTCAGCAAATACCGGTCGCCGGACCACTGGGGCACATGACCTACATAAGTGGAACTTACAAAGACGAGTAAGCCAGGTAAGGTCAATATTCTCAGGGGTTTTATAAATTCCATCTTCAGACGATATCTTGAGACCGGCCCGTTTCTATTGGTCAGATACCAAATGCCAGTCAATACTTCAAAAATACACGAAGCGACACATTTACTAATTAACCTCATTGTGTGATTTGGGTTTAAAGAGCTCCTTTATTTAATGCACTGCACTAAGTTGAGGGCCGCCGTAGAATATCCGTACCTAGTGCCGTGGCCATTGACGTTTACGCCCCAACATTAGAAGCCGCTAGATATAAAATCACGGATAATTACAGTGCCGTATACGGTGCAATAAAGCACGGCACTCAATAGGCATTTGAAATCACCTGTGCACTCATTGGTATATGTACTAAAAGTATGTCATCTGAAAGCACAGTATGATACTCGTTGCTAACCTTGTGTCATCACCACAGTTGACCTATTCTGCAATATGCTGATAGAGTCTGCACGAACATCATGCTTCCGATCCAACCTATAGGTGGCATACCCCCTTGCATCCATGGCTGACCAAGTAGGATCTATAAGCATCTTTGTTGACCAATCGGATAAACTTTCGGCTCGGGAAAACAGTATCTCGACCACGGATAAACGGTTCTACAGATGAATGCTCCTTTCTGTTGTACAAGTAAGTCTGCTCTTATGAACCATTACAGTAAAAATGGCCCTTTCTCGCATCTATATCATGTCGACCTCTTTTTCATTGGCATCTTGTCAGTCCACTGTATCAACACCAAAACACGAGTTATCATCCAAAGATGAAGGATGCAATTGACACCCCAATTTCGACGAACGCTTCTGTCGCCGATTTGGAGAATGCCCGAGATCATTCATCTGGCGAGAAGCCCAGTGACGCGGATATTTACTTGGTTGAATGGGATGGGCCTGATGATCCAGAACTTCCCATGAACTTTCCCTTTTGGAGGAAATCGCTCATCACTTGCATCTTCAGCACATTGACCATCTGGGTGACCTTCTCCAGTAGTGTCTTTAGTGCTGCGACCACGGTCACTTCCAAAGAGTTTCATGTTTCAAAAGAGGTCATGACTTTAGGAACCAGTTTGACCGTGCTGGTAAGTAAAAAACAATAACACGCAATGAAGGCTCGGCCACGACGCTAACCTTGATATACAGGGCTTTGCAGTGGGACCACTGATTTGGGGACCTATGTCGGAGTTATATGGCCGACTAAGGCCTCTCTATATCGGATACGCCATCTTTATCATCTTCCAGGTTCCCGTGGCGGTTGCGCAGAACCTCGAAACCGTGATGCTTGCACGTTTCTTGCTGGGGTTTTTTGGTACCTCCGCTCTTGCAATCATTCCTGGTGCTCTGGCAGACTTTTGGGGTCCAGTGGAGCGCGCCATTGCCGTCTCTTTATTTTCCGCGGCTACCTTCGTTGGGCCGATATTCGGACCAATCGTGTACGTGATTTTGATTGATGATAATGTTGTTGGTAAATGGGGTCTAAACGTGGGCTGATCATTACATGGGCAGTGGAGGATTTATCGTCGACTCAGCTCTGGGATGGCGCTGGACTGCCTGGATCACCATGATCCCAGCCGCATTCTTCGGCACGATCGCTTTTCTCATCCTACCCGAGACATACCACCCCGTTCTCCTCCAGCGCCGTGCCAGTCGGCTCCGTAATGAGACACGCATGTGGGCCTATCATTCCCGCCTGGATGAAAGCACGCCGACGTTTAGCCAAATCTTGACAAAATATCTCTTCCGTCCGCTTCAGATGCTTTTCTCGGAGCCGATCCTCGTCTGCATGACTCTTTACATCTCGCTTATCTATGGTATATTGTACCTCTTCTTCGTGGCATACCCAATCGCTTTTCGCGAGGTCCGGGGTTGGACTTCCTTGGGAATTGCGGCCTTGCCCTTCCTGGGCATCCTAGTCGGGGTCCTACTGGGTTGCCTCCTTGTAACCATCGCAACGCGCCTGTGGTATGCTCCTAAGCTACACAATGGTTCCGTCGTACCGGAAGATCGTCTACCCCCCATGATTGTTGCGGCTTTGCTCTTGCCTATCGGGCTATTCTGGTTTGGATGGACATCGAACCCGAGTATCTCGTGGGTGCCACAGGCCATTGCAGGAGTGCCAATCGGAATGGGGATTTTGATGATCTGGATGCAAGGCCTGAACTATCTGATTGACGTATATTTGGTGGTTGCCAATTCGGCTCTGTCTGCAAACACTCTTATTCGAAGCATGGTAAGTGTACAGCTCTTCGTTGATATACTGTTACTAACTACGGGAAAAAGATAGGTGCTGCGTTCCCCCTCTTCGGGTCGGCGATGTACGGTAGGTTGGGAGTGGACTGGGCTATGTCACTCCTCGGCTTTCTTGCTGTTGCGATGATCCCGATTCCCATCATCTTCTATTTCTATGGGGCGAAGATTCGGGCCTTGAGTCGCTTCTCTCCAAAGCTGTAAGAGAAGGGTTATATGAACTCCAAGGACGGTGAGCAAGCCTTAGGTAAAATGGGATTACACATGTGCATCTAGGTAGCAATTGTTAAAAATAAATCGAACTAATCTTCAAATGTTGCCTATCATAGCAGCATGACTGAACCGTCACATACTGCAAGCTAAATACCGTCGCATGCTTAATCTAGAAATCCCATGGTCTTCCACGACAAAATATACTTCTCCACCAAACCTGGGCCTACAGGGCCCCTTTCCCGCAAAGTTGCTGAATGTTCTCTCGCCTTGGCCGTATCTAGTATCAAACCCCCACATGACATTCGGATAAAATGCTGATCGAAGAATTCTAGCAATTGCTTGGCTGGGCAGTCGTTGACCGAGGCCGGAGAGATTCGAACTCGTTCAATCCACTGATCAAAAGGAATAATGCCACTTTGTGGGATGTCAAGAGACCGGGCCAGTGTTTTCACCATTTTTCGCCACGGCTGCCTCGATGGATTCTCGATATGGTAGATCGAATAAGGCGTTGTGTCAGAAATCAGTAATTCGCCCAGTGTTGCGGCAACATCGTCGACTGGACACCAAGAGAGGCTACCATCAAAGTCTGGGAGCGCTTTCAATGTCTGCGAGGATTTGATCAGGAACGAAAAATGCTCGACTGGATTCCAATGCCCGTTGCTTGTTGAGCCAGTAATTTGGGCGATTCTTACTGCCATTGGTCGGAATCTATCTGGATACCGACGCAACGTTTCGTCTAACATGCGCTCGCAAACTAGCTTGGCTTCAGCATATCCGACTGACAGGACAGAATCCGCCGTCATTGTCTCTTCTGGAGCAAGGGATTTCCCATAGCGAAGTGGATAGTAGCCGACTACCCCGATCGACGAGATAAATTGGAAGCCGAACTTGAATGGCGCCGGTCGGAGTGCGGCTACCTCTCGTGAAAGAGTGATGAGGTTCCGCATCGCCTTAAACTGATTCTCGTAGCCTCGGATGGGTCTGGTAAGACTCATTGGCCAAGCGTTGTGAACCAAATGGGTTGCGGTGTTCACGAGTTTCTGATAGGTCTCTACAGGCAGCCCAAGCAATGGTTTTGCGGTCTCCACTTCAAGTACCTCTAGCTTTGACCGGGAGGTGTCATCGAGCGAGATTCCCCTGACCTTTAATGCTTCCTCTTGACGGATGACGGCGGGCACTGTACTCCGTCTATTCAGACAGACTACGGTGTTGACACTAGGAAGCCTGGCGAGATAGCCGACAATGTGGCAGCCGAGACTTCCTGAGGCACCAGTAACCAGCACACAGTGTCTTGTGAGAGCGGGAATAGAGGCTTGCTGTGTACTCGCGATGGGGAGTGCGTGGAAGTCCTTGGTATATTCACGGATGTATGTATCAATGATCTCTTGGTTCCCTGCGATGTCTGTCAATGGGACATGCGCCGGCGGTTGGAGTGATTTAGGTGCATCATCATACCTGGGTTTAGACGCAAGAGCAATGATCAGGCGCTGAATATTGGACTCTGGTCGACCACCTTCAGTCCAATCGACGTGACCATATCCAACGGAAGTGAGAATTTTCTTCCAGTGCGTTGCGGGTTGGAGTGCATGTTGCCGATCATCTTCAAATAACCACCATCCTTCTAGCAAGCCGAAAATGAAATCGACCCAAGGCACTTGCTCGGTCATCTCCAATAGAAGTAGGAAGCCGTCTGGTCGCAGAATATGGTGAATATTTCTCGTCGAGACTTCCAGGTTCCGAGTTGCATGCACACAATTTGTAGCCAGGACAATGTGCTGACTATGTACCAGTTGTGAATCAGGCGGAGACTCGATGTTCACTACTTTGAACTTCATGAACGGATACTTCTTGAATCGCTTGCGAGCCGCGGCAACCAACGAGGATGACAGGTCCGTCATTGTGTATTCGACGGGCACACCTAGACGCTCCAACAGTGGCAGGATCTTCACGGTTGTTCCTCCTGTACCAGCTCCCATCTCCAAGATGCGCAGAGGCTCACCAGTATTGGGTAGTCTTTGCACGAGCTGCTCGAGGAACATTTCCGCCTGCTGGATCCATACCGCATTAATGGGAGATTTGGCATAGACGTCAGTCGCGATTTCTCTGCCCTCGGGTGTCCCAAAGATCAATTGAAGCCCGTCTTCCTTGCCAGTAATGCAGTCGGCAAACTTACTTCCGGTCATGGATGTGAGTTTGTGCTCGGCCGCATGGACAGGTTCGTCACGAAGCAACTCTTCCAGCATTGTTTCCACGGTTTTCGTCGGAACAGGTAAGGCCGTTCGCGTGATCTCAGATCCATTGATGTCAATTAATCTGGAGTCCTCGAGAAGACCGTAGATCAAGTTCATGAATCGTTCATGTTTTGGAAGGTATGTAACACGCTCAAGTTTCTGGCCCGCTGCTGCACTGCGTATCGGACATCCGAGCTGTTCAAAAGCATTGACAATATGGGCAACACAGAGCTCAGTCGATCTTGGCATGATTTCATTGTAGTATGTTCCAAGTTGGCCATTCAAAATGAAGTCATCGGTGGCTTCCTTCGCGATGCGGAAGGCATCCAGGATTGCCGATTCTGAGAGGAGGGAACCCCCTTCCTCAGGAGACAAGAGACCGCTGCCATTGACGACACCATTTGTGCCGTTGATATGATGGGTATTTCCATTAGTCACAGCTTTTTCATTTGTTTCGGCGTCTTCAATGCCCAGAATCTTTTGCATGCACTCCACAAGACTGCGGAAGTCAGTTACATCGATCAACTGAGTGACGTCGACAGTGGTCTTGAAAGCCAAATCAATCTCTCGGCCTAGTTCCATGCTCATCAATGAATCGATTCCAAGCTCGACCAAATCAGAGTTGTCTTTGACTTCTTCTGGTTCAAGACCAGATAAATTGCATATGATCTCCCGCATCTTTTTAGCGATGTCTACACTGGCTGCCTTTGGCGCTTTCTTTGTCGGGGGTTTACTTTTCACCGCAGTAGACGAGCCATTCACCAATGGTGGGGCTGCCACTGGAGTATGGCTGAATATCTTGGGGGCAGGCACTGTAACAGGGACAGTAGGAACTTGTGGCTGAAGACCAACTGGCATAGCCTTCGACAGTACCCTGCGTATTCCGGAGATTGGAACCTTTTGGTAACTAATACCAAGAGCAAATTCAACAAGTGACCCATCACGAGCATCGAAAGCAAAAATATCGCTGAGATACTTGGACTCTGATTCGCAATGGTGCAAAGCAAATACTTCATAAACGTGTGAAGGAGCATCGTTTGCATCTGCATTCGGTGCTCGCATCCACCGATCAATTCCATCGCAAATGAAAATGCCCCTCTCAGACAAGTCGACCTTGGTAGTCATGAGGTTCACAAAGATACCTGCCACTTGGCAGAAGCAGTCCGTCAAGACGGTGTCGAGCCAGGTCTCTCCGTCGTATTTCTTCGTGATCCTTCCTGCGGACTCATTCTCGCTGCCAGCGATCTTTGTAACATGGCGATAGATTTCCTTATAGTCGATCACTTCTGAAAAAGCGCGATAGATGTTGCGGCCCTGCAGGATGTCGTCCGCCACATTGCCATCAAGGAGTTGCAAGCACCGCTTTCGGCCGATTAGACGTCTAAGTTTCTCAAACTCAGTCTTGACTTGCACACTGTCTGCCGCTTGGAATGTGATTGTCCCTGAAGTGTGGGTCACAAAGCCACTTCCCTTATCGTCAGTTGCAGTCAGCTTCCAATTCCAGACCAGACCTTCCGCATCGAAGGATTGCGCTTCGATCCAGACTGCCCGGGAGTCGTCTTTGACAAGAGGCTGATAATGCCTTAGACCATGTAGCTCTGGAATAAAGCTACGGTTCTGGAACTCTGGTCGAAGGCTCATAAGAGCATCAAGAGCTACCTCAACCTGGAACATACCGGGACAGACAGCAGATGTATTTGCCATGATATGACCGGAAAGGAGACGGTTGAACTTATCTGTCGTGACATTGACTCTGAATTGCACAGACCTCTGGGATGCATCTTGATAACCGACCAAAGTTGTCAGGCCCTTCGGTGCCTCGATAAGTGCGGGCTGCTCCGTCACCTTGGCAGAAGCTTCGGGCTTTGGAAGCACCTTCAGATCCATCCAGTGTCTTGACTTCTCGAATTGGTACGGCGGCAAAAGGACTGGAGTATACATTGCAGTCTGCAGGCGGTGGTGAGCCCAGAAGCTGACTTTCTGACCTTCCCTCCAGAGCTTTATAGTCGTTTCAGAGAGAAATTGGAATGCACCCTCGCTGGTAATATTCACAGCCAGGAAAGAGGAGTTTGGAGTACCCAGAGCCCGACTTGCCATGGCTGTGATGGTGGAGTTTGAACCGGCCTCTAACCAAGTGGCAGCAGGGAATTTGTCTGATAATCTCTTGACTGCATGGGCAAAGAAAACTGGTTTTCTCATATGACTGGCCACATAACTGGAATTGAATGTGCTAGTTGACACTTGCTCCGTTGCTGTTTCAATATATATTGTTGGCTTCCTGAACTTGATACCTTGCCCCAAGCTCTCCAGATCATCGATCAATTCATCAACAAGAGCCGAATGGAAGGCGTTAGTGACGTTCAGTTTCTTAGATCGGATTCTTGAGAACTCTGGGTCATTCTTCAGCAGGTCTTCAGCATGATTCACGCCTTTTGTAGGCCCAGCCAATGTGAAGCTTCTTGATGCATTATAGCAGGCGATTGCAACTCCTGCTTCAGATCCAATCTGTAATTTGACTTTCGCCAGCAAGGCTTCCACATCAGAGAGATCTGCCTCGACAGCCATCATGGATCCTTTGTCAGAACTCCATCGCTCCTTGATCAAGCGAGCTCGACCGGAGATCATCTTGACAGCATCCTGCAATGATACAACATTGGAGACACATAGAGCTGTCAGCTCACCAAAGCTGTGTCCGACGACCGAGGCAACATTTGCTCCGCTATCGATCCACGCCTTGGCGCAGGAATACTGCATCGCAAACAGTACTGTTTGAAGCTGAACAATATCCTCGATTGGAGAGCGTTGGAAAATGGCTGGGTAAATCCCCTGCAGACCAAATGAGAGACACACAGCATTGCACTGGTCTAAGTAATATCTCATAATTGCAGTGCTATCATAGACCTCTTGATCCAAGCCAACATAGGTGGAAACTTGCCCTCCAAAACATAGGATGACGGGCTTCGGATCCGGAAGCTGGACAGACGGGAAATCCGTGCTAGCTTTCTCGGCAGATGCAAGGACCATATCCAGCTCTTCCTTTGTGCTGGCATTAAATATCAGGGCCTGGGGAAGGGACCGGTTTGATTGACAGGCAACTTGGAAAGACAAGTTTGCCAAGCTTAGGCTCTTATCTGCTACATGTCCCTGAACAAATTGGCGCAATCTCCTAGCGTAATTTTGAAGGCTCTGTTGATCAAATGCACTGATCCAAAAAGGATAGTTCTTCTCCGGCAATGGCGCCAAGAGGGTCTCTTTCAGCTTTGGTGGTTGTGTAACAACCATAGAGGCATTGGATCCGGAAGCCCCATAGTTGTTGATGAGTGCAGCTTTGAATGGTGCATCCCAAGGCTTTAAGCGGGTAGATATATCAATTCTATCCTTATCTTTCGCATTGAGGGAAGGATTGATTTTCGAGAAGCTCCCCTGAGGTGGGATAAAGCCTTGCTGAATAACGAGGAGAATCTTTATCAAAGAGACCACACCCGAAGCACATTCACTGTGACCAAGAAGACCCTTCACGGATCCTAGCGACAGAATATCGGAGCGTATAGGGCCTCCAAAAACAGCTCGAATGCCATCGTATTCAGCTGGATCTCCAACGGGAGTTCCTGTTCCGTGTGCCTCAACAAGAGAAATATCTCGGGGCTCGAGCCTTGCTTGACGCACAACATCCGTAAAGAGCTCCGATAGAGACCCCGAGTTTGGAACAGTAATTGCAGTGCAGTTCTGGTTTTGATAAACCTTTGTACTCGCGATCACACCAAGTACCTGATCACCATCCGCGATTGCCGAGGAAAGCCGTTTCAAAAACACGGCACCAACGCCTTCACCCCTGCAATACCCATCTCCTTTCGCGTCAAATGACTTGCATTGACCAGTAGGGCTGAGGAAAGATGCTCCAGCTAGGTTGTGATACCAATCGGGGCTCGTTATAACATTGACACCCCCGGCGAGTGCCCCATTACATTCCCCGCTAAGGATAGAACGACACGCCTGGTGAATAGCCACGCTGGATGAAGAGCATGCCGTGTCAAGTGTCAGGCTGGGTCCTGTCCAGCCGAAGTGGTGGCTAATCTTGCCGGCTAGAAAGCTCTTCAGGTTGCCAGTAGCCGAATACGCATTCGCAGGGTAACACGCAATGTTGTCCTCATAATCGACATTGCCAACACCCATAAAGCATCCAATACGACGATTAGGGCCATCGTCTCTGAAGTATCCGGATTGTTCGACAGTCTGATATGCAACCTGCAACATTAGGCGTTGCTGAGGGTCCGTGGATGCCATTTCTCTGGGGCTCTTCTTGAAGAATTTGTGATCGAAAGTGTCGTAATTTTCGATGAAGTTCCCGTACCATTGGCGTTTGTCCGCTTCTCTCCATGCCGTCGCCAGGCTGAACCGATCCTCAGGCACCTCTTTATGTTGCGACTGGCCACTTTTTAGAATCTCCCAGAATCCCTCGTGGTCTCCGGCACCCGGAAGCTGACACGCCATTCCAATAACGGCTATGCGCTCATCGGGCAAATCTTCGAGGTTAGGCGTTTGCGCTCCACCAAGAACCTGGCGGGGCAACCGTGACGATGCGAGGTCAATTTCGGATACGTATGTCAGGCGTAGACCAAGCTTCCGTGCAATCGTCGGTGATACGAACCGCTCTGACCCAAAACAAATAACCGCTGCATCCTTGATAATGAATCTTGCCGCATACGCGATAAAGCATGTTTTGTACCACTGGGACTGTTCCAAGAGAATTGCCCGCAAAGCTACCTCGTGGAGCTTTCCAGTGCTGATATATTGCCCATTGGTACTGGATCGACTAGGGAGTAGCATCTTTGGCGTATCGGCAAATTTCAAAGCTGGTTCAGTTTCGCAGAACTGAAGGAGACTAGATACGGCATTTTGGTGCTTCTTCCAGTGGAATCGTCCCGAAAGCGCTATTGGCGTGACATGACCGCCCTCCTGCTTCAACCGCTTGATCAGAGCTGGTGCCGTTTTCTTCGATGCGGTCAATGTTGCACGTCTCTGGTCAACAAGAACGGAAACGTATGCCTAAAGGATGTCGATTAGTGTTTTGCTGTGGTGTGAATGCGAGTCATCAAGACATACATCAGGGAATTCCTCGAGGACATGGGCAAACGAGTCGCCAAATTCGGCGCTGTTCCACGACACTGAAAGACTCGTTGACTTTCTTTCTGGATCATATAACGCCTCTTCGGCATCAACGGTGGCTCCGACCAACATTGCCAGTCTCACGCCTACCGCGCCGTAATGATGAATATCGGCTACATTGCAGGAACATGCCACTGCTAAAGCACTCAAGGTGCCGGTGCAGAGGCCTAAAGTCTCTGTATCTTCCGTAATGGGCTTGGGCAGCTCCTCCTTCTCCCCTAGATCTGGAAACGCCGCCCTGAGAAGAGTGATATATTCAATCACTTGTCCGATGACCACAAGTGGGGATAGAAGCACATTTGGCAAAGGAAACGCTTCCTCTGGGGCTGTCGCACTCAAAACCCATGTATTCAGGTTCTCAAGTAGCTTCCCTGTGTTAGATTGCTGTACCGCCAGGTCACTGGCGGCAAAGTTGTCCCAGAGCTTTGGAAGGCTGGCGAGTGCGTCAAGGGCCCAATTATGGTCATGAAGCTGGCTGCAAAGCTTTGTGAAGGACTCGATATCGAAAGACAAATCTTGCGGGCCGAATATGAAGGCCTTGGGTCTCAGGTGTGGATGAGAAGTTGAGTCAGGCATGACTGATACCTGCAGTTGAAGCTGGCTGAGAGAAGATGAATTCTGATGTTGAAAAGAATAGAGCACTGGGAGATATATCTCACAAGCACGATATACAATGTGATGAGAGATAGTTTCGTGATCTCCTATACGGCAACAACTCTAGGTATATATGACACTGAGCCCTGGATGCAGTACCCACTGCACTTCCAAGGCTCCCTGCACATGTGTCAAGATCAACTGAAAGGCTCAAACTCCAGCTACAACACCACATTATTCCGGATAGTTAGTCCGCATGCATACCACTTCGTCTTCGGATGTCGATAAACTTCTGTTGACATGCACCACATGTGTAACCTACCGCCATGTGCTCCGTAGGCTTGGTAGACAGGCCTTGAACGTAGAAATCCTTCAGAATTTGCTTTAAAGCAGTGAAGTTACTCCGAGGAATTAATCCGATATATTGTATCTTACGCCCCCAAAAGACAGGAATCAGTGAGATATACCCGAGATCTAGGCTAGTGTGCAAAAGTACGGCAGGATCCGTAAGAGTCAGCTTTAGCCCTGAAGGCATGCCAGCACGTGTGATTTTCCAATATTCTTACTGCTATTTGACGAAATACGATATATTGGCTATGAATAGACCACCCCCTTAGGATGTGGGGATGTAAAGGCTGCACCTACTCATGCACGTGCGGTGAATAGTGGTCTCTGTCAAGTATATACTCGGAAAAATAAACGGCAGAGCGAACAATATCATGCAGGTAAACTTGTGAAGTATCCGTAAGCCTTGAAAAGGTTACTATAGCCGAGTGTGCCTAATCTCCCTTGACGAACATTTTGAACTTTCCGAGCAGTGGCTCGTGTTAGAGTGGGAGTGTTGCTTGCAACTACAGGACTTATCTTGACAAGCCCAGGTCAAATGGTGAGATATCATTCGAATAAACCAATTGGTAAAGCACCTAGGCAGCACCATTTACACAAGTTTGGAATGTCTGAATATAGTGTGTCTCTATACAATTATCTGTGCAGCAACATACCCTAGAACATCTCTAACACTTGCGCCACTCCAAACAAATCATATCTGCATAATTTAACTCGCAATAAATTCCAACATAGTACCAGACTAGTGAGCATTTGTCTGCATTGCAAGTTCTCGAATCTGATAGGCAACGAGCGAGACATCGTTGTACTTCAGCGGAACCCGATGATCACCATCCCACTCTACCAGCCTCTTACTTTCCGGGGCACAGAACTCTTCAAACAGCTGACGGTGAAGATCCACATGCGGGTCTAACATCCCATGTACATGTACTGTGGGGATGCGTAGAACGTCCCGGCTCGGACCGTGGTATTTTGCATCCGTAATCTGCGACACATCAGGCAAAGACGAACCCAGGTCTAAGTCCAGATCCAAGCATACTAACGGCGCACGGCCAGCCAACAGAACTCCAAAACGATAGTCCGAACCGGCGAACGGTCGTCCTAGTAGTTCCTGTCTGATTTGTTGGCGGTAAAGGAGACTAGCGCAGGTCTTCGCGCCTTGGCTAAATCCAAGCAGTCCCACCCACAATCCTGTAGCTCCTTTGGCGTCATCTTGGCGCTTTGCGTCCTCCACACTGTCGTCGATCGCTCGGATGGCATCTTCCGGCCGGATATCAGGGTGGTCGGGGCGCCAACGGAGCCAACGCCTGAACGGACCCCATTGACTGTACACCGACATCACATCATGCCCAGCGTCAGATAAAAATGGTCCTTGCGCGAAGACAAACCGGAAATCGGATCTAAGTTGGGCAATAAGCCGGCGACACTGGGATTTGAAGATGATAGCATTAGACCCCCCGCCGTGAAAACAAAGGATTCGTGGAAGATGTAAAGTGTCATCGACTGCCTCGAAATTTGTCTCGGCCATTATGGCAAGAGGGTATCAAGGCTTAGTAGGAGTTATGAGCCTACCCCAAACAAGAGCTTCGGGGTGTGGGAAGCTTAACAGGGAGCACTGAGCAGATATAGTACAAAGCCAGTGAGCCAGACCTAATCTGCCATTCCACAATGCAAGATAAGCGTCAAGAGCACCCAATACCAATTGAGACTAGTTGCATTTTCGAATCCTGATGGATCCCTGAAGGATTTTCCGATAGAGAATATCCGATAGCTTTGTCCATCTCACTTGCTTGTTGCTCGCCTGATTGGTTCATGGATCTGGGTTGTTTCTCCGACGGGACCAGGCCATTCTAGCAGACATTTCAATAAGCCGTTTCGACCGATGATGACCACGAAATGGCACGGAAATGAGTCTATATAGCAAGCAACCACTGCACTAGGCCCGGTTCGTTGTTTTCTCTCTTTCCATAGCCTGAAGGAGTACCTTCGAACAGTTCGATAATATGCCCGTACCAACCAAATCATCCTTCTATTTACCGGCTGTTGACATCAGTCCGTATCTGCAAGACCCGAATAGTGATGGCGCACGCAAAGTAATCAACGATGTGCGAGCTGCATGCACTTCTACGGGCTTCTTCCAACTCCTCGGGCATGGAATATCCCCGGAACTGCAGCGGTCCGTCTTTGCTGCTGCAGCCAAGTTCTTTGCACTTCCCACCGACGTAAAATCAAGTTGCAGGAACGTCGGCTTCCGAGGGTACGACCCCATGGCCTCGCAATCGTACGAGCCGGGAGTACTCCCAGACCTCAAAGAAAGCTTCATTTCCGGGACAGACATTCCCCTCGACGATCCACGAGTGATGAGCCGGAGGTTTTTCATGGGACAAAACGCATGGCCGCCAGGCGAGCTACTGCCGGAGACAGACTTCCGCCGTCCCGTAGAAGAATACTACCAAGCCATGATGAAGCTGTGCTGGGCGGTGTTAGACCTTGTCGCGGCCACGTTGCCGTATGGGCCCCATGTGTTCGACGAGTTCAAGGAAAATGACCCTGCGTGCCCGCTTCGACTGCTTCACTATCCACCCACTCCTGCCCCAGACGTGGTCAAGGGTCGTCAGCTGGGCAGTAGTGCCCATACGGACTTTGGAGCCATCACACTTCTCCTGCAAGATGATCATCCCGGGCTTGAGGTCCAGGACCGCGAAACGGGGGACTGGATTGGGGTTCCTCCGAAAAGCGACGCTTACGTGGTGAATCTGGGAGACATGATGAGCAGAATCACCAGGGGTCATTACAAGAGTAGCATTCACCGTGTCATCAATAAGAACTTGACCGATCGGTACAGTGTAGTGTTTTTCTTCGATGGCAACCTGGACTACAAGTTGCGGCCGCTGGATCGTGTTGAGCAGGATCAGGATGAAGAAAATGTGCTCACTGTGGAGGAACACATGTTGGAGCGTACGACCACCACTTATAACACCAAGGCAAAGTGATCTTACCAACTTCTCAAGTGCTTGCTCTGTTCTCTGTTCTCAGCGGGAAATAAACATAAGTTTCAGCCTTTCCCAATAATAATCAATGTGAGCTCAATAATTTCTTCATTCGATCAGTATTTGTATATATTATCCAACAGCCATTCGTATAATCACGATGAAGTGGAGTTTTCTTTAACCAAGTCAATCGACGCATTAGTACATGAAAGTTCTAAAAGATGTATATAGCTTTGAGTTGGATCGTTAGGATTCTTGAGTTGACGGAAAATCTGTAGAAGCTCTTGAAGTAGCGAGTTAAATGCCGCGTCTGACCCTCGATTACTGTAGAGGAATTCGACGCAGAGTAACAATGGGATGGGCATGAGAGGATGGACCTGCTTGTTTTATAATTAGTACGTTCGCGGTGCGTAAAGATAGTCATGCCCCAAGTCAGCTGAAGTAGTAATGCAGTGTGGCATACCTTGAAGAAGTAGAACTCTATCAGTCCTTTTGCTTGCTTGACGATCTCCTGCGCTGCACTCAGCGCACGCCGCCGATATTCTAACACTAATGCTCCCTCGTTGACTGCCCACACAATCGATTCCATGCCCTTGTATAGATGAATCACACTTGCCTGTCCCATAATGTGTGCGAACGAGAGCATCGGGTCGCAGACTTGGGTTGGCGAGGGGTAGTGTTGGGAAAGAATCTGAAGCCGATTGGTAAGGACGTTGTCCAGCCATTGGTGCTGATCGGTCCAGTTGGGAGCCATGTCGCCATACACAAAGCGAACACTGTATTGCTGGGCCTGAAACAGGCTGCGCCCGCATATGGTAGCCAAAATGGCGCATTCGTTGAATGGCGATGTTGTCTGCGGCATAACGTCCATGATCGCTTCCGAAAGGAAGGCACCTAGCACCGGCTGACCGTTTTGGAATTCCATGTCTGGAGCTGGAAGACGGGTGCAGATCTGGCCATAGATTATTAATCAGCTGAACCATTTGGTTTTATCTTGATGTGTTAGGAAGATATCGAAGCCCTACCACATGCTCGTTCAAGGTGATCGGCCAATTATTGCGCATGCTCAATAAGTGATCCAAGAAGTAGGCCATCCAAAACACCCGACGCTTTTCCTCTGTCTCGATCAGGTCTGCATCGGCTACAGGGGGGTTCGTAGGACTGTCGATTTCATGCAGTCGCATTAACTGAACCAGACGAAAGGCGCGTCCGGCACTCATCCACGCAGAGCGATGGAAAGTCCGCATTGACTCATACGTTGCTATCAAAATCCATGCTTGAATCTCTTCTGTGTCAACCAAATTATCGGAGTCTCCCGATAGATAGGAGAATTCTAAAGACCGCTTTGTTTCCTGGTAGAAGGAGTCTTGAAGATGTTGAAATTGCGCGGACAGGAGGGAGGCCAGTGTCCATACCGCGTACTGCAGACATCGACGAGATATCTTCTTTGAGGCGCTTCTGGCCCATCCTAAATAACGACGCTGGTGAAGTATCTGGACGGATGGGTGCACTCGGTCAAAATATAGTTGGGTTCTAGCACAACCATCAGCCATAACCTTGCAATGAGGGGCGCGACCCACTCACAATTCCGCCTGCATGAACTCTGATATCGGCTCGATCCCACAGATATCTTTCCCGTACATGCCCAATGACGGAGCCGAACCGAACCTCGACATCGAGTTCAATATGGATATATCTGGCTCGGAGACGGTTGTACTTTCCATGATCAACGGAGGCGGATTTGAGTCGGAACGGCTCGACACGCTAGAGACACTCCAGCCATCATGATGGTCGTCGTTCAAGGGAATTGACAATGGGTTGGGCTCAGGCAAGGGCCCAGGGTGATGCTGGGTCGGTAGACGATTTTCGAGCATTGCTAAAATAGATCTCAGTTAAAACCAGCGTAATAACAGGCTGCAGACATCGCATATGTACCGACTCGATTTCTCAATGCCTTCAAGTAGCCCTTCTTCGGGCCCCTCGGCTGCCGTTGGCTATTGACTTCGCATGTTATACCTGCTTCCACACAGACCCCGCACCGCGGTTGCAGTGCATCACATCGTAGCTTGCGTCGCCGGCACTCCTCACATGCTCTTCCTGTTCGTTGTCGCTGTCTGGTAGGTTGGGAGGTATGTGTATGTGCGGTGGGAGCCATCTGATGAGAGAGCATTATGGGATGGGAACACAGCGATGTTGTGAGGTCTCGAGTTCCAACAAAGACAGGTCACCTGATCTGATCAGTTAGTGTAGGGAATCTTAACGCGATTTCTTCAACCTCCTTTGACGTGTTATATTCCCATTCATAAATCTCTTTGTTCTCCAATATCCATCAAACTATCTTCTGCCGTGATTATCTAAACAAGAGGGGAAATGCCAGCATGTCAGCCCGGATTCCGAATTTCCATCCATCAATGTAACTATGAGGCGTTGGGGCCAAATTACGCACCTCTCCAAATTACCCGTCCGTACGCATCCACTAGTTAAGCATCGCGATATCTAGTGCTTACTGGTTAGTACTTGATCCCGCTCACCTTGGTACACCTGGGCAGTCCACCCGTGGACCCCAGGGCTCCACCTGGGGGGCACCTGCGGGCATCATCGTGTGCTGATATAAGCAGATATGAAGGCACCTAGACCAGCAGCAGTAGGTATTGGCATATTTTGCCATTCCTATCAAGAGGTCCATGTTTATCAAATAGACGAAGGGCCTATACACCTGAGCATCGTGTAATAAGAAGGATCAGGGAATCAGGGAAGGATATGCGCCTGGGGGCGGAAGGATTCATTCCTGCAAATATTCAAGCAAATCCTTCCGTTGCCAATTTAATCCAATTACCTATCAGAGATTGCTACTTGCATACATCCACTGCGCCACCCCAAGCTGGTATAGGGCCCAGACCACTGGGGAAGCGGACGTTTTTGATCCGACTCCATTCCCTCAAGGTGCCAATCCAATGCTCCCTTCCATATCCACTGCCCTTGACGCCCCCAAATGGCGTACCCAAAAGGCCACGAAAGTAGTTGTTGACCAATACAACCCCAACGTCCAATTTCCGAGTGACCCGCATGGCGCGACTAAAGTCTCCAGAGTATACCCCTGCAAAAAGGCCATATTGGGAAGAATTGACGATGTTCACGGCTTCTTCCTCCGTTTCAAAAGAACCAACCGTCACAACAGGCCCAAAGATCTCCGCCTGTGCAATGCTCATTTCCGCCGTTACGTCCGTAAATAACGTAGGAGCGACATAGAATCCTCCCGACAGATGGCTTGCCGTGGGCAGGTCTCCTTGGGCGGATAGAGTCGCCCCTTCACGTCTACCTTGCTCAATGTATGACAGTATCTCCTGCTGGCGCTCCCGAGAGACTACAGGACCGACGTGCGTCGTTTCGTCGAAGCCATCGCCTGTTCGCAGTTTCTTCACAGCCGTCGTCAGGCGAGTGACAAAGATCGGATACAGATTCTTGTGCACCAGAATCCGCGATGCGGCGGTGCATGATTCGCCCTTGTTGAAGAAAGCACCATCGATGGTGTCGCGTACGACCAACTCGAGGTCGGCGTCCTCGAAGACCACAAAGGCATTCTTCCCACCCAATTCAAGCACCGTGGGGGTCAGAGTCACCGCTGCAGTTTGAGCAGCCTTAGAGCCCGATACGGTGGATCCTGTCAGCGAGGCCATCTTGACAAGCGGATGATTTATCAAGGCCTCCGGGATTTCAGGACCCAGTCCCGGAACTGCTTGGACAACGTCTGCGGGGAACACGGACTGCAGGATCTCAACAATCCGCATCAGCGTCAAGGGGGCTTGCTCGCCGGGCTTTAGCACCATGGTATTGCCCGCTGCTAGACACGGCGCCAGTTTCCCCCCTGCATGTACCGGGGGCCAGTTGTACGGTAAGATGCCCACGCACACTCCATGGGGCTCATAGATCACGCTAGAGTAGATATTTCCTTGGTCGAAAAATTCCGAAGGTAACTTGTCGGCGATCGATCCGAAGTATCGGAATACTTGCACTAAAAAAGTTATATCAAATGAAGCGTCTTTCACCGGTTTCCCGTTCTCGAGGCACAACAAGACGGCCAATTCATGGCTGTGCTTCTGAATCTCGTCGGCCGCCTGTAAGAGATAGAGTGACCGCTCCCGTTGAGTCTTCCACCGCCATGACTCGAATGCCTTTTGTGACGCCTGGATGGCTCCATCCACTGTGTCCAGATTTCCGGCCTGGATGACAGTTATGGGTTCTCCCGTCGCAGGATTAACCACTGTAAAGCGCTTGGAAAGGTCCTTGCAGGACCAGTCATATTCGCACACTGCAGGAAGGGTTTTGAGGATTCCAGTTGCTGTTTCGGCCATTGTGTTTCATGTGCTCTAGAGGGCTCCAATCTCGGGGTGGTTCGTTTACTTATAGCTCGACGACATTTAATAGTACAGCGTTTGCGGGAAAGACAAGGCCCCCAGCGAGCCTTGCCTGAGGAGTTTATGAGCCGTTTCTGGTGGAGTTCAAGCAATCTGGTCAATAAACGCAATAATCCTCCGGATCATCTCTTCGGTACGCCTCTTACTCCGTGCTATCTCCACCTACTATGTCCGGCTACTACTTCCGACTACTCTCTCCCTACTTCGGAATCCAAGCCGTTGGAAGGGATTAGGTCGACGTACGAGCTGGTCTTGGCCGACCCCAAGTCAATTTCACAGAACCATATCGTTAATTTGATATTGAGCCCTTCTAACGGGAAGATTTCACCCTGCTCTTACAAACAGCATACCTCCAGGTCCTTCTCGGTCATGCAGGTCCATCTCCCAATGATTTCTCAAAAGCGCTGCTTCCAGCAACTCACTTGTTGTAAGTGTAGATGGCAAAGTTGTTGCCCTCGCTATCCTCAAAGTACTGGAACAGCCCCTTGTCGCCTTCGGGGATAACCTCGCTCGCCTTCTTGCCTCCGTTCTTTTCAATGGCCTAGCATTCATTAGCCGATCAGTCTCGCGTCTCAATATTCAAGTCACTTACCTCAAGGGCAGCAACAATGTCATTGACATAGAGGTATAATTTGGTGGCGCCCGTGCCAGTTGGGATTTCTTCCACCAGGCGCATGGCACCTCCGATGGGCATAATGCCGCCAGGGACTTCAAAGGTTTGGAGCTTGTGCGCGGGGAACCCCATGGTGGAAGTAGCAAAGGTCCAGTTGAAGACCGCCTTGTAGAATGCAGCTCCTACAAAGCATTAGCTTTGGTTTTTTGTCGGATATTTAGAACCGGGACAACTTACCGCGAGCCACGTCCTTCGCAGGGATCTCAAGCCCTACGGGGGTACCAACGGGAGGAATAACAGACATAATGCCGAGGGGTAAGAGTGAGATCAATTAGTGTGTTAGTTGAAAGATGATTTTGATGATTTTGATGATTTTGATGATTATCAAGTAAATCCGATCTACTTGAGGCCGCTTTTTATACGCCAGTGTTCCCAATCGACCCCTTTATGATCCATGCTCTGTGCCATCACAATCATCGGTGTACCTAGGTAGCTACTCCGTACTCCATAGTTGTTTCCATGATGAACGATCCTATCAATTGGCTGCATTCTGATTAGCAATCTTGCTTCTTTGTTCGAATTCAAGACCAGAGTTTATCCGAGTCGGGTGCGGAATATCTCGCTCGGGTCTCTTTTATCCGAATCCATCATGCGATCCAGTCCGACTCCCGAGGTATACTCCGTCCACGAGACATTGAATTAATAATATCATTCGAAATATATTGCATCTCCATGTACCCTGCGATATTGGAGATAATCCAGACGTAATACTCCGGGGGTCCATGATCACTGCATATGTGGGCCTTCACAAGGCTGTCTAATTCGATTGCGCCAACTGTTTCCAGCAAGAAGTACGACTCATGCACCGTAGCCAGCTCTATGTTGTATATAAAAACACGTAAACATGCATGTCACACCACTGATAATCCAGGTTACATTGCAACACAAGCATAATGGCTTTTCCACCGTCCGCTGGTACGTCTCGCACCCTTGTCGTTGTCCTTGTCCAATGTGTGGCAGAGAAAATATCTTATCGTTAACTTCTATATAAATAGGATTTACTTGGATCTCCAAAATACACAATGACACCTACCCTACCATCACAGCGACCAGATGTAAGCAGCATGGACGAGCTGTCTTCGTGACCGGTGCATCGAAGGGCATCGGCCGCGCGATAGCGATTGCATTCGCTCAAGCCGGTGCCTCTTCCATCGCACTCGGAGCAAGATCCTCCCTCGACGCAGTCGAGACAGCGGTGCTCGACGCTGCAAAGTCCGCAGGCCATCCACCACCTCAGATCCTCAAGCTGGCGCTAGATGTCTCGGATGAGCAGAGTGTGTCCGATGCAGCCGCCGAGGTCAAGCGGGCGTTCAGCTCTCTCGACATCTTAGTTAACAATGCTGGTCGCGTTGAGAAATGGGTTCCACTTGCGGAGACGGATCCCAAATCTTGGTGGTCGACATGGGAGGTCAATGTAAAGGGCACATACCTCGTGACGAGGGCCATGCTGCCCCTCCTTTTGTTAGGGGGCGAAAAGACCATTATCAATATGAACTCCATCGGCGCCCACCTGACTCGGCCCGGTGCCTCGGCCTATCAGACCGGGAAATTAGCGATTTTGCGCTTGACGCAGTTCACTTCTGTTGAGTACGCTGCTCAGGGAGTTTTGGCCTTTGCCATTCACCCGGGCGCCGTGGATACTGAGTTAGCGTCGAGATTGCCCGAGGACACGAAGGTAAAGCTGGTGGACTCGCCAGAATTGTGCGCCGATACAATTGTCTGGCTAACTCAGGAGAAACAGCTTTGGCTGGCTGGACGCTATTTGAGTGCCACCTGGGATGTGGCAGAGTTGATGGCTCGGAAGGAAGAAATTGTCCAGGGCGACAAGCTCAAGGTCAAGTTGGTTCTGTAGATAGATCAGAATGACAACCTTGCTTTCCATGTTGAAGTGACCGAGAATTTTTTGTCCCGATGGAATAATGTATACCCATAGTTGGCCCCAAGCCCTACCTTGTCTAAATCGGACGTTTGTAATTTGCTTCCTATAAGAACTACGGCTTTCCCCGTCACCCAGGGCCATAAACCAAATCTTGTCCGCCCACAAATTAATCTCTAACGTCTCAAGAATTGGAAATCATGGCCACAGACAAGCTCGTCGACTTTATCCAGACACCCTTTGACTTTCTCATCGTCGGCGGTGGAACTGCCGGTCTCGTCCTCGCAGCTCGTCTTTCCGAGGAACCAGGCATCCAAGTCGGGGTAATCGAAGCTGGCTCCCTTAGGCTGGGGGATCCCAAGGTCGACCTTCCCACAGGATCGGGCCAGATGATAAGCAATCCTGACTATGACTGGAACTTTGAGAGCATCCCACAGGTGCGAGACCTCGCAATTTCATAATGAGCCTCTATTGACTTCTCGCAGGCTGGCACGAATGGTAAATCCTATCATATTCCTCGTGGCAAAATGCTAGGTGGCTCGAGCGGCATCAACTTTATGTCTTATAACCGGCCATCCGCTGAAGACATTGATGATTGGGCCAGTAAGCTGGGTGTCACAGGGTGGACATGGTCTGAACTGCTACCGTACTTCAAAAGAAGTGAAGGCTTGGAGCCCGTCAAGCCCAATACAAGTTGTCCAGTGGAGCCCAAGGTCCATGGCACCGATGGGCCAATACACACTTCGATAGGTCCCTGGCAACCGCCCATAGAAGAATCAATTTTGGCTGCATTTGATGAAACCTCTCGCCTTCAGCGGCCAGTCGAGCCCTACGATGGTACTCATTTGGGCTTCTACAGGTCCTTGTTTACACTGGACAGAACCAGCAAACCAGTTCGAAGCTATGCGGCCAGCGGTTATCTTGCTCCCATTATGGGTCGCCACAATCTAAAGATCCTTGAAAACGCACAGGTGTGCCGCATCCTACTCTCCGATGCTCCAGACGGAACACCCACTGCAGAAGGGATTGAATTGCAGCACATGGAGGCTCGCTTCACCGTGTCAGCTAAAAAAGAAGTGATACTCAGCGCCGGGTCTATCCAGAGTCCCCAGCTTCTGGAGCTTTCTGGGATTGGAGACCCTAGTGTCCTCAAAAGCGCTGGGATTGCTTGCAGAGTGGCCATCACGGACGTGGGCAATAATCTACAAGAACACACGATGTCAGCTGTATCCTATGAGCTCGCGGATGGAATTATATCGGTGGACTCCTTACTCAAAGATCCTGCGTTGCTACAAGAGCATCAAAGGCTCTACGCCGAAAACCATTCCGGAGCCTTGTCTGGATCGGTTAGTCTAATGGGCTTTACTCAGTACTCATTACACTCCACCGAAACCCAGGTCAACGACACTGTGGCGCGTATCTTCGATGCTCCCAGTATAGGCAGCGAGCGGTTTCAGCAAAACGCCAATTACCAACGCAAGCAACAGGAGGCTATCGCCGGCCGGATGCGAAATTCCCATTCCGCGGATATCCAGTTCATTGGCACCCCCGCGTACTTCAACACCACAGCCGGGTACAGAAACTGCGCCAAGATCGCATCTGGCTCTCCTGCCGGCTACAACGCATGCTACTCCATCGTCGTCAGCAACATGTATCCTTTATCTCGCGGGAGTGTACACGCGTGGACCTCGAATCCAATAGATGCACCGGAAATCGATCCGGGATTTCTTCGTCATCCCGTGGATGTTGACGTTCTTTCCGCTGGTATTGTCTTCGCAGACCGAGTGTTCCAGTCGACCTCCCTAATCGGCAAAATTGGTCGACGAGTGAGCCCCCCTGCTGACCTCAATCTGTCGAATATGGACGAAACTCGCCAATTTATTCGTAATCACATCGTGTCCTATCATCATGCTTTAGGAACTTGTGCGATGGGACAGGTGGTGGATGAGAAGTTGCGGGTAAAGGGGGTTCGGAGCCTTCGTGTTGTTGATGCCAGTGTCATGCCGATGCAGGTCAGTGCCGCGATCATGGCTACTGTGTATGCCATTGCAGAAAAAGCGTCGGATATTATTAAAGAGGACTATGGGTTTAGTACTCGGGCAAGTGCTCGTCTGTGAGCTGGATTTTATAGATATATTTATGATAGTTCACGTTTGATGTTTATTCTGATCTTGTCCGCTCTAAGATATCGAGTAGCTCATTACAGCTGCATTCACGTTGCAAAACATGTATGAATCCAAGAGTATCTAGTGTAAATGAAGTGCAAGCAATAATCCACAATTCGCTAGAACGACTATCCGAAGCAGATATTCCGAATGGAAAGTCCGATCCCATTAAGAGAATCCGTCTTAGTAAGACCCATCTTGTCGACCTCACCTTGGAAGGATCTGGGCGTGATCCTTGTGGCTGAAGCTTGAGAGTGCACACTATACGCGATTTTTCCCCGTCGGTCCCGTCTTAGCTAACTCCGATGCGGAGGCGTGTCAGGTCCCAGGAACCAAACCTGCACAGCGGATTCCATCCAACATCGAACCTGCATGATGAACATGAGATATAGCGCATGGGTGACGGTATGGAAGAACCTTGCAATATCCAGATGACTATAAAGCCACAATACTTTCCAATATCGAGGGCAACTTGGTGAGCACGAACCCCATCGGAATCCTGCTACGATGAATCGGCTTATCTCCCTATCCACATACCTGAGTCTAGTGTATTGTGCCATTCAACCCGCCAAAGACAAAGATATATTCCACCCTAGCAACTACAACAGCGAGGATATCATTACTCGTGATGTCGCTGTAATCGGAGGCGGCTCATCAGGCACATACGGCGCCATCAACCTCCACAGACGCGGACAAAGCGTAGTGGTTGTGGAGAAGGAGGCTGTCCTCGGTGGCCACACAAACACGTACACTGTCCCAGCAACGGGTACCACAATCGACTACGGCGTCCAGGCGTTCTGGAACATCTCCGTGACACGGGACTATCTATCTTACCTGGGGGTCCCGACAACAGAATACACAGGATACAAGCGCACGGATGTCTACGCGGATTTCCAGACGGGGCAGCAGCTTAGCGTGACCTCCAGCAGCAACTATACGGCGTATCGCGCGCAGCTGCAGAAATACCCGTATCTGGAGTACAGCTGGGACCTACCCGATCCCGTTCCCGGGGAACTTCTTTTGCCATTCGCGGAGTTCCTGGAAGAATACCAGCTCGAGGATGTCGGGTACAATGTCTACTTTGGTGCACAGGGATTCTCCAATGTGTTGGATCAATTGACGGCGAATGTGTTCAAGATTTTCGACGGGTCCTTTATCGACGCCTTAAGCGGAGGCGATGTGAGAGGCCTCCATAGCAACGGCGAGATATACACGAAGGCATCTGCGGTTCTCGGCACGGACATTCTGTTCTCATCGCAGGTCATTGCTGCCAATCGGTCGGTCAACGGCACAGGAGTGAGGCTTGTGGTGCAGACTCCCACTGGAAACAAACTCATCGTAGCTTCAAAGCTACTCGTCAGCATCCCGCCCCTCCTGGGAAACATGAAGCCGTTTGACTTGACGGATTCAGAATTCAGTCTCTTCTCGCGCTGGAATTACAGTGGGTATTACACCATGCTGGTCAACAATACTGGACTCCCGTCTGGATACCGATTCAACAATGCTAATGCGGTTGGGCTTTGCAATATCCCTAAGCTCCCGGCGCCGTACCAGGTCACTGAGACGGATGTTCCAGGGATATTCTATGTCTGGTACGGTAGTCCGTATGCCATGGAGGAGGCTGCTGTGAAGGACGATGTCATTGCGGTGATTCGTCGGTTGCAGGGAACTGTACATGCGAATGTATCTGCAGTGCCGCATTTCTTGGCCTTCAACAGCCATACGCCGTTCAAATTGGTGGTCGATGCCGATTCCATCCGTGACGGATTCTATCGAGATCTGGAGGGGTTGCAGGGCTATCGAAGCACGTGGTACACGGGGGCGGCGGTGATCTCGCATAGTTCAGCTATATTGTGGAATTTCACGGATGCTCTGTTGCCTGGGATGATTGCGGCGTGAGTGTACAGCTTCGCCCTATAGGAGTTGACTTTTGGCCCTCCAGGATATTGGAGAAAAGAGGCTAAGAATGATGAATGAGTACCTGAGAATATTTGTTGTAACCTTCCATTCCATAATGGAGGGGTGCAGAATGATGTGCTAAAATGAATTCTTGGCGAGGTTAGATCTCGTACACAACAGCATTGATCATGACATTAATTAGATTATTTTTATACTCTAGAGTCTCTAGATGACCTAGGTACAATAAAATCACAGCCAACAGATAAAAAATTAAATAAACACTGGGTATCATGATAATGTGGTCAAAGATAAACAAAAGAAACAAAAGAACGTCAATCCCACTTAAATCAGGGATAAATCATGGTATATGGCATCATTTACTATGCAGCGATGAAACGAAAAGAGAAAGAAATGATCAAATCAAGCATCAAGCTCTCCCTCTAGCACTCTCCGCGCCGCATCCAGACGACGCCGCAGCACACGCGCAGCTTTCACGTCTGGATCCGCAGAGGTCGTGATTGCCTGCAGGTCCATACAAACGTTACCAAGACTGGCAAATAGTGCTTCCAGCATCTGAGTGTCATCATCGTTGATACCACCGACACTGGGGGTGATGGATGCCGCGCGCACGGTTGAGACGAGGGACGAGACAAGAGAGGTTGGAGTTGCAGAACCGGCCGTGGCTGAGGATGAGCGGCCAGTAAGTTTCTGAGGGGAAAGGTTGTTTGGGTCCACTGGGGTGTTGTCGCCGTTGTTGTATCGTGGTCCACGGGGTGTTTCAGAGCGGTCACCCTCGATGTCAACCTCTTGGATTGGACTTGGTTGGTGGCTATGGCCATGAGACTGGGAATGGCTATGGCTATGGCCATGTCGCAGCTCTGTTCAAGGATTAGTGTCGGAAACGTCAGGGGAAATCGAGATCGCAGGAACGCACCATGATTGAACCGTCGGTCCCAGTACATTACGCTGTCAACGTCGTCCTCGTCGTCGGGACGCTCGCCTTCATTTGCGGTTGCGAAGGTTGCCACTGTCGAAACGGACATGTTGCTGTTGGTACGGGAGTGTCGCGCGTATGTGGGCCGGGTTGTCTCGACTGATCCATTCGAGCTGTTGCTCACCCGACGGAGTTGCTGCGTGTAGTTGCCCAGTGCGCTATGCAATATGAAATGCTCATAGTCAAAGGCATCCTCGCGCATCTCGTGGGGTGTTGCATCCGTGTGGGATGGCACGTCGGGGAAGGCTTCCATGTCGTTCTCGAAGTCATCGTCGAGCGGTTCACGCAAGATCTCATCCAGCGCTTCGCGGTCAATGTCTTCATCAAAGTCACCTTCTTCGGCATCTTCGTACATGGTCTCGGCGACAGATTGGTCATCGGCATAGTCAGCAGGCTCATACCCTTGCCGATTTCCGGCGTGTTTGGGTGTATTCTTAGCGGCGTGCTCATCGTATCTGCGTCGATCGTCCGCCGCTGCATCATTCGAGACATCCCGGGTGTTTTCAGAGCTGACATCACGTCGAGGGTTGGAACCGCGACTGCTCTGACCATCTCTGAGCTCCAGCGCATTAGCATACCAGTGATCGGCGGCCGTTAATGGGCTGGGTGTTCGTAAACTTTGCAAGCTGCGCCGACGAAGATTATCCTCCTGGGTCTTCACCTTGAGAGAAGAAATCTTGATGTGAAGACCCTTCATCTGGTACTGGAGATCACGCACCTGCAGTTGCGACTGCGCGCGGCTAGGGGGACCAAAGGAGCTGTAGACCGGACTAAAACCATCCGGGCTTGATTTCGATCCTTCCTCCGAGGAGATTCCCAAGCCATGCGGCGAGTCCGGCGAACTGTCTTCGGTGGAAACAGGTGACTGGGCCGCCTGATCCTGTTGCCCCTGGTCATTCATATGTATCGGAGACTGGGTAGAAGAAACCGATGACCGGTGCGTCAGATACGCTCTCGTAGGTGCATATTGGAACGACCGATTATCAGTATGAAGACTAGACGAAGTGCTCGCGCCCATCGCACTGACAGAACGCGAGACACGCTTGTTATCATTCGCAAAGCTCGAATCAGACGGAATATTCGTCTCAGAGTGTACTCTCGAATGACGATTGTTCGTCGTATCCTGCGACGCAATGAGCGACTGCCGTCGAAGCGAAGAGCTCTTAGGATCCGTGCGCGCAATCGACCGATACAGTCCGCCCACTGGCTGATGCATACCCATTGGCTGGATATATCCCGAATTCGAGGGCGAAGGTGAGGCGGCGGTGCGTGGCGTCGTCGACCGAGCTCGAGTGAGATTGTTTTCCATGAGCTGAGAAACAAAGCACGTTAGTATTATTCCCTAGCCAACCCGCGGCGCGCCAGACACAAGGAATGAACATACATTTAACCGTTTCTTCGCATTCTCCAGAATCCTCTCCGCCTCGCTACTCAGTATCGCCGAGGAAAACTCCTCTCCGGGCCCCTTGCCCTCCGCAGCTGCAGACGCCACAGCGTTGCTAGCCGGTACAGAAGAACCCCCTGCAGCACCAACGACCGCGGTAGCTTGCGCTCTCGCGACCTCGGGGTGAACGGGGGATTCGTCGCGTCCGGTATGCGCCTCAGGCACATCCCTAGATGCAGAAGCGCGTCTACTCCCCGCACTAATGGTGGAATTTGAACTACTCCATGCAGCATTATCCCTATTCTTATCGTCGTGATCATGCAGTAGCGGTGAGCTGGCCAGGTCTTGTTCGTCCGAATCGCCGAAGCCCTCTGATCTGGCGGGCGAGAGCTCCTCGCCAATATCCGAGAGACGACGGCTCACATTCACGTCGTCGTGCGTCCAGGCATGGCGGGAAAAATTTTTCTTCTGTCGACTGGGTGCTGACATGGAGCCATTGGAGTCCGATTGGCGGGAATTGAGATGCGACAAGTAGGCGATTTGGGGTGGGGAGGGAGTTTGGGATGCGCGTTCGTCTTCGTACGGCAGGATCATGTCCGGGTTTGGTAGAGTGAGTGAGGGCATATTTTCTCTCTCTCTCTCACAGGCCCTGGGGCCTGGGGGGTGTTCCGTTGCAGAATTGGTAGAATGAGAGAAAGAGAGAGAGAGAGAGAAAGGGTTGAAGTCGCAAAATCGACCCGTGTACGGGTTGGGTACCGTTACAGTTAGTTTCTCCCCTTAGACAGTTTAGCGTGCCCTGATCATTGCCTTATTTGGATATATGATTGTGAAGATATTCCCAATTTCCTATCCCATACAGAGGAAACCAGTAAATACGGATTAGGCTTTGAGGTACCCTTGCAATTGTCAACAGTAGTAGTTTAAGTAGCATTAAGGTATAATAGAATTGTAGTTGATAGATCAGATCAAATTTTTTACTATGTACAACTCGACCTCAATAAGCTTTCTCGGGTTATAATAATTTATTACTAGAGGTAAATGTCTATGCTCTAATTTATTTCTTTAATTGGGATTGTCTCACACCAACTAATTCGAATATTACGGGCTACGGTGTAGTTTGAATGTGATGTATACCTATGCACACTCCGTATATGCATTATTGCAGTAAGGATATGATCCGGACATATTTTATTGATTGCACTACATAATTCCAGTCAGCTGAATATTTCCAAGGGTCCTTTGTTATGGTTAAAATAACAATGGATGAACCCCTGAGATTGGCCACCTATAGGAGTATGAGTTCCACATCTTGTGGAGAAGGTAATTTCAGGAACATCTCAAACGTTCATCAGAGGGGGAGAAAGACAAGAGAAAAATAATAAAAATAAAAGTAAAAAATAGAAAGGTATGCTTTTTTGTATACAACGTAATTACACATGCTATAATCCCGTAGAAACGCTTATATCTAGATCTTTGAAAGCAACAACTTCGCACCACTGCTAGCAGGGCTAGGCTTCTTCTTTCCATCCTTCTCCACGACCAACGCCGAGGCCTGCTCCAGCGCCTTCTTGTTCTTCTTCAGGGTCTTGAGCAGCTCGCTCTTCTTCTCAAAGTCCTCTGACTCGGTCAGCGCGACAACCACGAAGGGGTTAGCCCCCGTCGCCCAGTCCATGACCTCATCCTTGATCTGCTCGTACAGCACATCGTGGAAGTTCAACGCAGGCTCCACCTTCTCGATAGACTTCGAGGCCGGGTTGAATCGTCCACCCTGCACAAGAGACTTGAGAAGACGTCCAGCGTGTGCGGTATCGCGGGCTTCAGTGTGCGACTTGGCGGCTTCGGCAACGGCCGCGAGAGCGGCGGTCTTGTCACCGTCGGCTTCAAACAGCACCTCGGAGAGGAACTGGCAGCCGAAGGTCGTCTCGAGAAGGGTAGAGGCGCGGGCAGCAATGAATTCGAGCAGTGTCGGCGAAGCGGCCTTGACAAGTTCCAGGCGACGCATGGCCGGGTCTTTCTTGGAGGTTTCCTTGCGGACCTCGCGGACTTCTTCGAGGACCGTTTGGTCGGCCTCGGGGAGGAGCCACTTGACACGTTCGCCGGCGAAGGGGTATAGCACAGCGATACGTGCGGTCAAGTCGTTGACCTGGTAGCAGAGTTCCTCGTGGCGGGCCTCTTCGGCTTCATTCTGGTTCAAGAGCTCGGGGAAGAAGGACTTGGCGCTGAGCTTGGTGTCATCAATGACCTCGTAGGCGGCAAGGATAACCTGGTGACCGTAGACGTCGCCGGCCATAGCCTTGACGGTGTCACGGAAGAATCGTAGGAGCAGTTTGCGGTCTTTGGCGTTGGAGTATGCAAGCGTCAGACACATCAAGCGGGAGCCGGACTTGGTGAAAGCCAAGTTCTTGACCAAGTCACCCTCTTCGTCACCCTTGAGCAGCTCGATAAACTCGTTCGCTTCGTTGCTGCCGGGTTTTGTGCAGAGGAAATATTGCAACATAGCATCGTGAAGCATGGTGAAACCAGTGCTCTTCTTCTGCACCAGCTGGTTAATCAGCTCGCGCAAGTAGTTCATGATCGGTCCACGCTTCTCGGGGTGGGCTTCGATGATCTTGGCGAGATCGGAAGTGGTGTCGTTCTCATCTTGGAAAATGACAAACTCGGGACCGTACCACTCGCGGAGGAGTCTGTTCTTCTGTGCCTTGGTCGCAACTGTGCGGTAGATGTCGTCAAGAATCCATGAGCCCTCGGGGTGGCGGATGAGACGTCTGACATGGCCATAGAACTCTGGGATGATCAAATCGCGGGTATCGTCGTCTCCGTGGACAATCAACTTTCCAACCAAGAACTTGGCATATCGACTTTGCGCCAGCTCCTTGTAAGTACCCTTCAACTCGTGCGCGATCAGCTTGCGCTGCTCGAGGTTTCCGTACTTGAGTGCAGTCTGAATAACTCGCACCGAGTCGTGCTTGAACACGAAGTCCCGAACGCGGTTAGTGATGATCTCAAATAGCTCCTTGATAAGCTTCTTTCTCTGCTCCAGAGGCACATGGGACTTGCGGCGCAACTGCTCCCACAACTTCTTGGAGCGGGCGACGGTATCGGCATTGGGCTTCGCGGCCTTGCGCTCCTGCTGGAGTGCTTTCTGCTTGATGTGGGATTCGCGAGAGTTGTTGTCTAAGCGCGCAATAATAGTTAGATGCGGCACCGCTAAGGAGGCAGAACTGAAACTTACTGTTGGGGTTGGGGTTGGGGTTCCTTGGGGCCTCTATTTGCTCTTCGTCATCCGCATCTGACTTCTTGTCTGACTTGGGCTTCTCCTCCTCGCTCACATCGGGCATCTCAGCGTCGTCTGAAAGGGCATCAAGGGCATCAATATCTTCGTCGGAGACATCGTCAATGTCGAAGTCATCGTCGTCCTCGGATTCTTCCTTCTGAACCTTCTTCGAGGGCTTCTTGTCGCTCTTGCTGGATTTGGAATCCTTCTTCGAGTCCTTCTTAGATGAAGAGCTTGACTTCACGGACTTGCTCTTGGATGCGGAGCCTTCCTTAGTCTTGCTCCGCTTGCCATTGCGCTCCTCGCTGCCGTCGACGGCACGCTTCAATCCAGCCATTATGGAAGATAATTTCCGTAGGCTGTAGGGTATCCCCGATTGAAAAAAGTAATAAAACTGGGGTCTTTGCGAGCGGAGACTGCTCGATGTCCTGGTGGATAATTTTTTTTGATCGCAGGCGGAGGAAGTTTTTTTGCCGGGTGTTTGCACAGTTTGCACTGATAAGATACAAAACTGCCCTGTCCAGGTGGACTAGGACTCACAGCAAGCTCATACAAATAGAAACATATTGAACCACATAGTAATCCTCTTGTTTTCATTGAATTCTTACAGGAAATATTATTGTCTAATATGTGGAGGTCCAAGGTGGATTGCCATGGAAGTTCTATGAGAATAAAATGTAGGATATTGTCTCTAAACGAAGCACAGATGGCCCGAGTCGCAACTCGATGGCAAAAGATGTACAAAATGCTAATAAGTGACATGAGCCATCTAGACTCCCCAGGGACAAGGCAAGGACAAGGCAATCCCTATCGTCATCGACCAAGTCCCGAATTATACTGTCCCTTCAACGAGTGTGGCTTACATCACCCGAAACAAACCCGAAACGCCGTAAAGAGAATCACAACGCATTAAACATGTCTCATCATTCATCACTTCATGTCTCATCGGTGGGGGCAGGTGCAGATGGGGCTACTTTCACTGAGGCCAGTTCTGATGCACCAGCACTCTGGCCGCGCTTCCGGCCGGGAATGTGGAAACCGAAAGATGAGGTAGAAGACTTGGGCCCGGGTGGTTGCGCATCGTTACTAGAGTCACCAAACCTGGAAAGGAAACCCTTCTTCTTAGGTTTCGCCTCGTCATTTAACCCTACTTCTTCAAAGGCTTCTTCCTCCATAATTTCAGACCTGGTAAGGCTATTGGAGTGAGTGCCCGATGGAGTTAATCGGGAGAATCGAGAGTCAAGAGAAGTTCGAGAGGGACCAGCATCGGGATGGATGATGGGTGAGCGCGCAGAGATATCCTAAATTGGAAATTTAATGTCAGTTGTGTTCATGCGGATCGATTCGGATCGGTTCGCGGGGCATACAAATGATCGGCGGTAAGAGTCAAATGACTCGCGGGAAATGGAGAAAGGCTCATTCTCATCAACGAGGTCTCGATGATTGACGGGTTTGTTAGAGCCCGGGTACCGGCGCCAGAAACTCGAGCGCTCTGGGGGAGATGGCTATTGCAGCAATTAGCAGGTGTATCTCATTTGCCCGATCACACAGCCTATACCGGAAGATAGACACCGCTGTCGTTAACCACTAGGGACCGAGGTTAGCATTCCAAGAGATTCAAGTTGCTACAGCAGCAGAAGTCACGGTCAGAGCAGTGCGGGGGATTCAAACATACCACTCAATTTGTACTCGGTGGGTTCATCCTGGCTACTACGGATCGGTATGGGCGCAGGGCGTTGATTTGGAGTGAGATGGTCCTCATCCAAGACAGCGGAATCCCCATTGGGTTGGGACTTTCGTCCTAAAAAATTGCGAAATGGAGGCATGGTTGAAGAAGTAAAGTCTGAAGACCTCGGGGATTTCCCCTGTGAATGGCCCATAGGCCCCATCATCCGATTCCTGAGCCTACGTCATCCAAGAAATTAGGGATGAAATAATGAAAAAAATGAAAAAACGGAAAAAAAATGGAAAAAAATGGAAAAAAATGAAAAGGTCAAAGAGTTGACCAATAAGAGTCAATAAGAATCAAGAGGAGTCGAATCAAATATCCATGGATATATTATATGCCATTTTTAACTCTTTAGTCGGCCCCTGTCCCTGTCCCTGACCCAGTGACCTCTTCCCAACCTCGGTGCACATGCACAGACTATGTTGTATATACTACCCACTACGGAGTACTACATCTATATAACTTAAATACTCTGCTTCTCCTTAAGGGATGAAATAACAATTACTTCATACATTCAAGCCTAATGAATAAAGCTTTTAAAGCCACATATCAAGAGAGAGAAAAAAAAAACACCCCTTCAACACCCACGAACACCCAATTAGAAAGATCAGAACATTCCACATCCATGGATTCCGACAATTTCTATCGCAGTTCGCTTGAAAATAGATCCACCTCAAACAAACTCCATAAGCAAATCAAGCCCAAGATCAGCTTCAATTCAGAAGCAAATCGGGGCTTGGACTGATGCCATGCATTTCGCTATCGCTTTCGTAATGGCAAATTTCACCGGCAATTGACCTACACTGACAACGCAAAGGATGAAAAAAGGTAACTCGGACATGGTTTGTTGGTTCCTTTTTTTTCAAGGTTTTGTGCTTTTTGACTTTTTGTTGTAGTTTTTTTTTGGTTTTCATGCTTTTCGTTGTCAGAAGTTAAGTGGCATTGTTAGGCTCAAGAAGATTGGCACTGTGGTGGCAATCCAGGGAGCGCGAGTCGGATGGATCGAAGACAGCGTTCTTGCGCTCTTCGATAAAGTAGGCTGTGTAGAACATAATGTTAGTCAAGAAACTTCAAAGATATGCAATGTGATGCCACGTACGGGTCAGTTGAATCATATCAAACCAGCGAACGGCGTGCTCGTCGCTACCGTCGACTGCCTTCAGAATACCATTGTCCGGGCGGAAAGTGGCCTTGGGAGGAATGTGGCGCATGCGCAAGAGCATCTCCAGGATGTCGGCGAAGCGGTCAGACTGATTGAAGTAGTAGGGAGGACGCTTGTCAAGGGGCCACTGGATGGATTGTTAGTGTGAGATGTATCATAAAAGAATAGAAATTAGCTGCTTACACGCTGAGAAAAGTTCTCGTTGTCCCACGAGCGGAATAGCCAGCAGGTGCGCTCCACGCAGTTCAGGAGGATGATGGCCACAATGAAAGTATCAAACCAGCCACACTTCTGGCGCTGGAGGAGTCGACGTTCCAAATCGTTGATGACAAACTTGCTCAGCTGCGAGGCACGCTTCTCCATAGCGGCGCGCAACTGACTGCAAAGAAGTCCGTATGACTCTGGGTCAGACACCTCCTCGATGGGCAGACGGCCCTCATCCGATGGCTGAGAAAGAGAGTGCAGCGAGTTCGGGGGCAGAGTAGGGTTGTAGTAAGTTTTCCAAGTGAGTTCTGTATCGACGAGAATATGGGTCGCGACCCACAGCTCCAACACGCGTTCCAGAAGGATATCCTGCATCTATGTTAATACACGTTTCCATATTGAAAGTCAAACAACATACCTTCTTCCCCTGGCTGAGTTCAGCAGCGAGCAGCAAAGTGGGCTTCATGAAAGGCGAGGTCTCTCGCTCGTAGAAGTAAGAAGCGTTCTTCTTGATGTACATTTCCAACTTAGCTGGGATGTCATCCGAGTCCGCGTCCAGGAGGTAGACTTCTTGAGAGGGACCAGAGAACTGGTCATCTCCAAGGGCTTGCAACTGGGGGTCAAGTGCAGACACTGAAGTGCGGTGACCCTGAAGTCCACTGAAAGTCATGAAGGAATTGCTCTCCTCGAAGTGAGTAACTTCAATGCGACCGGAGTAGTGTTCAAATTTGATTTGATTTTTAATACTGTTAGTGTCATGGTAGGCAAGTGTGGAGTTGAGGTCTAGAGTCCGAGTCAGTACATCTTCGAAAAGAGCAAAACACAGTCAACATACTGGCATTGTAGAGCTCAAATTCATCGGAAAGGCGGGTGCGCAGGCACGGGTGCTTCCATAGACGAGCACTCTCCACGCTAGCGCAAGTTGTGCAAGGGGTATCCCCAGAGCACTATCAATATTCGTTAGCGATGTTCCCTCATTTCACACATCCACAGATTCAAAAAAAATACATACAGGCTTCTTTAGCATTCGGCAGCGAAGGCATGCACCCTTCTTCCGTACATCTTGAACTTCGCGGCGTCGCTCTGCGGTGAAGCGTCCCCGCACCTTGGGCTTCATAGGCTTGGTTGAGTTACCAAACTCGTTCACAAACCCTTTTGCCTGGGTATTTGGGTTCATTGCAATAGGGCGGGGGTAGGATGCTGCACGCTGGGTGGCAGCAGTCAAGGAGGGATCATGTTCTTGCAGGCTGTCGAACAGAAGTTGCTCATGTGTAGACAGCTGTTGATTCCATTGGCCCAGCTTCATATCAGAGCTAAGGTTGTCACTGTCAATTGACATTCCTTGGGGGACCATCTCATTGGCGGAGGCCGCAATCATCGACAGTTGGGACTGGCGCGCGTTAGAGGTAGACTCAGGCGACATGGACGTATCGCCAAGGGGCGGAGACATGGATGCAGGGTGATCGCCCGGAGTGTGGCTTGGGAGGGCGGGAATACTAGGAGCGTTGGACGATTGGGGAGTTCCTGCAAATTGTTAGTGGTCGAATGCGTACAACAGTGAGCAAAAGGAAAACATACCCTCAACATTTGCCGTACCCTCCATCTTGGAGTCAGGTCCTTGTGAATGTCCCTGGAATCCCTCTGCTTCAAGCGCAGGGTCCACAATCACGGTCTTGCCTCCAGCTGTCACTGACTGAGTGTACCCAGGTCCGCGCTTGGTCACGTCCGAGGCGCCCACCTGTCGCGAGGCTTCGGCCAACACGTTGAGGCCGTCGAAATTCTGCCGGTTGGGAAATCCACCATCGGCAGATTTGCCTTTACCTCCAGAAGGGGAATCTTTATTCGAATCACCGTCGGTCAAATCGGGGAGTTCGTGGAGTCGCAACAACACGCGTTGGCGGTCGCGTAAGGGAATCGCTTGACATTTTTTTACCAGATGGTTGGTAAGGCTGTCAATGCGACCCTTGGGAAATACTTCGCCGCAGGCTTTGCACGTATGTTGGTAGCGATTGCTCGCGTCTTCCAGCTTGGGGCCCCGGTGGAAGAACTCGAGGATGAGTTGGTTGGGTTTGCGACCCATTGTGGGGGTGACTGTGGACGTGTTTTTGGGAGGCTTCCACGTGTCACTTAGGAGTCTAGTGACAGTAAACAGTCGACCAGAGCAATCGACGTGTCGCTCGCTCAAAATGGGCAGTGTGTCCCGCCAAGCTGATACGTCTGTGGACTCGGATTAGCAAACGTGGAATGTGGGATGTGGGAGAAAAATCACGCACACAGTGGCTGGGGACCTGGAGGCTCAGGATGCGAACCTCAGATAGAAGCAGGAGCCTCAGAAGAGACTCGAAACGGAACCAAAAAAACAAATCTCAAGATGATTGAATCGACGATGTGCGGGCAAAACCCAGGGCAGTAGAGGGCGGTCTGGGAATCGCAAGGGGAGGAACACGCGATGGAAGCTTCACCGCACGAAAGGCGGTGATGTCTTCAAGGCGGTAGGGGAAAGGCGGTGATGAAAGAAGAAGAAGAATGCCTCAATATCAACTTGGATAAGAGACGAGAAAAAGGATGAGTTGTTACGGGATGGGGTTGAAGAAGAAGAAAGGTGAGTACTGGAGGGAGAGGAATTCTTAGTCACTTTGTGCCACTGTGACTGCCTCTCTCTCTGAATCTCTCTCTCTCTCCTTCTGTATGGAAACTCTATGTATGGTTATGCAAGCTGTATCATTTCTTTTTCTTTCTTTTTATTTTTTAGGGGCTGGTAATCTGTATCTAATTGATACACAGCAATACAAATAATTATTATACATACAATCCCTCAATGTAGGAAAACAGCCAATCCAACGATATCGTCATTCCCGTGCCTATATCTCGGTGTTTCCCCCCATGTAGCCAGTACTAACAGCACTGAGAATATTGCTGTCACCGCACCTTATACTCCCATGAATCCATGATGAATCCATGGATGAAACCAAGGCTACCCTTTGCCGTGAAAGCTGTCATGTGTATCAACAGATCCGGTGCTCGGGAGGCCGCCAGGGCACACCCAACACGGCAAAAATCCGCCGCTCATCCCGTCCCTCAATCAGCCGGCCCCCATTCAGTTTCACCTGCTGGTTGCGAAGAACATTCGCATAAAGACCCTTTTGATTCAAGCACATGCCTTTCTTGCGTGCCAGCAATCTCATACTCCGGTTGAATATATCATTTCCCGTAAAGTATATCAACGCCGCCCCGATCTCCGCATCAGGAACGAACAGCAAGTCTATCCGACGCCACAGGTTAGTGCCAGGTAGGGCTGATGCGCCATGCCACTTGGATCCATCCTGATGCGACGAGATGGCAAGGCTGGCTTGCAGAAAGCCACAATTGAACAATCTAGGGACAACAAGACCGAGCATTATGGTACGGATTTGCTCCAGCGAGGTACCAGGTTTGGTGATCAGACAATCCACGTCTCCGCAGGTGAGTGCCCCGCGGCGGTAAGAGCCCCCGATGATCACCTGCATATCCCTGTCCACGGCCTGCACCGCCTTTCGCACGATCGCCCCGTGGGCTTCGACTTCCTTGCGGGGAATTCGTTGCGCGAAGTCGCTATGGCGTTCCACGCCAATACGCTGCTGCTTAGTCAATGGAGCCCTTTCCAATAGATCCTTCAGAGATCTATAGCCTTGCGCAACCCACTTGGAGGCCTGGGGAAGGCCAGCACCATAGACGCCGAGAAATTCTTTAATTATCAAGTCTTCTGGGGTATGATTGGCATTTTCGAGACGACGGAGACGGTTAGTCAATACAATTTCTTCGATTTTGTCGGCCAACCGCTCTCCAATACCAGGGATAGCCCGAGCCTGTGCTCGTGTAGCAATCTTGTTCGGTTGCTTTCGCAAAGCGTTGATTGCTTTGCGATATGCCATAACCCGCCACTGGTCTGCAGTCTGGGTATAGTATTCCAGCATTTGCTGTAGTATCTCGATGGTTCTGCTGTTTGGATTGTTAAGCTTCGTGTCCGGATCGAACTTCTGCATACAGGCGAAACCTTTGGTCCAGTCATATTTGTCTTGGCCTTTGCTTTTGCCTTCTCCAGTAGATGTTTTCCGTGTCTTCAAACTTGATTCCTCCCCTGAGCTCGAGGTTTCGATATCGGAGCCATCAGCAGCAGATTCGTCAATGGGAAATTCAACTGGATCCAGAGGCTAGTTATAAAGATCAGTTATATGGGCTTTCACTAACAAACAAGAGGTTTTACCAGATGACTTGTGGCCTTAGCCTCATCTATGATATCATCCAGTGCATCCCGCTCTCGGTTTCCTGTTTCACGCGCTTCTTCGGTTGCAGCTTCATGGGCTGGTGGGGAAATCACGGTATTGAGTATACTTTCAGGTACGGTTTCTGGGAAGTCATTTGGCAAGGGGTTTGGCGTCGGCTCCTCGACTGGAGACAAACAACGTTCCGGGGACTGGTTTTTCTCCCGCCGCGATTGTTTCAATGGAAGAGAATCAGGAGCTGGTTCTGCCACTGGAGACTTGTCCTTCTCGGTGGCCGTTGGGGTTCCATTGACACGAAAGCGAAGGTGTGAGGTATCGAGAACCGAACGAAACTGGATACATTCGGATGGGTAGGATTCATTCACAAGAGCAACACTCGTCTGGAACAGTTAATACTGAAGTCTGAATATCTCATAAATGGACTGACTGGCAAAAATTCAAGCTTGAGGTAGCCAAGGAGATCGCTTGATAGCAAGCCTTTGTCCATAATCACATGAGTGATATCGGTGGCCCAATTTCGACTCCAACGTGCACCATAATCTTGCGCTCGTTGAATCCGCAATCGTCGGAATGGAGATATATCGTTGTTTGGGAAGAAGACTGGAGTTGAGGGTTCAGTGAGAGTAGGCTGTGAGAAATCTAATAATACTCACAGAATATCAATCCCTTGAAGATCTGCTGGTCATCTGGGATTATCTTAGCACTATTGGTCTTTCTTTTCTTTTGAGGAGGCCAGCCGCTCTTGATGGTAGGCATAGTTCCAGTCGTCCGAGGGCGTTTTGCAGGAGTAGGTTTTGGGACAGCAACCGGGCTGCTTCTCTTGCTTTGGTCACACGAAGATATAGGGTCCGAGTTCGCTCCAGGAAACGGGATACGTTCCAAGGAAAGAGCGACTTTGTTTGGATTGGGTTTGTCAAGTTCTTTGTCTGCATAGAATAAACTTCCCCAGCGCTTATCCTCTTCATCTTGATCATCCGAGTCATCCAGCCGGTCAAGAGCCGCAAAAAAGCTCTTTTTAGTCGGAAATAGGTCCTTCATTGTACCTAGGTAGGCTAGTCCGGTTTCCAGTGGAGGGGCGGGTGTCTAGGCCAGCGATGGTTCATTATATAGGTGTCTGGAGTCACTGTGGGAAACCCATGAATGACTCGTATAGCCTTTGTCCGAGGGGAAAGAAAGGGTAATGATCCAAAAACTTCCTTGGGCCAATTTGGAAGACCCGTGGATGCCAGACGCGATTGACCGGCGCGAAATGTGCGCCAAGTCAGGTGATCCAGTCTAAAGTGGAAGTCATGTACGCAATAGATGATATATAGCCATAAACATTGCGTTCAGATTTGAGAATGAAATAAGACCTAAATATTGTTCTACGTATTTCATACATTTTACATATATACATACTCTGCATTGCTCCCAACAAGGGTAGAAGCAACATCGACAATTATTCCCAAATTGGAAATACCGTGTCATGTGACCCTCTATTTCCATGGAAGATCAAATACGCGAACAAGTCCGAAAGCAATAACCTCACAATCTACCACCCTACACGCAGCCCATTGACTGATAGGCCTTCATCCAATATGTGGAAATCCGCCATCCCCACCTTGGTGGCCGATCTGCCCCTCCTGCAAACCGGTCGCTGTCTAAGCTGCCAATTCCGCAACCCAGCAACTCTCTTCCAGCTACGGACCAAACCCTTGTCTTTGCGCCAATATTCCAGCAAGGCTGAGAAACCCATCGACACAAAAGAGGCTGCTCCCGTGAAACGAAACATAAGAAACGAGGCACATCGCCTATCGACTGCTATCGAATTCAAACAGAACCAGCCCCAGGATGGACCTCAGCCCGGCGACGCAGACTTCGTTCCTCCAAGCCTGGATCGGCCCATCGGTAGCCCACAGGCGCCATTAGAAGGACAGAACACAGGCGTTGACTCGCGGTCGATGCGCCAGCGGCGCGACGATTTCACCAACTATGATCGACACATCAAGCGGCGCAAGGAACTGTACGATCTTACCTCTACCTCTACCTCTTCCTCTTTCTCTCACACCCCGGGAGATATCCCAAAGCTAGCAACAGTAGCACTAACAAAAAATGGCAACCCACAGGACAAAACAAGTCGCCAAGCCGTATTTCCGTGAATGGTCCAATCTCCGCTTCGCCGAGGGTAAGACCTTTGTCTCGAATCCGCGGCTATTTAAAGCCGACAGAGCACTTTACTTCCCGAACATGCACGGCGTGACACTGGCGTCACCCAAGGATCCCCAGAACACGACGACGCAGCTGCGCGGCAGCATCTCCGTCGTAAATTTGTTCTCAAGCATGTGGGCCGAGAGCCAGGTTGCGACGTTTACGGGACCAGAACAGAATCCGGGACTTGTGGAGGCGATGGCCAGTGGCGGAAGACTGGTGCAGAGGATTGATATCAATCTCGAGGAGAACCGGCTGAAGGCGTTCCTGGTGAAGAAGTTCATGTGGCGGATGCGGCAGAAATTGGCCAAGGAGCAGCATTCGCGCTACTTCCTTGTGCAGAAGGGTTTCGATCAGGCACTCAAGGAGACTGTTGGCATGATGAATTCCAAGGTCGGCTATGTCTACCTGGTTGATTCCGAGTGTCGCATTCGCTGGGCGGGGAGTGGACCTGCTGAAAAGCCTGAGTTGGAGGGACTTAATGCTGGTCTGCTGAAGCTCATTGAGGAGAAAAAAACTATTCTCCGAGCGCAGGACCCGTCTCGCAAGTATTGATTGAGGCTGCGGTGAGAAGGATTACCTCAACTGGAGCCTTGGATGTGATTTTATTCCGCTCTCGGTTGAATTTGTACATACAATAGAGAATCTGTATAATAGAAAGTATAACAAATAGGGGCCTTCAAGACCCCTTCACAAGAATTATCATCGATTCTGCCGCATCCCCCATCAAGGGGGACTCGGTACATGCCCAAACCCAAACGCCTTCGACAAGAGAAATCCACTCGCTGGAGAGCAGCAATCGACACAGGAACAATAAGACATAGAGGCAGCGGTATAATTGACCTGCTGCCGGATCCTCATATCCATATTTTACCGGAAGAACAGCAACATCAAAAAGCAGAACCCAATAAAGCACCCGAGGATAATAGCATCCCGCCTCTTCTTGTTTCCAATCTTGCCGATGAGATAGTTCATGCCGGGAACACTGCCAGCAGCCCCGACAATGCGCCGATTAATGTTGGCGATTGTCTCGCTCTGGACACCGAAATTCTCATTGATGGCATACGCCTGGCTCAGCACGCCGTCTATCATGCTGTGGCTGTTCTCGACTCGGCCCCGCTCTTCGAGCATGTACTCGGCCTCGGCAGCGGCGGGGTTGGATGCGCGATAGGAGCTGATGTCTGAGCGGACATTGGAGAGTAGGTTTGCGCGGTCGCGCGATTCAGAAATGGCTGCGGTCAGACGTTGGAGCTCACGGCGGTGGTCTTGCAACACCTCGCGGTGGCGGGAGACATTGTTCTGTTTTAGGGCGGAGGAGGTGAGTGTGGCTTCGGAGTCGAGGAGACGGGATAGTTGGGCGATGACTGACTCGCGCTGTACGTAGGTTAGTTAGCTGCCGGTGCTTTTTTCTCCCTGTTGAATGTTGGTGGATGGACGTACTCTTTCGAGGAGGTCTTTCAATTGCGATTCAAGCCGCAGCTCTTCCTCGGTAGGTGATGGTGGAGGTTTGGTTATCGAAGCAAATTGTGAATAGGTGTGGAAAAGGTTCTCAGTCTATCGGCGTGTCAGTTAACATTGGTATAGAACTCCTAGTGAGATGTTGGTACCTGAGTCTCAAGCGACCGTGCTTGCTGCCGGAGCTGTGTCCACCCAGAACTAGTTGAGGATGCCATGGCCGGTAGAGACTATGTGAGATATAGAGATGGAATTACCAGAGAAGTCTGATCTGTTTAAAAGTTCTTTTCAGGCCAAATGCTCAACCAGTGCAAGGGCCGAGGTGCTACCTGCTTGTCTACGTAAGTGCCCAGCCCATGACGGGGTAAAATGCTCTAACCGAATACAGTAAGTTTATGCCCCATGGCCCAGGCATAAAACAGTCAGAAACTTCAGGCACCAAATTAAGGCATTAGTGCCACCGCAATCACGTGCACCCGCTAAAGTCACAAATTCGCTTAGCCCTAGTCCCACAACCAGTCGCAAATTGACCCTCGGACATCTTCAATTCTCAACGTCGACAACCCACACAATTCAACGCCACCATGGTATGTCGCGCTGTGCAAAGGCCCTGATATCCAAATGCTGATGAATCGCCTCTTTTTTTGCAGTCGTCCAAGGTCAAGGCTGGTCAGCTCTGGGGCAAGAACAAGGATGAGCTCGCCACACAGCTCGAGGAGTTGAAGTTGGAGCTTAACCAGCTCCGCGTCCAGAAGATCTCTTCCGGCGCTTCCTCCAAGACTCAGAGAATGTGCGTATACGACACCCCCGATATTTGATTTTTTGTGCGGATGGAATTTGAAGATTTGCGGGATGGGAACGATCGAACCCGGGAAATACAACATACAAGAGGAGGACTACGCCAACATGCGACCAACGATCGATGAGGAAGAGACGGATTATACGATCTGGCACAAAGCGCACGATACTGGGGGTCATCGATATTCGAGATTTGATGCTGACTAGAATTTTTTTTTTTAGCGGCGAGGTTCGCAAGTCGATCGCTCGTGTTCTCACCGTCATCAACGCCAACCAGCGCGCTCAGCTTCGCCTGTTCTACAAGAACAAGAAGTACCTCCCCCTCGACCTCCGCCCCAAGCTCACCCGTGAGATCCGCCGCCGTCTCACCAAGCACGAGCGTACCCAGACCACCGACAAGCTCCGCAAGCGTGCCATCCACTTCCCCCAGCGGAAGTACGCCGTTAAGGTATGATAACTCCGGCAATCCTGGGCAGGGAACAAGTGGAATGGGGTTCATAGATGTTCATCTGTGCCCTCTCCACCAAAAACCTCGCCCATCGAACGAGACAAATCAGCCGAACACAATGCTGACGATTTATTTGTTGCAGGCTTAAACGCAGAACTTGTTCGGATATGGAGTTTTGTGGGAAGACGTTGCTGGCCTTGGACATGAGCAGGACGTGACTGTGGATCCGAATGCTTGTGTAGGGGTCGGTTTTCTCTTTTTTTTACATCCAAAAAATGGAATTTGATTATGTATCTAAATAGGATGCAAATCGACTCTTGACATGACATGATTTTAGACATTCTCCAAGTTTCCTTGCTCTTGCATTCATGTAAGGCTAGTGAAGAGATCACATGGATATGTATAGTCTGCCAGGACTCGATGATATATATTTCTACAATATACATATCTTGAGTGGTCTACATTTTTAGTCTACATGACTCAAGTCCAAAGCAAAAATACTGACGGACTGGGCATATATTGCTGTAGTCACTAAACGCATCTAGATGCCAGGCATCCTGACACCACGAGAAGTACGCCTAAGATAAAAAAAACATACCAACATATCCTTACATCCTAGATCACCCAACCCCACACCACCTTAGTTCAAAGCCAGAATGCGAGCCATAGTATCCAATTTCAGCATTAAGTGAGGTCCTAAGTCTGGCTAGTCCTATTGCCATTGCCATTCGCACCCCCAGTCTTAACCGTAAGATCCCCAGTATCTGTCTCAAGAACCCACATCCCCCCGCAAAGACAAGACCGCAACAGCCCCAGCTTAGCAATCATCTTAAACGACAGCAGTGACCGTGGCAGATTCGTATCACCAGAGACCTCACAGCAGCGCGCACACCTACGCTTCTTCAGCGGTGCCACGCGACCATCATTCCCCAACGGCAACGGCGGACGCAGCGGACACTTCTTGAGGATATCGACCTCGCGCTGCTTGCGGTACAGCACCGTGCGCCTGTCATTCCCAAAACCAAGCCAGCTATAGTCCCCGAGGTAGATAGCCATGCGATTGATTTCGGATTTGAGCGCGGGGACTGTCTGCCGCAGGAGGGTGGCGACGGCTGTGGTGAGGACTGGCGGGATGCGCGCATTAACTAGTAGTTCCTTTTCCGGACCCGGTCTTTCGGCGTCGCCGAAGCCAGCGCCTTGATAGGCGTGCTTTACGGCTGAGTCGACTCCTGCTAGGAACTTCTCGTACACGTCGATCCGTACCGGTGATGATTCTAGGGTTTGGCAGATCTCTGTGTAGTAGATTCGGGAGTCTCCTATAAGGGAGGCGGGGTTTGCGCTTGCGAAGCCAGCGTGCACGCCGCGGAGACCACGGCAGATGAAGCGGAGGAAGGCGCGCGACATGCTTGAGAGGAGGATTAAAAGGGGGAGGGAGAAGGAGTTTTTCACTGTGAAGATAGTGAGATAGGTGATCTTGAAGCTGGAGTTTGTTATGGGGAGGTTCCTTACATTTCTGTGTGAATGCTTCTGGGTCATTGAAAACATCTTCGAATTCATCGGCCATATCGAAGATTTCGTTCAGAAGAAAGTGAGAGAAGTCTAATGTCCATTTGGTGTTCCCCAATACCATACGTAGAACATCTTTTGTTTTAATTAGCGACAGATCATGATGACTGAGTTGGCTTTCTTTGAACTCACCTGGATCATGCGATTCAGTCTGGCCCCCTTTATTATACTGGAAGAAATATGCAAATAGAACCGAGGCATGTCTGAGTTGAAGGCTCGCCCACGGCACGGCCGATGAGAGGTTGCGACGCTTCAGTCTCCCCCTGAAGCCCAGTCCCGCCTGTAAGCTGAGACAACGAGGTATGTACGGATGGCTCATGAGTTTGTCCTGTTCGGCCGTAAAATTGCAATTAATCGGCAGTGCACGATACACCTCGCTGATGAATGTGATTTGAGCCTCTTCGGGGGTTGTCAGCAAAGTTGATGATATCAATACGAAATTCTTGGGAGCACTCACCTGGTGATAACTGCCCGAGCGCAACCATGAGGATGTCATCTGTATTGAAATCAACTCCACAGCCTCGACTGAATGCCAATGTCAACGCTGCAATGGCTGCAGAAAAATTGTCTACATGTCTTGGTCAGTATTGTTATTCCACACAGGTGACCTGATTGGTGATCTGGAAAACACATACTCTCGTCATAGAGACCCTCTGTGGATCCGAACGAATGCTCCATTACCCTCAATTGCATATGTCCGTCAATATCCAGCGTAACGGCAACGCAAGCGTTAGGAGAGAAAGCAATGTGAAGACCTGGTCCATGTCAGTTCTAGCCACATATCTGAAAGCCAGATCGATTAGTTCCGGACATACCTGATGTTTCGAGTGGGTAGTGGAACCCGGCCTGGGCCAGGCAGGTCACTGTGGTTGAATCGTCAAGGCCGTTCAAAACGGTCATTGTCCGTGTGTCATAGCATGTTATTGAGCTGTCTTCATGACTGACAGCCAAAACTGTTCCATGCTCTACTAAATCGACCGAGACAATATACTTATCGCAATAAACGTCCTCCAACCTGCGCAATTCCATTTTGGGCTAAGGATAGGTCAGTCTTAATTTCACGCAACAGTCAAACCTCAGGAATTCGCACCTTTGCTTGGGCGTTGCTCTTTTTTGACGTCACCTCGTCAAACTTGGGATGGAGAGTCTGCGTTGCAGACTCCAAATGCCACCTCACAATTACACTCGGCGGACCTTGCTGGTCTGGATAGTCATGTATGGCATGGAGGGGTTTCGACAAGACAGCCAGGATCCAAGGATTGGGGGTGGACCCCGCGGGGCTATCAAACTGTCCCGGCATGATCTCTAGTCGTGTCAAGGAGTATACCGAATTCAAAAACGGTAAAGACTGATCGGAGTGGTCGGGCCCTCGGTTGATGTTCAAGATATTGCTGGGCATGTCGACCTTACAGTGGATTAAACGGAAGGTGGGAATGGGGAATTGGCCAGGCGGTTTTCCCTGTGCCGGCTCCCATTGTGACGGGTTCCAGCCAATGTGTACTCTATAAAGACACATTTTCTGGCAAGCAGAGTAGGTGGAGAGAAGGATCCCAGCTGTTTCAATATGTCAGCGATGGCGGGAAATGGAGCTCCGACTGAAAGCCAATACCTTGTGTTGCGGTCATGGATGCATGCGTCAATAGTCTGTCTGAGTACCCTGTGTTCTTCAGTTCAGCAGGCAGCTCGGCCCATTTGCTGTCAGGGTTTTGATAAATCAGCTTGATCTGACCGACTCTGGTTACGCATATCAACGCGCCTTTATTAGCCGGGTGGAATGGCCCGACAGGGCGTCGACGGAAAGGCGAGTATGCCCATCGACCATTCACCTTGGCTGCTTGGTGAAATGCATGCACCTATTTTACTATGTTAGAGTCCTTTCACTCCTGCCCTGATCTATCTTGATGGATAATGGTAAGGGGGCTCAACGTACGTAACGCTGGGAGTTCAGCCACATCATTCCAACAACCTGGTTGCCATCGTCGCCAGAGTCAAAAGAGGCTTGACGCAAACCTGTGATGCTGTTCAATGCAATGGATATGGAATATATTGATATGCGACCAGAACAGTCGACAACAGCCAGTTCTGAACCGGTCTCATTCCATGATAGGTGGGCCAATTGATTGCCATTATGGGCTTCCAATACCGGTGCCAAGGATGACTCTTCCCCGAGCACCCATTTACCATCTGATGGACGGCACTGGAGATGGCGGACAATAACCCGGAGTCCGTCTGTGGAAATAGATGCAATGCATCCCATCCGAGACCAGGCGATTTTCCTAGAAGGCTGTTAGTTCTAGAATGCGGATGTGGAGCATTCTTCCAAGCTTACTGGCAGCACCCTAATAGACGCATTTCATCTAAGCATTGTGCTAGACCTTTGATTGGGGAGGTGGCCGGCAAGCCCAGCTCCAGGGAGTTGGGTTCTCCAAAGAGATCGTCCACATTGATACCGTCCTCCATGATCAAGGGCATAATATTTGTTCACTTGTCAATTGTGTTTGATAATCAGGGAATCAATACAGCAGCATGGCTTCATAGAGTTTCCCGGATCATTGAATATCAGATGGGCTTTATTATTATTTGGTCAAGAAGGGGGGGTGGGATTGATTCCCGAGATCGGCGCCTAATGTTCGATGAGATGTCACCAACACCAACAACGAAGTCACAATCAATGCAGCAATTCCAGACTTCAATATGAGGGGGACCATAGACCAAATCCAGCTGTTCCTATGCCGTCAGCGCCTGGACCTCCAGGGACCAGTGGATTTCCCAGTGATGTTGATTAGTCAGATCTCGTGACATGGATCAGGTGACGGGTAGCCCTGCCAACGACAACCGGCCAATCATAGGGATATCAGGTGACCCACTATATAACAGAGCGAATCACCACTGAGCCCTTGAACTGTCAAAACATGGAAAACAGAAAAAAAAAATGGAAAGCAAAATAGGAAGAAAAATAAGGAAAAATAAGAGAATAATAGGAAGATCATAATAGGAAGTATTGAGATGCACTACGAGAGTGTGAAAGGGCAATTGACTATTATAAACAACCCTACAAAGTACCATCAATGGGGTTTCAAAAGCATCAAAGAGGCTATTACTGGAGCACCTGGGCATTTCCCTCTTTATTCCGAAGTATATGCGTAGCAGTCTTAAACCCACAACCGTTCGCATCAAAACAACGTCGAGTCCCACCCTTCCTAGTCATTCGGTTCGGTCAAATCAATTTACTTCTCTCCAGTTCAACCACATTCCTACGGGAAATCCCCATACCTTCAGCCAAAACAAAGGGTGTTTTTGCTGCGGGTCGCCCTTTAATTCCTTTTTTTTTTCTCCGACCCATAGAGCCCTGAAGTGCACGAGTTTCATTGCCCTTCCCACCCCCCCAAACGCTGACCTCATCGTCAACTTCCTACAATCCGTGGATTTTCTACCTACAACTCCTCTTGCTCTTTTCTACCCTTTCTCCCCTCTATCTCAAGGTCTTAAACGTCATTGATCTTTATTGATATCTATTGCCCAGACACATATGATATCTCTTTTCGAGGTTTTCTACGGTCTCTGAGCAATTTGAAGATACCGCCCGGTTCTTTTCGCCCCGATTCCCCCTGGGGGTGAACATCACTCCTACGCTGTTACACCTTTCAGCCCATTCGCAACTCCCACGCAGCCATGGTGGATTTTAATTTAGATTTCTCATCCGATTCGGAGTTGAGCTCCGTGCCCCCATCACCAACATTAGCAGCACAGTCATCACCAGAGCCAGCAGAGCGGTACCCAACGCCTTCATCCCAAGAGGGAGCTGAACCTGCTGAGGGTTCTGCACGCCAAGCCCGTCCCGCAAAGAGGAGACGCAACCCCTTACCAAAGGAACGGACCACTCAATATCTCGATCTATCCAAATCTCTCTATGAACAAAATGATCAACACCATTTGCTTGTTCAAACTCTGCGTCATCAAAAGGACATTGTCGTCATCGCTGGCGCTGGCATTTCCACGGCTGCGGGTAGTAAGTTTCTGCTTTGGCATTCTGCCGTATCCGAACCAAATCTTAACTCTACACATAGTTCCGGACTTCCGTTCCACAGACGGTCTCTTCAAATCATTGCAAAAGAAACACAACTTGAAAGCTTCCGGCAAGCTTCTATTCGATGCTGCCGTCTATCAGGATGATGCATTGACCGCCCCCTTCCATGAAATGGTCCGGTCGCTGTCAGAAGAAGTTGCCAATATCAAGCCCACCGCCTTCCACAAAATGCTCGCCCGATTAGGTATCGAGTCTCGCCTGAAGCGACTTTATACCCAAAATATCGATGGCATTGAAACCTCTATGGGGCCACTGGCAACCGAGGTACCGCTTAATGTCAAGGGTAGTTGGCCGGTCACTATTCAACTGCACGGCAGTATTGAAAAGATGGTATGCCAGAAGTGTCGCTACCTCGACAACTTCAAACCTGATATGTTCATGGAAGCCGACCCGCCCGCTTGCGAGGAATGCACTGTGCACGACAAAGTCCGCCAGATCGGCGGTCAGCGGAGTCACGGAATCGGCCGCATGCGCCCGCGCATCGTCCTCTACAACGAGCACAACCCCGACGAAGAGGCAATCACCTCCGTGATGAACGCCGACATCAAGTCCCGCCCCCGCGTCCTTATTGTCGCCGGTACCAGCTTGAAGATTCCTGGAGTCCGTCGACTCGTCAAAAGCTTGTGCACAATGATCCGCAGTCGCAAGGATGGTGTCACGATGTTCATCAACAACGAACCACCAAGCGGCAAAGAATTCGACAACTGCTTTGACTTGATCATCAAGGGGTCATGCGATGAAGTAGCGCGCGAGGTGAACCTGAAATCATGGGAGTCCGAGGATATTACCCCGTGCGTGTACGAATCCTCACCTGAGCCCATTCTCCACAGCTTCAATTCCAATGACGTTTCTGTCGTTGTCACGCCCAAGAAGAGACCTCGTGCAGATACTGGTCTCGTCACGCCTTCCTCCAGTCACGACGAGAAGCCGACGAAAAAGCCGGCTACCAAAGCTACGAAAATCAAGCTCGAAAACCCAGCAAGCAATGGCCGATCCATCGAGGACATTATCAAGAAAGGAAAGCCTGCTGCTCGCAAGCCTACCTCCAAGTTCATCACCAAACCTGCCCCCAATCCTCGTCCCAAGAAGGCCGCAACAACTGCAGCCTCGAAAAAGCGTGGCGTGCCCGCCGCCCCGGTCAAGAAAATCACGTCGTTCAGCCGTGTTACCAAAACCTCTCAATCCGCTGGCACGTCCGGTACAAAGGCCGACGGCAAACCTATGCAACCGGTCCCAGCGGGCGCCTCGAGGAACAATGGTCCTCTCCCAAAAACAGAGCAATCCGAGAAAGCAGACATGCTCATTACAGAGTCTCTTCCTCGGCCAGTGGCTTCCTCCTGACTGTTTTATGTTCCGGTCATGGTATTGATATTCTATTCTATGTTGACTGCAAGTTCATGACATGATGCATGGTTCCAAATGGCGTCCTTGGTGTTCATTTTTTTTTATTGCTCTTCAAGTGCTACCTTCACTGCTCCCCTATCCCTTCTGGGATTTGCATTTCTTTACTATTTTTACATACTTCCTCTTCGTGGACTGTATTCTTACTTGCATCACCTGCGTTTGCTTCAGGCTGATGATTGCTGCTGTCCTCTTTTCGAAAGATACCATTGATAGACCACGGTTTCTCGCATGGGTCGGGCGTTTTCTCGGGCAAGAAGCTGGCTTGTCCAGCGTCATGGGGTTTCCTTATTTCAATTCTCTTTTCCATTCTTATTTTCGCTCATGCCAATATGCATGGGTGTACGGAGTACACATTTGGATTATCTAAATGAGATATTCCGGACTTGAGTCCCACCTCATACAATTGATAGGTGCTGTCCTGTTTAATACTTATTTCCTTGTTCTTCTGGGATACAATGTTGCCTCTTTTTCTTATCTATGTAATATTTAGTATAGCAGGGTATTGGAGTTGATATTAGATATTTATTTTGCACTCTTGGCTGTGCAACTACCGCACGTCGAGGATTGATATATTATATTTTGGACTTCATCCAAGTAAAACCTACCATCTTCGACTGTATCCAAGTATATCTCAACAGAGCGCAGCATAAAATCCATTCGTCATTATGTGTATAGTACAGCAGAAACATTCTTTTCCTTTGCCAGTCAACCTCCCCCAATGCCGTCCAAGATGAGTCGTCTTTAGCTCATTCACATATAAACCCCTTTGATACGGCCTAGATAATTAGCCCAACCCAAGATCATCCCGCAACTGACTACCAGGCCCATCCTCATCTTCATCCGTCTCCTCAGCATCGGGATCATAAGGCCCCCTCCTCGCGCCAGGCTCACGGTCCAAATCCTCCACATGTTCAAGGTTGTCCTCACGCGGAGCACGATCCTCCTCTTCCTCTTCATCATCCTCACTCTCATCGTCTTCTTCTTCCTCTTCGACATCTTCCTCTTGAGTCTCATCCCCATCATCCCCAGCGGGCGGGCCAACAGGTGCTTCCACATCTCCGTCCCGCTTCACCCTTTTCGCAGGATTATCAACCATCTCGATATCACCATCGGCCTGAGTCGGGCCCTCGCCTAACGCATCCTGCGTGGAGCCATTCTCATCAACCTTCTTCGGCTTGCGCTTCCCAGCTTTGATTTCCATGTATGCTTCGAGTTCCTGTTCGAGCCGGCCGCGGAAAGAGTCGAGTTCTAGCTCGGAGAGGGCGTTGAAGACGTCTGATGGGGCGATGGTGCGTTTGAGGGTTGCATCGTTGGCGCTAAGGTTTTATCGAGTGTTAGTTCGATGTATCATACTATGGAATAGAGTAGGACAAATCGAGATTTGCCATCCCATGTTTTGGACTGGAGGACTCGAATACGAAGGCGAAGGGCAGCGGGGCAAGGGTGAAACATACTGTGAAGACAGATAGGAAACAAACACCGTAGCAGCCTTTTGCATAGCCAACACGGCGTCTTTCTGGATTGTCGTATTCGGCGGGAGAACAGACTTGGCGAGACGAATCGTCAATGAGCGTGGGAGGAGATAGTCCTGCAGATTACCGGAGGGAGCGTTAGCCTAGTCTGGTTCCCTTTTTCAAATGTCGTATATTAAGGGACTCATTGGATATGGATTCATCCTGCAATACGCAATGCACGTTCATATCTCTGGCTTTATCTTCTTACCTCGACACTCGCGCCCGCCTCAGCCCGAGCCTTCAACTGCTGCTCCGTCGCAAAGATGGGCTTGTCGGTCTGCGGTGCTGGGGGCGACTGCTGGAGCAGGGAGTCATCAGGATCAGCCGGTGTCACCGAGGACGTGGATTTGCGAGGTGGCATTTTTGTAGGTTTGGGGCGGATATGCCTTCGTGCTGGTTGCGCGGTTTAAGGGATCGGGGGGGTTAAAGATTCGGGGCCCCCCTTGGATATTGAATCGACTCAAGGCCTGATTTTTTCTCTCTAAACAGGACCTTGGGGTTGTATTTGGGCTTGAGCTGTGGTCATGGGCTGTGGAGATGGGACGACGTTCGAGGGTTGCAAGGAAGACGCGCCAACGCGTTGGATTTCTCGATGCGCGAGTGGGGGCTTGGCGGTGATGTCTACTCTATTTCGACATAATCGCTATTTCTATCTTCATTTTTACAATAATAAGTATTACGATCTACTATTTTGGGTGGTGTATTTAGAAAGAGTCATTTTTACTAATGTTTTTATACCACTGAAATTGAGATCAAACCTAGGGAAGGATGGAATGCCAACATAAAACGCCCACTTTTTGGTATCCAGAAAGATAGAATCAAATGAGATAATGAGTTCATAACGCGAGCAAGAAGACCAGCCCTTACTCGGCCATCTCCTCATCATCACCTTGTCCGTTGCCCCAGAGACCCTCGATACTGAACTCCTTGGCCCACTCGGTGACGACCTTTGTGGTGTCGACGCCAGGCTCAATATCGCCGGCAGGAGCATCCGCCGAGACCACGGGAAGCACGGGCGCATTGGCCCAGCCTTGGATGCGTCCGTCTCTCCAGTCGTTGATAACGGTCATGGCAGCGCTCTCGATGTTAGGGACACCGCGCTTTCCGAGACGGCCGCGCTTACGGGCGACCTGCACCAAGAAGTCGGTGGTCTTGTCGCCATTGCTGGGGAAGAGGGCGGTGATGCCGTACAACTCGAGCATCTTGGCGAGGAGGTTCTCCGATGAAGATAGACGCTTCATCAGGAGGTTAACTGCGGGGATGGGATCCTCGATCTGCTTGGGGGGAACGGCGTTGAGGAGAATCAGACGCGCCTGGTCTTCTTGCTTCTTGTTCTTCTTGCTAGACTTGTCACCGGAGTTGGGGAAGACGATTCCGGGTGAGTCAATCAGCTTAAGCTTGCTGTCCAGCTTGACCTGGCGCAGGCTAGTGGTGACGCCAGCCTCGGCCCCTGTCGGGCATGCGTTGCTGGAGCCCTTGTTCAGACGTGCGGTGAGTGCGTTGATGACGGACGACTTGCCGACATTGGGGTATCCAATGACACCGACAGAGATGGCGCGCTTCAACTGCTTGGCGCCAGCGTATGACTTGAGGGCACGGAAGAGCGTATCCGAAGTACCCTTGACCGTCAACTGCTTGTGGTCGAAGCTGTGTGCGTTGGCAGTGCCGCTGGATGCCTTAAGGGGGAGAGTGGGGAAGGAGCGGCGCAGGTGAAGCAACCAGGCCTTCAGCACTGGGGGCGGAACCAGATCGATCTTGTTCAAAATGAGAATCAACCGCTTGTTGCCACCGTCTGCCATCATGATCTCGCGCTCAATGTCCTTAGAGCGGGTGCCCTCGGGGTCGCGGGCATCGAGCACATATAGCACGACATCGGCGTTGTCGGTGACCTGCTTGAACACCTTGTCGAATTGGCGTCGTGAGCTCTCCTTTGAGAAAGACTTTGAGTTTACCAATGGTGGGGCAGACTCGTCAATAGTTGCGCCGCCCTCCTCATCGTCCTCGTCCATCTCGTCGTCGTCATCTTCATCTTCCTCCATGTCTTCGTCGTCGCTTTGGTTGTCCTCATATTCCACGGCACGAGCGCGTGCTGAGGCGAGAAGAGCAGCCATGGGGTTGGAATCATTGCCCTCGGCATCCATATCATCATCCATAATATCGTTCTCGTCAATGTCGACAGCCTCGGTGCCAGTCTTGGCGGGCAGGCCTTCAGCCTTGCGGGTTCGTGCCTCTTCCCGAATACGCTGTTGCTCCTCGGCCTTCATGCGCTTCCGCTCTTCGATGTCATGGAGAAGCTTGTCCTTGTTGGGGAAGAGATTGGGAATGCCGGGGTCCTTCTTAAGCTTTGACCGCCATTCAGGGTTCTACAGAGAAAATAGTCAGAACCTTCGATCAGAACTTTCATAAAGACATTGTCCGTAATACCTTCTTTGCGAGCTTCTTTTGCTTTCTCTGCTTCTGAACTGCAGACTTTTCAATCTTGTGCCTCAGGCGGACGGGAACCCGCTTGGAAGTCTTGCCTGTAGACCGTTAGAAGTGCCCTCAGGACTGCGTGAGCGAGTGGTGAAAAAGAGTATCATACCGAAACCGCTCTTAGTAACCATTTTGAATGCACGTATTTGTTAATCACAAAAAAAAGTGCACAGCAAACCCTCAAAGTCTGTCCGCAACGGGAGTAGAAAAAGTTGAGTGCCAAGATTTCCCAGCCGATAAGCGGATTAGTAGTTAGGCCGATCTCCGATAATTTTCAAATGACTAAGCTTGCGGAACAGTTGCTTGATTAGGTAGGTACGTACCTGGCTCGGTGGAGGCACCGGGTATAAGCAAGAAATATATAATCACACCATACGGAGTAGTCTCTGTTCGCTTCTTTTCAAAGTTATTATTTCTATTACTGTTCATACTTCGGAGAAATTTCTTGACAATCTTCTTGTCTTTCACTCAACATCGGCTTCTCTGTCTACTCACCATTGCTCTGCGCATCAACTCCCCCCACATCTCCATTCCCCCACCATGACCTTAACAACAGGATCCTTCTCCGCGCCTGCGGAGGTCCACACATTCGATGGCCTTCTTTCCGACTTCGATGGCACAATCGTGGATTCCACTGATGGTATTCAATCCCCTCAAGCCCTCCTAGGATCAATTGGAACCAATGCTAACCATCCGGTACTAAACAGCCATTGTGAAGCACTGGCACGCGTGAGTCATAGACCCATCGCAACATGGCCTCCGCGATCAGAATATCTAACATAAATCCCGCTTCAGAATTGGCCAGGAGCTCGGCGTCGACCCCAAGACTATCCTCGCAACCTCGCATGGTCGCCGCAGCATCGATGTAATGGGCCTATATGACCAGACCAAGGCCAACTGGGACTGTAAGTATACCGGACACCCGGAATTGATCAATATCTTCCAACATAACCATAGTATAGAAACTGACATCTCCTCACCACAGATGTCAACGAAATCGAAGGCCGAATCCCAAAAGAATATGGCTCTGACGCTGTCGAGATCCCCGGCGGCCGCGACCTCCTCGCAGCCCTTGAGACCTCCGGCGCAAGATGGGGTGTTGTTACATCCGGCACGCGCCCTCTAGTTGACGGCTGGCTGGAAGTGCTTAGCCTCCCACGTCCCAAGAACCTGGTGACGGCAATGGACGTGCCGCTCGGCAAGCCGGACCCGCGCTGCTACCTGCTAGGCCGAAAGCAGCTTGGCATCGAAGAGTCAACATCGATTGTCGTACTCGAGGATGCACCTTCTGGTATCCAGGCTGGTAAGGCTGCTGGGTTCAAGGTGATTGCGTTGAAGACGACGCACTCGCTGCAGAAGCTTCAGGAGGCTGGCGCGGATTGGATTGTGGAAGATTTGACGAGCATTTCAGTCAAGGCGGTTGTCGATGGCCAAGTCCAAATCGAGATCAGGAATGCGTATCAATAGATGGTCGTAACCATCTCGGTTTCACCGATTCGCTGCTGCGTAACGGGGTTTTCAGGTTTGAATACACAGCCTAAAGATCTCATGTTAAAGGTCTCATGGCTTTTTTAGAATTAACGTGCACTACATACAGGTTAGATTGGTACATATATATACATATGCATTTGGACTTTGTTATCAACCTTGGATTTGTTTGCTTTAGCATGGAAGTTAGTCGAGCTAGAGGAATTTTAAACTGGCAAACGTCCACCATTTGTTCGTATTTCCCTGGAGAACGATGACCACAGCTGGTGGTGCTGAAAAGAGTACTTGGTATCTACGTAGAGAGGAAATCCGGGGGGTTTTTTTTTGCTGCTGTCTTAGGCTATGTGATTGGTTCTGATGCCCGTTGGACCTTTTGAGCAGGGCTGAATTGTCCAAGCACTACAGAGTAAGCTCTGCATATCCTGAAACGACACAAAGATACAAAGCTCTCAAGCAGCTTAGGTAGTTCCCCGGGCGGGGATGTAATCGGGCCACGCAAGGTGCAAGATGCAAGTTAGAAAGTACATATGCACTAGTTCCACATACAATCCACCATGTGTATGTAGCTACCTCGAAGCGGGTATGAAGCTCATCCCAGCCTTGCACATGAATTGGCGGTGCTATCATTGCAGTACGGAGTACGGAGTACAGATTCGTTTAATGACAGCCGACACATCCACTAACAAGGATGATGGCACGTCTAGATGATTCGGCCGGCAAGGATCAAGCTATATAGCTGTTGACACAGTAACTGGACGCCCTAGACCACCATGGCGTGCGTCGCGGACACCTTCCGTGGGTATGCAGCAACGCAATCCTTGCAGCTCAAAGCCGGATTATTCTACAGGGCGTTACAGCATGCAAATGCACCCGCTACTCGCATCTGATCCAATCGTTCGGGCAGGGCGGGCCGCGAACTACCGTTCATGCACGCTTGAGCCCTGGTTGAATGTGGAACTAGGCCGTGAGCACGGAAATGCATCCCCGAGGATGACTTCAGATTTCGAGGGGGGGAGATACTGTCTCTGCTCTTATTGGGGCTGGGCTTTCTGGCTGCAGCTGCAGAGGTTTCTGCAGCTGCAGCTAGCTGATTTGGGGAAGGAGTTAGATGCTCACGAGGATATGGAAACTTTTTCTCTCGGCAACTTTGGAAGAAACGCATTGTGTGGATGTCATTGGTGGGCCAAGTGGTTTGGAGATGGACACATCCTACCTAACTAAGGGAGCTTGGGGCGAGAGCAGAGTTTCTCTCCAATGACGTTGAGGAAGGCTATTCGGTCGGTGAGAATAGCATGCAAGGGGGCTACAACATAGTTTGCATCCCGCGGGAAGAGGTGACGTTCGAATGCAGACTCCTGAATATCATCACAATTGACCGAACCAAGAAAAGCGATATGGGAGAGCGCTTTTTTTTTCAATCTGGAGGGGTTCCTCGTGAACCTATTACATTGTACTCTGTATGAAAATGTATGATGACGGATGAGGGGTAAATGCAATCTCATCACACACAGCAATTCTGTTCTCATGCGCTACCTAAATTCCGATCTGAACTGTCTGGGTTGAAGGAAGCGTCCAATCATGTTACAGACCGTTCCTCTGTAGCTAGTTTGGCAGATTGTTCTGCGATCTCGAGCACTAGCCCCACGAAAGTGACAAATGTATAATCCTAACCTTGGAAAGTTGTCCATATGCAGGGTGCTCGATATAGCTGCGCACCGCCACAGACCTTTTACCAGCGCCACAAGGGAGGGGGATCTATCACATTGACAGATCTGCACAGCTCAGCCACCTGGCTTCTGGTCACCGAAATACTCCGGGCCCCTAAAACATCCTGGTTAACTAGTCAAGAAACCCACTAAGCCATGCACCGCCATCCATGAATGGATAGGGGTTTGATATCATTTCCGGGGGGTGGAGGATGATCCTCGGGAGGATCCCCAATTGACCGTCAATCTATGAAGGTTTGAAACCCGAGGGATATGTTGGATTTAATTTTGCTATCACACTGTCGATCATACCTCAAGATTTCTCGGGGGTTTGTGCCCCATTCTATTTCTCCTTCTTATTTTTGCACACCTGGGCACTGTGTGGTTGTTGCAAGGTCCGATAATTGAGATTGTATTTCCGGCGTAACGGTTCACATGAGATCCAATCAATAGTCGGATGGGGCGGAGGGATCCGTGCGGGAAATACGTTACGGATCGACCCAGGGGTCATCATGGCAGATCCCCCGAATCTTTTACTGAGTCGATCTGTATGCAACATAACTACAATAGCCTAAATATGTACTAAAGTACGAGAATGGGCTTTGTTGTACTTTGTATTCCGTACTTCGTATATTAGCAGTTGAAGGAGTAGAAAATATCAGAAATCGGGAATTCTCGGCCAGACTGGAGTGATATCAAACTGGTCCGTGTCCACGCTGCTCAGATTTGTCTATGATGTACTCCGTACTGTTCTCGCCATCACCTTGGACCATGAGACCATGAGACCATTTTGTTGGTGCGTTGGTGGGGCATGATGTGCCAAGACAAAAGTGAGCACAATCGCCCAAAGAGAGGAGTCATGAAGCCATCGGATGTGATGTGATGTCCGGACACCGATACGCGCCCTGATGCACATGAAGCTTGAATTGGAAACCTTCTAGGTTTCTACATCGTCACAATCACATCCATCACAGCATTACTTCCAAAGAGCAGGAACAGTGACACACCGCGAGACAAAGTTTGAGAGAATCCAAGAGCCACGTTGTGTACGAAGTACGAAGTACTCCCCTATGATCTACCTAGTCCGTGGGGCTGCTAGTAGTCTCAAACAAGGTCTTTGCTATGGGTTTTTCTCCGGATCGATCCCTCCATATTAACAATCGCTCCACCATAGTCTTTTGATCTATATGACTGGCTCACAGAGCATGATCATCCTTGGATCACTATAGCGTTGGCGGCTTTTTGGGTCAGATCATGCTACCAAATAGAGTAGTCAAGGGAGTAGATCACTAAATTGAGGGCGAGGGGTGCTCTTGTGGCTTATAGCTCGAGCAGAGGTTCCGCTAGACCGGTTCATTGTTGCCTTATTCTCTCCGGGTGCCACTATCCATATGCCAACGTCAGAGTTTGGGCTCCCTATGCGATCCTATCACGGTAAAAGACAGGCGTTTGAGGGTCTCTCGACTCCATAGTTTAAGATTCGTCGCCCAGAGATCTTTAGTGTTTTTGCTGTCAATTGCTCCGAACAGCCAAAGTAAAAGATTCTAAGATGTCCTATAGCACTCCGTACAATATACAATGCACACTGTACGGATTAGCTGTCTAAGTATCAAATTACGCGTGAGATGAAACGTAGTTGAGACAAAAAAAAAAAAAAAAGGGAGCATTGCGCCTTGGGCAGCGGTCTCCGGATGCCCGGGCAGTGATCATCTTTAGGCGCATGTGCGTGTCAAGGGGGTGGACAAAGTTGGCTGCAACCCTCGTGACTTGCGTGCATCGAGCGACTTATTCCAAGACGTTTAGCGCTTGTCGAGCAGGGTCCAACCAGAGGCCCGGGAAAAGGCAAGATGGTGTCACACACCTGGAACATGGTTGGAGCCTAGAAGAAGCCGAATAACAGGGGGCACATATTATGCCCCAGATAGGGGGGCGCCACATCCAAAGAAAGAGATAAAGAAAAAAGCTCGGCAGATCCTTGAGTGATCGACGGGGGATCTGTCGACTATTGATGTTTAGTTTGTCTTGGCCGCTGCCATGCGCCCGCACTAGTATAGATTTGTGCTAGCGGGAAGGGGAACCTGGTCAGAGAGAGGCAGTTACAGATAGCTGATACTTAGTTGCTTCAGGAGTCAATAGTCTACGGAGTATTATACAACGTACCTTTGTACATAGAGTATGGAGTAAATATCATCGTTCTCCATCATTGTAACGATCCTCGAATCATATAAGGGTATCATTGTACCGAGGGACTGCGTCCGATCGTCTGACCCAGAGCACCGGTCTCCGGTCACCCTGGTACAGGGAACACTTGGAAGCCTCGGCCGGGATATTTAGGGAGTAAATGTGACTATTTACTACCTAAAACAGATTGATTATGCAAGTTTGATCACGGTACGGAGTACTCTGTACCGATACCTACAGCTTTATAATGTCTTATGTGTAACTTGTAGCTACAGGCTACAAACATACATACATACTCGGTACTTCGCACAGCATACAACATTGCACGTAAATTAGGTGCTTGCTAGTAGATCCGCTGGTTCTTCTCTCCAAATTAAATTCTTCTACGGAGTATAGTGGACATGATTTTCTTTGCAGCGATAGGAACCTCCTGGGATCAGACATGACGCTAATGCAGGAACTGGGATTTTTTGCGTTTGTGTTTTTTTGGTTTGTAAAATTCGCGGAATACTAAGATGGTTGTGCCGAAGCCTTGAGGGGACATTACAGGGTGTATCACATCGTATATTGTATATATTAAATTACCGCGGGAGACATCCGACCCAAACTCGGCTCTCCGCACTTGAACCCTGGCTCACCTTTGTTTACTCCGAAGCTTACTACCTACCTAGGTAATCGATGTACATTACATCGTAGGTATCACCAATGCTATACAACATAGAGTATGTTGTAGCAGGTATGGGAGAATATAGACCGGTATTTTCCCATGAATATTCATAAGAGATCCGAATGGGTTAGAAAGGGCTCCATAGAGCCTCGTATGCCTTAATTCTTTCTTTCTTTTCTTTTCTTTTTTTTCAGTCACACGTCCATGTTAGAATGAGTTCACGAGGGGGAGTCTGGACGGGATCGGAATTATGTTCTGGGCCAACTCTATTCTGGAAAGGAAACAAAATTAAAATAAAAAAAAATATCCATGATAAAGGATACATCGTAAATAAGAATAAAATAAAGAATATTCAAATCAAATAAAAATGTGACTCTGATGCAAGAATCAGGCCGCCACCCCCTACCGAGCGGGCGGTAGCGCGACTCCACGGGCTAAAAAAGGATGAAATACGGTGGGGGGTAATTCAGCCTTCAATTTGTGTGGGTATTCTTCGCATCATTGGATTGTGTACTCCGTAGATGGGGGAAGAGGAAGACGATCCCAGATCTGAATTGCTTTTCCTACGTTGTATATTCTTTTTGATTATTCTTAATATATATTTTTCATAAATTAAATATAATTCTTTTTATATGTGTTGGTATACTTGAAGTACCTCGTACTCCGTACTCCGTACAGGTACCCGCAATCCCGGTACTCATAGTAAATAAGTCTCATGTACCCAGTACTCCGTACAGGCACAGACCTTTTACAAGATTGTTTCATCTGGTTACAACCCGTTACTGGACAATACCCGCCCACCACCCAATCATACCAAGCTCTTCGGCAGCTGTGTATCGCGCTTTACCAGCCGTCACCCCCGATCTTCCCCCCAGCGCCTTCAAAGTCCATCTTTCTTTCTCTTCATCCTTTTTCTTCCCACACAGTCTTTTCTTTACGTTCCTTGGGCTCTTTCTTTGCTTTTTTTTCTTGGTTTATTTTTCCATGCACACTCTTTTGGGTCCCAATTCCCGAGTCTCTCCTTAATATCGACCATTATCACAAGCTACCACTGCTCATTTCTTTTTCTTGAATCACGGACTCCCCGTACTGCCACTCTTTACATTTACAAGCTCCCCGTCTCCATCGCCATAGGTTGACCAAACCGAATCTACTTCATGATATAGACCTCACTCCTCGAAGCTGCCACTTTCTTGTGCAGCATCTCCCTCCCCGTCTCTCTCTATCTCTCTTGCGCCTCTCCCACAACTTCCTCTCTCCTATACCTCCCTCCTTTCCTCTTCAGATCATGAGTTATATCCACCCCTCATGGAACTACCAGGGCCACCAGGGCATCCCAATGGACCAACACATGGCATATGACCCGTCCATGGTCCCTCCTCCGATGATGCACCACCCTATTGACGGCTATATGTACCCACACCCGCCAATGGAGATGATTGACTACTACCACCAACCGATTATGGACTACGACGAATACACAGAAAATCTGTCTCGACCACGGTTGACCAAGGAACAAGTTGAAACCCTGGAGGCCCAATTCCAGGCTCATCCGAAACCAAGCAGCAACGTTAAGCGTCAATTGGCGGCTCAGACAAATTTGAGTCTGCCTCGCGTTGCAGTACGTAAAACCAAGGGCTGGAAGCTTCTTGTGTACCCAGAGAGCTAATCGGATGAATAGAATTGGTTTCAGAACCGTCGCGCCAAGGCCAAGCAACAGAAACGCCAGGAGGAATTCGAAAAGATGACAAAGGCCAAGGCGGAGGCTGAGGAGGCTGCTCGCCGGAAATCAGAGACCTTGGACCAAATGTCTGGATCTCGAAAAGGATCGATTGCCAAGGAGGAATCGGAGAAATCCGCTACCCCTAAGCAAACACCTACCTCCACATCCAGTGGCCATGCCAAGACAGATTCCACATCCAGCCGTTCCAAGCACCACAAAACAAAGAGTGAGTCAGCAAGAGAAGCAACTTTTGCATCTTTGCAGAGGGCGCTGAATGCTGCTTGTGCTGCCCGGGATCGATTCGGTCGCCGGATCAACCCCCGGAGCAAGAACGAGTCTGTTCCCGAAGAAGACGACGACGAAGAAGAGGCATTGTCCCCTGGCTCAATGCCACCACCAAAAACGGCCACACCAGCTAATGATAATGGAAGTCTTGCCAACATCAACTCTTCATTTTCGGGCTGGTCTGGTATCAAGGAAGGACCAGCTTCGTGGGGATCGGGCGAGCACAGTGAAAATGTGGGATACAGCACTACAGAGCAGACGTCATATTCCGCTTGCCACCAATCAATGGCAGAGATGTCGAATCCTTCCCACTCTGTGCAGCATAACTTGGACGTCTACTCGAACCACCTGCCCCCTCACAGGGAAGAGTGGTCTGAGGACAGGGAGTCACGACACGACAACCTCGTCTACGGCAACATGCAATATCCGATGTCCATGCAGGCACCAGATATCTCGGTCACACGTCGTGAGTCTTCTGATGCGCTGACTGCCTCACTGGAAGGCATCGGAATATGTACTACCGGCCAATCTGGGCTGTCTCAATCTGTGGATCGAGTGGAGGCAAATTGCTGGAAGGAACCTGGTAAGGAGCTTGATCTCGCTGCACGCCGCAAGCGTCCTCGCCCTGCTGCCATTGGCACCTCGGGAACTCGTCCTTTGGTTAACTCAACCTCGATGTCCTCGCTCTCGCCTACCGCTCGTATGCCTAACTCCGGTGCCGGCAACTCGATGAGGCAGTCTAAGTCAGCTCAGAGCCTCAACTCCCGGTATGCCGGTGTGCGGAAGGCATCGGCTGCCCAGCGATCTCCACTCAATTTCACTTTTGCGGATTCTGGGTCCATCAAGAAGGCTGAGAAGATGCTGCGACCATCCCTCTCGACCACTAGCCTAGCTCCACCAACTCCCTTGACCCCGCAAGACCTCCAGCACTTCATGCCTGCCTCTCCCACAGAAAGCAACTACTGCTTGTCTGCCCACTCCACAGCCCACTTCTTCCCTACCTCTCAACCCATGCAAGTTAACATGGCATCACCCCCTGCTACGCCACTGGATATTTACTCCCCCTTCCCTTACCAAAACGTGGCCCCGCCGATGTCGGCTCCGGCTCATGTATCTTCCTTCCCTGAATATATCACATGTGACTCGGTTCCCATGCCGGCCCACAGCTGGGCCGATACTGCTTCCATATCTTCGCCCGAGTACCCGGCTGGTCTCCAGGTGCCGCATTCAGCCACCGTCTCGCCCATGGGTTATAACACGACCATAGACCACAACGGACAGGCCTTTGGCATGGAATCGGTCTCTGGGTCCCCATCTTTGATCTATTCGATCGAAGATACCGACATTTCAGGCTCTGCCGAGCTCGCGGAGAGGAAGCGGACCGAATTTATGATGCACGAATTCCCAGAGCACGATCCCCACTTTGGTGGCCATCACTTGCCATCGATGCAGAAGCCAAAAGCCTACACCTTCGCGAACAACACGACGCCAAGTAACTACCCTTCCTAGGGGCAAGTCTGTTGATCTTTCCCTTACTATGGATGTACGAGAAATGCGCGACAACTTTTAGTGTTTTTGGTCTGGGACGAGTTCACTACGCAAAATTTTCACCTTCACCTTCGTTTTCCTACACTTTCCCTCGTAAGGGAGATGTTGTTTACTGAACTCTCCGTGCGCGGAGAAGCACTGTCACTTTATGTCTTCTATATACTATTTTTTTTTTCGTGTCTCTTTATTTGGGGTGTATTCACCGGGTTTTTACATATTTGGAGCATTCCTTGCATGTTGTTTATTGGCCTGGGATTGTTTTTGTTATTTTTGGTGTCTGATAGGACCTTTTAATTTCTGCCGAGCTCCCTCACGGGAACATCGAGACCTTTTTTTTATATTCTGCTTTTGATTACTTGTCTTTGTCTTTTGACGTCTTTTTTATTCCCGTGATTTGGAATCGGTTTTTGTGGATGGGATTTGAACTTGGATTTGCATATGGCTTTGGCAGCATTCGACTTATTTTGACATTTTCCATGATACATACATTTGTTACGTATCTATACTATCTCATATCTCTCAATCAAAAAAAGGGGTGATCTCTTACATTTTGGCATTTACCCGAAGTAAATCTCCGAACCAAATGATGATTAACCCACAAACAGTTAGGGCTCGGATGTTCAAGCCATTTGTGCCTTGCCCTTTCTAGCTCGCTCGTACAAGCACTATGGACATGTATTCTTCCAAAGTGTACGGAGTACGTACTCCGTACATCGTACAATAATGGATTCAGCACGTGCGCCAGACCATAGGTTGTCGTGTCCGGAACCCTGGATTGCGGAAAAGCGCCACTGGAACACACAGTAACCTTAACTACCACGTGCGCTACAGTCTGCCAAGGTTTATGCTGAATATAAAAGGAACATATTTGGCGATCTCATCTCAAAGAGAAGGAAAAACACAAAACAAACTTGTTTATTGAACCATTGGGATTGAAACCCGCGTATCCCCGTTTCCAATGAGACTCTCCACTCTCGGTTCAGCCCTTGTGGGCCTAGCTGTCGCGCAGGCATCGACTATCAATTATTCTGCGGTCACAGGCTACTTTTTGCAGGATGAGGAATCAACTGATGCCTCTACATTTGACTATGTAAGTGAAGTGCAAATTCCAGCCAATTAAGAATGGTTACACTTCAAAAACTATCTCAATATCGATACCTTCACTGGTCATTATTTGGGTCCACTAACATGTTCAGACGGCGGAGAACTTCGGCCTGATCGACCGCGCATATCCCGCAGACAAAGACTACAAGAAAAACGAGTCTCCAACTCAATGGGAGCGCTTCTACAATCAGGTCACCAATTTGAATGAGCATTCTCCCCCGCACATCGAGTACAAGGTTCTGTTCCTTGGTCGACATGGGGAAGGGTGGCACAATGCCGCCGAAACTTATTATGGCACACCAGCGTGGAACGTAAGTCCCCTGCCTGCCACCTTAACATTGCGCTAGGACCAATCTAACTTTCTCCATTCAGTGCTACTGGTCCGAACTCAGCGGTAATAGCACAGCAAGCTGGGCAGACGCGGCCCTCACCCCCGGCGGTGTCACCCAAGCGCTCATAGCAAATGAGTTCTGGCAAAAGGAGATAAATGAACAACGAATCCACACCCCAGACCAGTACTATGTCAGCCCATTGACACGCACTCTGCAAACCGCCAACATAACTTTCGGGGACCTGGACCTGCCCAAGCACAGCGCGAAATTCAAGCCGACCATCAAGGAACTCTTCCGCGAAGGAATCAGCATCCACACCTGTGACCACCGCCGTAGTCGCAGCTACATCCACGACCTGTTCCCGCACTGGTCGATTGAGCATGGGTTCACCGAGAAGGATGAGCTGTGGAATGGCGTGACGGCTGAGACTAGTGGCGCGCAGGATGTTCGCAGTGCCCAGGCATTGGGACAAGTTTTCTTTACTTTGTCCAAGAAGAAGTCGTTTGTGTCTATTACGTCGCATTCTGGTGAAATCTCGTCTATTTTGAGGGTTATCGGACACCGGACCTTCAGGCTGAGCACCGGTGCTGTTATTCCGGTGCTGGTCAAGGCTGAAAGGATTGGAGGCAAGGCTCCTGCCACCTCCTCTGTGCCTTGGGAGGTGAGCCCACACTGTACAGAGCCTCCGGTTACATCGGCTACGGCTTGTGTTTGTCCTTCCAGTGCAGCACCTGTTACGACGCCTTTGGCTACCGGGTTCTAAAGTGATTTGTATGCTAAATTAGGTAGATGGTTTTGCATGTACGGGGTAGGCCCCGCGTACAGTCAAATGAAGCAATTTGTGATAACACTTGATATAACCGAGGACAAACATGTGCAATACAGGAATAATCGGCTGGTTACGCGGCCTTGTCCTTCCTTGGCTGGTGACGTAGATCAGTAATATGTTCCAATTGACTTGAGATGGTTCCAAGGTTAGTATAAGGGACGTTATATTCAAGATTCTTGTTCAATGTCTTCTAGATGTTAAATATTATTTACGATATCTTCATGTCTTTTTAATCTTTGTTTAATTTTTTGGTTCGATGTCTTTTCAGATGTTCCCTCTCCCCCTCTAATGGTGTTTGGCCTAGCCCCTCATGCGGTAAAAAAAAAACTTGAAAAATGTCGGTCCACAAGTCATACATAACATCATAAAATCAAGTGGAAAAAAACTTGAAAACAAAAAGAATCGTCCCCGGGAAGGCTTGAACTTCCAACCTCCCGATTAACAGTCGGACGCGCTAACCAATTGCGCCACGGAGACTTGATTGTGGCAAAGGTCAGTGGGGATGGCTTCATTAGTGGAGACACAATGGCTTTGTATCAGCTACTGCCGAGAGTATGAATAAATCAAAGTCAGTGCTGTAGATAGGAAGAGAAGTGAGATATTTAGGTAGAACTAGGATGTACCTAGTATATTATATACATAATGCGCTACAGTTACAATTATTAGAAAATAAGTACCTAGATAATATGTGTGAATAACAAAACCTTGGAACTTCATGAAGCTCCGAATGCTTCCAAGGGCCATATTTCACTGTGATTGGTTCATCCTTGGCTCTTATACTAACTAGCTAGGTACCTAGGTACACCTGGGCAGTGTAGGTCACTTCCAAGGTTGGAGGTCGCTGCGTATTATGTTAGTATTGTCCTTCTCATATTCTTTGAGCGTGGATATACTTCATTCACTACTACATCTTGTTATATTCCTACGCACCCTCATTTTTTTCCGCCTCATTTCAATGGCGGAAAAAATGGCATCCAACAAGGCGGTGCAATCAGCACTCTGCTTGCCTGAGGGTCAGGCTACCATAAAATACTTGCATTTATCAAAACAAACCTTCACCTTTTGTTTACCCTTCTGAAAGCATATTCTGGGCACTCCTGGTGACCTCCTGATACGTGCCGCGCTGTTCCTGGATCTTTTCTGGTTCAATTACAGCAATGAATCCATCGCAGGCTCAAAGTCCACCCTCGTCGCGGCTGTCTGCGATGGCCTTGAGCAGCTCGCCATCTGTGCAGCTGGCCGCGATGGCCTTGAATAGCTCACCCTCAGAACGGCTGGCTGCGATGGCCCTGAGCAGCCCACCCGTTCAGAAGCCTTCACGTGGTGTCCCTACTGAGTTTTCCTATTCTCACACCTCTTTGTTTGATGAGGCTTCCCCTCCTGGGACTCCTCACTTGGCTGAAAGTCCTTCCCCCACCCCGAGCCTTCCTAATACACCTTCCCCGCTCGACAGGCGCCTGTCTAACAATTTGAATCATCCTCCTTCGCGGACTCAACATGATGACGCGCGGTCTTATCAACCCTCTGGCGCGTTTCGGTACTTTGCACGGGAGCCATCGCTCCCGTATGAAGCGTGGGAAACAGTAAGTACTACACTGGGTCAAATTAATGGAGCATAGACCAATTCCGTCAGCTAACTTGATCTCAGGTCTTCTATGCTATGCTTACTGCTCAATCATGTGAGGAATTTGATTTCATTTATGGGGATATCTACGAACACCCGGCAACCAAAAAGACCCTTTCGAATTTGAGACTGGTGAACCGAATCTGGAACCGGATTGCGGCTCCTCTTCTTTTTCGACACATCCAGGCCGTCGTCGGATACTCTGCTGGTCGGCCTCTTGATAGCATCCTAAAGATTTCCGAAAGCCCACACGCCCTTTACGTACGCGATGTTCGTTTTGGTTTTGTGGGATCATGGCTGCCCGGACTGGATTATGATCGGTACATCGACGACCTGGCAGCAGGAGCTCTTCCAATCCTCATCAGTCGTTTCCAAAACATTCAAACATTGCGGTTGCAAACTCCCACCGTGGTGGACACATTCAGTGAAGAAGGACAACTCAAGCCACCGATGCTTGCCAAGCTGACAAATTCTCTTGTACATACTTTACGCTTTGTGCCTGTCCCGAGACTGAGATGTCTCCATATGTCTATGCCAACCACCGCCGAATTTGCTCGTTTCTTTGAGTCGAACAGTTACGCCAGGAACTTCACAAGCGTGTTCGGCCAAATTGAAGAGCTACACATCACCATTAATGACAGCACTGGTCCTGATGGCAGGCGAGACCCGAAATGGCCCCGGTCAGTGATCAAGACCAAGTATCCACTCGATCGATTTTCTCCATATCTCGTCCAGCTCATCTCGTATGCAGAACGAATCCAGGTCTTAAGCCTAGATGCCCGTACCTGGTTTGATGTATCTGATCTGGAAGCAGAGAGCCTCACTAAACTGAGAAGCTTCCGACTTGAAGGTGTGAGAATCAGCGATGAAACTCTCCGGAAGATTTTCATACAAGCTCGCAATACACTACTTCGCATTGAATTGGTCCACGTTCGGCTCATGGCTGGTACCTGGGAAGATGTTTTCACTCATCAGGGACTTCCTCCCTGGAAACTTACTTGGCTTCGTGTTGATGGATGTGGCTATTCGATGACGGGTACCAGCACCCAGTACGTTAGTTATTCATTCTCGCACTACCCAACAGCACTCTGGACTCTCCATGGCCGGGACTGGTTGGCTCTTACACAGTGGAGATCGGTGGTGAATGCAAACCGTCATCATAAGGGACTGCCTAGATGTCCGCATTGCTATTTCCCACCAATCAACCCAGTCCATAACCCTAATTAGGGATACATAGTGAGCAATATTTACAGAAACAAAGATGTCACAGGGGGCGATATCATGATTTGTGACTGCTGTTCTTGATTTCTGGGCTCACTGTCCGGGATGAACTTTCCGAGGTTCTTAGGGTTTTCCCTTAACTGACTACGGGATGTGCGTACTCCCCTTTCTTCTTTACCTGGTCGTCTAGATCTCCAGGATTTCATGTATGTAGGAATTTTCCCTTAATTCTGCGTCTGGTCGTCTTGATCTCCATGTGCTTTCTTTTTCTTTTACCTCCTCCCTTTTTTCTCTGATGATTCGTTCCCTAACTTGGTTGGTGGGTTTGCGGTATCATAGCATCGTGGTTCAAGGGCATGGCTATAAAATAGCGAGTAATAGAAGCTAGAAAGTCCCTGGATTATTTAGTTAGCAAATAATTAGTTGGTCATTTGCACCTGAGGCCCTGCGCACTTGAACCAGACGGATAGTATTGCTCTACCAAATTTCATACACTCGCGAAGTGGAACTCTCCCATTTCAGTCCCTGGATAATTTAGAATGCGATGGTGTCCCGCCTTTTCTTCTTATCTTCGTTTTTGTGCTTCTCTCGCTATTTACAACCTATCACCAACTAATTGTAGGAGTCTTTCTTCAATTACCATATTTGGATGTCGCTCTTTATCAAATAAGTCTCCGTGGCGCAATTGGTTAGCGCGTCCGACTGTTAATCGGGAGGTTGGAAGTTCAAGCCTTCCCGGGGACGTTTGTTTTTTTTTTGATATTTCTCTTTTTGTTCCCATTCCCTATTTCTTTCATTGCAAATAGACACTTTTAGCACTTGTTATTCCAGGGGTTTTTTTTTTTCTCTTTCCGGGAGTTATTAGTAGGGTGACGTTAATTTAAACTCCATCGTCAAACTTTATTTACTGTACTACATCAGGCGTATCGTATCCATGGATATACATAGCCTTTCTTTACCTAGACATCAAAGGTTATATTATGGCTGAGGCTAATGGGTTGTTGTTTATGTCTCGTTCATATCCAAGAAATGAAGATAAATACTCATTGATGCAGGCAGGGTCTGATTCTGGGATATGGAAGACAAGAATACCGCTTGGCTGTTATATGGTCTATGGCTATGTAATCCCACTTCGTGGACTGAATAACCCAGTTCTATATTACTGTTACTCTACTTATTGCCTGGTATAGATCTGTCTTATTGGATTCCGATTATTTGGAGGTGCCAGTAAATGGGGATAGTGGGTGGGACTTGGTTGATGTTAAGTTGTGAATATAAGAAAAAAATACTTAGCTGATCCCTCGTGTTGTCATTGCGGTTTTTGTGTATTACTCGAGGTATATACGTATAGGCCTTGGTTTCTTAGCGGGGTATAGTCAATAATTTATAATGCCGATTCGTGAAGTCGTTCTGATTTAGGTAGGTCTGTTGGTTTATCTGGTTTACGTCGTGGTGATGGTAAGTAGCACAACCCACCTAGTATCTAATTTAAGGCCCTAGGCTTGTTGTATGTAAAAGAGGTATCCAGGGTGTGAAAGCAAATTTAGCAGCACTCGAGTATATGCTACTTACCTTAAGATTCGCAGGAGGGTAGGTCACTCTTACTCCCTTGGAGCGAAAACTCCAGCGGTCCCCTGGTGCTTAACGCGACCCCTTCTAGCTGGTCAGCTCTCATTGTTACCTCCATATCCTAGTTTGTTTATATGGCGCTAATATGCTTACTGGTATATAGTATATATGACACCGAGAAGTGTGAGCTATACCTAGTGACCGTTTCGTTGGTTATATGTTGGGGCTATCGATCGATACAACATATCCCTTTCTTGTACAATACGGGTCTATCATTTATCTCCCTGTTTATGATGTCTACTGTATTTTTTGCCCTTTTTTTTGCTCTGTGTGTCATTTTCATGTGGTATTTGGTGGCTATAACGGACAAGTTCGAGATATATCGAACAAGACAGCACAGCGATATATATATATCCCTACCAATGTAATAATACCTCAAAACAAAATATACAGTTTAACTTGAGGGTTTTGTTTGGAAATAAAGAGTTTTATATATATATATTTGATGCAAGTTTTAAAGTATTTTATCGTCATAGACAAAGGAGGTTGAATTGTGTGTATGATAATGTGCTGTGATATGAGGGCTGTTTGCTGTGTGGGATAAGAAAGAGTGATTTGGGTTATAGGCTCAGAATTATCTGGCTCTTTCATCAAACAAGTCTCCGTGGCGCAATTGGTTAGCGCGTCCGACTGTTAATCGGGAGGTTGGAAGTTCAAGCCTTCCCGGGGACGTTTGTTTTTTGTTTTTTGTTTTTTGTTCCCGTTCTCCACTACCGGGGACCAAACCAACTACTTCGTTTTTTACACCATATAGTCCCTAAATAAAATGAAAGATGTTAACATAAGAAATGATAAAGCGACAACGTTAGTCGCTGCAGACAACCACTGATGTTATTATTTTTTTGGTATTGGAAACAGGCTATCAAACCGTATATCTTTTTCGTTAGTACGAGGACCAATGGCTAAATACTAGTTCGAAATCAGCGGAAACAAGGTATGTACGAGAAATCAAAATAGATAGGGTGGAAGTTGAAATGCCATGCCAACTGAAATTGGCAGAAGAAATAAAGTATAGAGAGCAGTGGAGACTAAGTATGTAGAGAAGAGACACCGTCATTTGACAGGTATACAAGATAGATATAACAACCAGAACGAAGTTTCGAAAGTATTGCTACACACACAGGAAAACCGGGATTTAAAACAAGAATAGAACTCAAATACATAGGGTCAAGCAGATGCAAGCGAACAAGGATCATACATTTCTTCGAGCAGCCAAGAGACGATAAGACATCTCGCCTAGACACAGGAAAGCTAAACTGTCCACAGCGATTCACCCTCTATCGACCATATATAGGAAATAAAGCAAAAACATACATACTCATAATCTTGCAACACTCTGTCCAAAAGGGTAGAATAAACGCCGAGCATAAGGATCAAACGCCGGTAAAGGGATAACAAGAAACAAGAAGAAAAGAATAATAATAAGTAAACAAAGAAACAGGCACCTCGACTAAGTACAACTCAACAAAGGGTATAGGAAGGTTGGCCCAGATTAACATTAACCGAACATCCTTCACCATGGGATGCAGTGAAGAATGCAGTAGAACACTGGAACATCATAAAAGGAGAATATTTCAGATATGAATGAAAGCATGTGGTGAAAGTGAAACAAAATAATCACGCCTCAGATGATAGTGTAAAAGCTGGTAAAAAAAAACAACGCCAATCTAGATAACGCCGGCCGCCGTGAGCTAGTACGACCACCCACCTCCCAAGGGGCTGCCAGACTGGCCCGGTTGAGGTTGTCCGGGTTGCATCGGGCCACCAGGTCCGGTAGGCCACCCAGGCATACCATTTCCGGCCATGTTCATTGCAAGACCCGCCTGTTGAGGGTTTCCGCCCATGAAGGGTTGGCCACCATGAGCCTGGTTGGGTGGATACATGGCTCGTGCCATGCCCGGATAACCGGCCGGGTTGGTTCCCGGATATCCCATGCCCTGCATACCCTGAGCCTGCGCCGCTTGGGGGTGTTGCATTTGGGAATACTGTTGAGGCATCTGAGGTATTGACTGTCGCTGTTGGTTGCGAGGAGACTGGTGGTGATGTTGTTGTTGCTGCTGCTGCTGCGGATGATGCCCGAGGGGAGATGGGCTTTGCTGCGGAGCTGCAGACATTTGTTGACCATACTGAGACATCCCAACGCCCTGGTGGGCTGACGACGGCAACGGGGACGGCTGTGGCTGCGGAGGCGGCTGTCCCCAAATCTGCTGTTGTTGCGGTGAGTATCCGTATGGAGGGGCCTGGCCCATACCGCCACCCATGGATGGGTTGGACCGTTGCTGCATAAGATTGGGCTGCATATTTGGTGGCATTCTTAGGGGAGACTGTCCAACGGACTGTGGGTGAGCCTGCTGGGCATAGTTTTGCTGTCCACCCATCATTGGGTTGGGCTGCATGGGAACCTGCTGAGGGAGCATATGCTGCGTATGAGCGGGATTTGGCATCCCCGCCGAGGGAACCTGTGATACCTGAACAGGCTGTGATACAGACAAACCCGGGTCAAGAGCGGTACTAGACTGGGTCTCTAAGACTGGGGCCTCGCGGGGCTTGGAGTAAAATTCATCCAAGCCTTTTTGGCGGAAGTTGCGCTGAATGCTCAACATTTTGTTGAAATCAGATGTGTGCTGGGCTTGATTCATGAGGTCTGCTGCTGAGCTAGTTTGCGTGCGGTCATGATAGGGTTGTCCTGTCAATTCCTGGCGTGCACGAGGCATGGCAGTGTAATCCCGTAGCCGCGGGTCATCCGTCGTCGACATATGAATCATGGGGAGTGGGGCGATGGACATAGAAGATTCAGAAGTATCCAGCGAGAGCCCGTGAGGCAATGGCTCGATGGAATTACTGTAGACAACATCGTTATGAGGCAGCGCCGGCAACAGGTTTGTAGCTGGCTCCGAGACAGAGCCATCCCGAGCCTTAGCCGCCCCAGGGCGTTTCTCACCCGCGAGGTCATCCTCCGTGAATCCCTGCTTCCTAGCCTTGGTCTCCCAGTAGTCATCTCGAACCCGACGGCCATTCACAATCACCCGGCTCCCGAACTGTCGGAACATGGATCTGGCGGAAACGATAGCAATTTGGCGAGACCGATAGGAATATGGCAGGATATCTTGCTGGATAAGATCGTCTTTCTCGATTTGGGAAGCAATTATTTTATGCAACGATCGGTTCTTGTTGAACAGAAGATAAGAATCACGATAATTCAATACCCTGGCACATTCAGTCGCAAGCATGAATAGCTTGCTGCCCCGGAGGGGGACGCGGAATGTCCGGCATTTATACTCGCGGCCACCCTGCGGATATCCCATAGGATCTGCCTTGGTCTCTCCTGCTTCATCGAACTCTTTAGGGATGTACTCATCGCCCTCTTCATTCAACTGGTCTGATGTGTGATCTCTCACGGTAGGGAGCGCCTTGACCAGTGTTTTTGTTGGTGTATTCTTGCTATCTGGTGATGCAAGAGACGGCGATCCGGCGTTGGCTTGTGATAGTGCGCGTGCTTGCATTTGGGGAGTTTGGATAGAAGTGTTTGCGATGGTCTGTTCACTAGAACTTGGCCGAGGTGTCTTTGGGGGGCGGCCGCGCTTGCGGCGACTTTGTTCCTCTAGAAAACAAACAGGGCAATGTTAGCATCCATCTCGTGAAGTACAGAAGTTGTGACTAGGCAAGATGCAAGCGCTGCTGGGAAAATAGCACGGTTCTGGATAGGACCCATTGACAATGCCTTCCCGCTGCGCACGTACCATCATCCTGGTCCCTTTCGACATGTCCATTTCCCATATGGTCTGGAGTGCGACTACGCTTGACACCACGGGGGCTTGCTATTGCATGGGAATGTGCTGGCAGGGCAACAGAGACTAGGAGGGGTATCAGTTTGAAAGCACCGATGGGGAAGGAATACACAAAGAGATGAGACAATGAGTAGGAATATGTGATTCATTCCATCAAGTGGTCCCACCTATAGAAAAATAGGACGCGCGCGAGAATTTGTGGTTGAGGATGAAATAGGAAATGAAAGGCGCGAAGCCGAGCCGGCAAGAAATGCGATAAGACACATACCGGAGTTGCTCAAGTTTGCGGGATCGATGGTCCCCGAGCCATCAATGATATCCATACCATTCATTGTAGATAAAGAGTGAGATGTGCCATACATAGCGGGTCGAAGGTCGGACGGTTCGAGCGTCGCAAGATGGCGCGTCAAGTCAACGCGCAAGGTATCCCGGAAGAGGAAGGATGGAAAGTGGCGCAAGAGATCAGGATATGCTCATGCAAGACTTTCGGACCTCTCTAAGGTAGATCGAATTAGGTCAAGTCAGGAGCTTGTAGCCTTTTAGGTAGGATCTCGGATGAACTTGGGTTTGAGAGGGGAAGGGACTCGAGGCGGTGAAGATGACAGCCTGATTATTCAGGTGTTCTGCAACCAAGTGAGAAATAGAGAGAGAGAGGGGACATCGACTTGTTAATAACTGGGAATGTAATCTTGCACAAATCAAGATTCTGATATCTTTCTATTATGTCTCTATCGGGGAGGACCCAAGACTTGCAAGGGGCAACGGGAAATGATAAAAAAAAAAGAAAAAGAAAAAGAAAAAAAAGAAGAAAACGCTCGTCTCGTGATTGGTCACGAGCAGAAACAATTAAGACTCACAAGTCTGCTGCTAAGAAAGTGGCACCGAATCAGACAAAAAATTGATCTAATTCCCGCAGGCTGAATATGCTCTGGGCTCTACAGAGGCTAGGCCAAGTCGTTTGTCCTAGGGAGCCCCGAAACAAGTAAAATACACGGGGATTTGAACACTTAATATTGGAGTATTGCGGTGTTGGAGATTAGTATATCTCTTCCGGCGTAATAGATTGATCGGATATTGATCGGATTTTGGTCACGGTAAAAGGATCTGAGTTGAATGGGGCCGGAGGGAATGGGGAGCTTTTTGTGATATTCTGAGTGTCGCGGGTACGGCGCCAATATACGAACAGGATTGATAGGAGACAAATGAGATCATGAACGGTAGCATTCAGCTGCAGCATAAGCATAGAAAAATGATGCTTTCCTCCTCTTTTGACTCCTTTGATTCCAACGTAATCCAAGAGGAACGATTTTCCGAGGTGGCACAGCGATCGAATCCTCGATATGGGTTGAGAAACATCGAGAAGGACCCTGCGTCTTTCGGGCAACAGTGTCGAGACGTATGCAAGAAGAGGCACAATAAAGGAAAAGAATTAAAAAATTAAAAAATAAAAACAAGGTGCAACCGTAGCACAAGAGAGTACAACGCTCTTTTGGTTTGAAATTCTCAACTAGGTACAGAGGACGGAGTACTCAGGGACTATCCGCATTGGAGCCAATCATGAAGTCAGTCACATCTGAAGTATTGGTATTGTCCTTGTATTTATATACCCCAAATTAGTATTCTCTTGCTGATCCCTGGAGACCAGCATTTAGTATAGACTACTCCGTATGGGAAGAGTGTATAAAATGACAAATAACTTTGTTTATTTGTACCTGAATGGCCTTTTCCCTATTCCGATTTCGAGCAAGGTCCATTACAACATGGGACGGCGTCTAGGCACCGTGATAGATCTTGGATAGAGCTATGATCGCGTCCATTCAGTCTGGATCGTGTATTGTGTAACTCGAGGTGTCTCAAATAGCTGCCGGGGGTCAAAATTATAGACGAAAGAAGCAAGACGTGGAAATGAAAAGAGAATCCTTGACGAAGCCTACAAATAGTGAACCCCATCCGACAGACACGATATTATTGGTTATGCCTGGATATATGTCTTTCTCACCGATGTCGACTAGTGTAGTATGCAGGAGCTCAAGGTCCAATCCGAAGCGAAGCACCCAATATGCGCGGTCGGATTATATCGGATCAAGCACGAACTAGAAGTTATGAAATTTATCAAAAGAACAAATACAAAGTGAAAATAAGCCACGCGATACTCAAATGGTCCTGGTCACCTAAATTCAAGAGTCAGGTCTTGTTTTATGCCGATATTCAACAACTCGGACGATAATCCCCCGGGGGGGCAATAATGAGGGGCCGTTAAATAAAAATAAGGAAGTGAGCGAGAGGAATGGGCTCAGGCCGCATCTTGTCAGCCTAACCGGAGCTAGCGACTATTTAGACCTAGTGCTTCATGAATGAAGATGGGCGGGGCCATGCTCGTTCATTGTGAGAGACTTGATTTAGCTCCAACCAGAAATGTTCACTTCGAGTATTACTCAGAGGATATAAGGGCTCATACCTTTCGGGAAGAAGGGATAAGCTCGCATCATAATGAGCTAGGAAAGGACTTAAACCCCTATTGTATGGCCGTATGATATGGGATTTGAAACGGGAATCGAACGGTCATATTTGCAATATAAATGGAAGCCTTGTGTTGGTGGATGAGTGTTTTCCCAGACTCGAAATTATTTAAAGCCCAGGTAAGACCTTTGATTCGTCAAATGACGAGCGGATGACCTGCAGAAGACGCTATAGATGTAACTGAGAAGGTCATTTGAGCAGGAACTACCCAAACAGTTGATCAACGAACGGCCCATGCGCGACTAGAAAAGGAAAGCTACCCCAAAATGCTCCAATCAGCGCAATTACTAAATTTGGATAGCATACAGAGTACTGTTTATGCCAACAGTATCGCCCAAATCGGAGTTAGTTTTCGCTCATATACACGGGAACCGCAACGGCTGTACGAGGAAGAGCAAGATGTAGTATCGTTTCACAATAACCCCCGTCGCGACAGTCGGACTACTCCATGAATTATATTGCAAATGTACAAGGTTCAAAATGGAAAAAGCCCAGATAGTCATACACGCTGTCCCAGGTCTCACAGCAGCCCGGTCTTGCAGAGCTGCCGTTTTCCACGCTCGGCGCCGACTTTCCTTTCCCGTCATACAATGACAGGGTCTGTGCCAGGCTTGCAGAGCACAAGGTGACCCTGTAGCTCCAAATAGAGAAAGAATGTATATATTTTCTATCGTTGATTCTGAATTTAAACCTTGCCTAATCTTGTGTCCTTCAGCCAACGGACCAAGCCGAGCTGTATCCCGGATGCAACATGCTTTCTTAATTACCACCTTAAACAAGGAATTAGTATAAAATTCGTGAACCATTGACTCGCGCCGAGTGGCGTTTTTGTTCTTTGTTACGCAGATCTATTGGGTTATGCACTTGTTCGTAGACGCTGACTGGGTATTGGTAAATATGTACATCTGATAATGAGTCCCCATCGATCCCATGAAATAAAAAAGAGCGGTAATTAATGTACATTCACAGACAACCGACGACAACCGCAACTTCCTAGTTACATCTAAGCTTTATCATTGGTGATGTCTACAGCAACCCCCACTTCTATCCCTACATTCCTGGAGACTTACACATATTGGTCACATCCGGGGCCTGTTAGATGACACAGATACAAGCTGAGGAGAACATCATTCGTCAGCACAACAAGGTATTAAAAATGTCAAATTCGACATGTCCAATCCAATTTTCAGCCTATTTGCCTTTTTGATTCCATCTTTGGGGGATAGTTTAGAATGCCTCCTTTTTGATGCAATATCAGAACCAATTTTATCTCCACAATCAACAACGAAGGGCAGACATGGCTCTAACCAAGAGTTAGATCAGAACAGAATTCTGGAGAGTAGCTATTACCACGCCTTTAGAAGCTAAGTGCTTGGATTTTTAGAGGCAGCTTACTGCCTCTGATGAGTCGAGGGTGGGGGGGGGCACATACATTTACGCCTTAACCTATCACGTCTTCCTTCCGATAGTCATAATTCTAGGAACTACGTTTTATGACTTGCGTAGAAAAGATAGACATACGCTGGTATCAAAAGCACGTGTAAGCTGCATATATACTTACGGATCACCAGCAAGGGAGAAATTGGAAGTCATTTTTTTCTAATTTAATACAATGAGTATGCTTGAGCATGCTTCAGGTTGCCTTGGGAGTTGCGTCCCGGGGCCACGCGTTCTACAGATCCGCATCTGACGTGGTTATACCCTAGCTTTAAAAGCCCGCAAACCTTTTAGCAGAACCTGGAACAATGTGCTTGGTTGTCTATATAGAATTGGTTGACTCGCGGCTGTGGATGTGACTAGAACAGGCATCTATGGTTGTACATGGGGATGCACAGCAGTGCTTGATTTATACTGTATACCATGGCACATAGATCTACAATGTAGTGGGCCTGATCGAAATCCCGAAAATCAGGAAAGTTGTTCTAGTGGTGTTTGGATGTAACAATGAAGACTGGAGGTACTATGTAACTCCGAGAGGCTGCGCTCATTGATTTGGTTGGGGCTGAGTCCTGACCCACTAGTATGTGACGAAGATTTACTCCAACGGCACCTAGAGCGATATTTGCCGTCCGAGGACATGGCTCTGCTGTATGGTGTAGATATACTAGTAGACCCAGCAACTGGCTTAGTTGCAGCCGTAAGCCAGATACCCGGAGACGAGACCTTTCTAGGGTATTGGTCTCATATTCCGGTCGCGTGCATGCATTGGCCTGAATCAGATTCGTTATTTGTTTTAGGCTGCAGTAACAGCAGCAGCCGGGAGTGCCCGGGGTAGAGCACTCGTGACCCAGAGATCGAGTAAGATCTGCAGGGTGTAAAATCTGCTAAACCTAGGAGAGGGGTTTTTGTAAAGCCCATCCGGCGTGGTGCATTAGTTTCTGCTGGGCATGCAATGTCTAAGGGATGTGTTACACGATTGGTTTGGTAGGAGTTTGTGTGTACATCGTAGATGTCCTTTCTTGGGATTTGCCGTATAATTATGACCGTTTTTGCATTGCACAATGCACAGTTTGTTTTGTGAGCAGGAATGCATTGAATATGGCTGCCACAAAGTACCAAAAGCAGCATATTTTCCGTGGAGTAGACAACAGTGGTTCAATCAAGTCCTGATCAGAAATAACCGCCCCGAGACGGATCAATGGAGCAGGGCGGTAGGTCTATCCCCATGGTCTTAAGAACGATGAGCTGAGAAATGAACAAATTAAAACACCGTGGATCCAAGAGACAAATCATTTGATTGGTTAGTCACCCAATCCATCCTAGAAAAAGGCCTGATAATTGAGTTCATCCATGATGCCTGAAAAAGAATTAGAGAGAGAGACAAATGTAGAGAGACTTGCGCCTTCCCAAAGAGCCAGGTCGATTTGCCACGGAAGGAGCTGGTGTAAATCAATCCCCTAGAAAAGGAAAGGAGGAAGGAGAGACTCAGTAGGGAGTACAACATACAGAGATGGCGGTAGGAAAGCCGGGCCGGATCCGAACCACGGTAGGGTAAAAGTTTATCTCGAGATGCTACATCGACAATACAATTGTGAGTTGGTAATAAGAGTGTCAGAAAATATGCCAAAAAATAGCGCACAGACCGAAAATGGAAAAAAAGTTTCGGTTTGAGGTTTGGCAGGGCGGCTGTGACAGAGTGGTGGGGAGTGCAGATTTCCCGCAGAACGGCCAAGCAGAGCCGCCTGAGCTGCTGTCTATATATATTATCTTTATCAGCACGGAGCAAAATGACTGGACTGATATTTTGGGCCGTATGTTGTAGTAAGGGGGTGGACTATCTATATATCCAGTGCTAGAATGCAATGATGTTATGAACCGAGCGCGAAGGTGCGGGGTCTGGTTTATCATGCCATAAAGCAGATCATACTGCTGCCAACTCTACCGATATTCAACAATATGTAAGCGGGGATTACATCCAAGAGGTGTAAAACAAAGTGCCCATTTCATTGACTAGACCGCTAGCATAGCCGTAATAGTCTGCTTTAGATAATTAGGAGCAACGGCGTAAGTCTGCAGTAAACTGCGCATCGGATGGTTTTCTTTTTTTATATGTACGGAGTATCGATTGTCGATCTCACATGGTCGACGGTCTGGCTGCGTCTTCACATGGGTGATGATATTTGTTCCGGTTCCAGACCGATATTTCGTTTACTGCGGATGTCATCCGATAGAAATGCTCTGTTTTATACAAAGTATGATCTACAGACATGAAACCTCTAATTACACCATAGCTGTGACCGTAAGAACATGTCACAATTCGGGGGTCATCCGAATGTCTGGCTGTTTATTAGTTTACTTTGTAAAGCGGGCATGCGAAGTAGTTCGAGGCGCTGGCGCTAGAACCATTGTGGGGCCAACCAACGTGTGCTAGCGGGTACAGAACCTGCTTTCCAAGCATTTCCAAGTGCCCAGCCCTTTAGAGGAGATTCTAGACTTCGATTTTTGGGCTTGGTGGCTGTAATAGCTCCAAAACATTGGAATTAGTGGGGTCCTCTGCAGCAGATCTGGCCATAATTTTTTTTTTCCCTTTCCCCTTCTTGTCTCACTCGCCGTCAACGGCGTTGCATCCTTATCTGCAAGTTAATTATACTCTTCTATTATTTATTTCGTTATGTTGGGTTTCGATCAAGCTCTGCAAGCGGAGCGAACCCCGACCGTGTTTTTGTTCTTGGCTTCCTATTTTATTCAAGGCGGGGCCGTAGTGAAATAGGAAGTATCGGCAGGATAACATTCCACTGCTTTATTCCGTTGGAAGGATAAACTCATAGGCGGAGTAAATGCACTCCATCTTGGGGCGCCACCTTTTTGGTTTATTTGGTTGGTGTCCACGGAAGGGAGCTGGTGTAGGTTTACAGCGGGGGTCTGGAGCAGCATCTCCGTTGCACGGGTATTGTAACCAGGCGATTAGGGATCAGAGCCGTCTTCGGCGGATTCTAAAGATCGTCAGGAGGGGCATATTTCTGAGTGTGGACACTAGCATGTGGAATGCTTGGACTTGTCGGTGTACAGATTTTCATTGTCCAGCACATTATTATAGTATGCTCACGGGACAAGAAGATGGCCCGGTGCTCGGGGCACTCATTATTAATATAATGCCGTAGAATCTCTTGGGGTTTGGCCACGGCGGAAGAACTGAATGCAGCCAGAGTTCCAAGGGCCCCGTTGGGGCTTGCTGAGTCATATAACAATGGGATGATGTTTTCCAAGGAATCAGTGTTTCTATGTTGTAGAGATGATTTCATGTTTCTATATTAATTTGATAGAGAAAAAGAGGAACAAAAGTTGATCAAAGAACTTGCAAGTCTTGTTTTTTTTTTTAAGTATATGAGCCTGAAACTGCAAACGTCGAAGGATGAGGGGGTTCGGATTTCCAAGGAAAGTAATCCGTGGGGATCGTGAGTTTCCCCGTGCAACGTTTTGTATTCTTTTTTCTTTCTTTCTTTTTTTTTCTGGGATTAGGGCGAATAAGCAAGATAAGCTCCGCAGAAGGGTCTCCACCGAAAAATTTTCGAAGCATCAAATGATCAAGAAAACTGGGGCCATCCACTCTGGAGGGTCCGAATAGCCGCTACCTACACCGGAAATCCCTTTTTTTCTCTCTTTAATTTTTTAGAATCACTTTTAGACTGGAATAACGACTAAATCAGAATAAATTAGGATTGAAGACATATTGACTAACTTTCTGGGGTAAAGAGTTTAAATATGTAGCAAGTCATAAAAGAGGGAAAAGAAAAAGAAAAAAAAAAGGAAGAGATGACCCATCAGAGGCCTGGAAGCCGGTTTCGTGATCTGGTGACACGGCAGGCTAGAAAGGGCGCTTGGACCATGTTCCCCATTATTCTTCGAAGGTATAAGACTCGCTACCAATTCCCACCGTTTTCTGCCCTTTTCCCTTTGGAACTCCCCCTTAACAATTCGAACATCTTACATCTCACATCTCATATCCTCATATCTAAACCTCTCCATATCTGGGTTACAATATTCTTAAAAAACACCCATCAGTCTATGACCGTTCAAAACAACATGAATACCGGCACTACGCAAAGAGCCCCCAAGACCCCGAAACCAACCGCCTCCGTGCCAATTGTTCAAAATAAACGCTGGCCCCCTATGGCAAACCGAAATGCTCTTCCTTACAAGCTCACACACCTGTCGAAAGAAAAGCTCGCCCGTGAAGCTACCGCACCAGACCCCGACCTTCGCCGTTGCGTGGCTCACTTCCGCCTGCACTGTGGTTCCGTCTCATGGACCGAGAATGACATGAAGTCTCGTATCAGCTCATTTGATTTCGAAGACACCGACGAGGAAGACGATGTGGATGAGATCAATACAGAACTGCCTGTCCTTAAGAACAGAGCTGCGGCCAACGAGACTCCAGTCGAAATCACAGAACAAATCTCAATTAAAACAGAGCCTGTCGCTGTTGCAGCAACACCAACATCACCAACATCCCCTGAAACTTCCTCCGAGCATGGTTTTTTGGAAAAGGGTCGCAATTGTCTTGAGGCGACCTCCAAACACCTATGGACAGGGGGATCTTGCATGGTTTCTCCAATCGCGGGTTGAACTCGCCTTCACTCTTTAATACCCTTTATCTCTCCCACACTCTCGACTATCGACCTTTTCTCCTCATCTTTTGCGACCGACACGATATTACGATTTGATGACTATAATGAACACACCCAAAATGAAACCATGTATATACATTTATTTACTCTTGACAATATGTCACTTATAATTACCAAAGAACCAAATTTTTTTTTTTGCTGGACAATCTACTTTCCCGATTATATCTTGATAACTCGAATAAAAATAAAAGGCTAGGTGGCCTAGTTGAAACTTGAACCTTTCTTGCGCTTTGAAATCGCTTTGAAATCGCTTTGGAAAACTTCACTTCCCCAAACTCCCCACATGACTCTATTCTTGGACACTCAAGCCGGAAGGTCAAGCGAGGTCCACGGGTGACTCACCTGCCGCGTAACCCGGGTCACATGATCCATACCCGAGAGTGGAAAATGGAATCCTGACGATCTTCACCAATCTATTAATGTCAATCCTGGAGAACTAACGCAGGCCCCAAACCCGAGAGATTGGGGTGGAACCATGATCCTCATGGAATCCAAGGGAAACCAGCTGAGAATAGCGAATTATGTTTGGTGGAAAGTTGCCGGGTGATTCGCCACTTACCCGCCGATCGGGTCAGTTTTCATCATAGTCATGTCACATTCTCATATTCAACGAAACACTTTTCAGCACACTCCGATATCTTCCATTCTCAATTGAACATCCCATTATGTCCTGCTATTATTGGTAAATGGGACCCGCCAATGTGATCGGTATCAAACTGTCAATATGCGTGGCCTGACGTCGCTATGATACCCCAGATCGTGTCTGTCAACCTTGAATCAAATTGAGTTATAGCGAGAACATGAAAACAAGAAAATAAACCGCGGAAGGCCATACAGCACACAGAACACAAAACCCACAATAGTACACACAAAGTACTTGAGGACGTCACTCCAGAACTATAGCTACTGCCCGGCCGAAAGAACATTCAATTCGACATCCCACCCTTCTAGCATCGCGACAGCATAGGTAACGATCTCATAGGTCCGCAAAGCCACTGTGCATCCCCGTTCGACCAGCGCGGATCTGCCCGATTGGCTGGTATCTTATCCATTCCCCGTATAAAGTATCTCTCGGTGAACTCTCGGCCCGTGAGGAACACCCCGACCAGGATCGCCGACGTCAACTGCTTGACATTGCTCGGTGATGTTATGGATGACGCTGTTCTGCTTAATCCCCTGGATGACCCTTCGGGTACATTAGCGCTTTGGCGAAAAGTGGGTAAGACAATGGGCCTAGAAGTGTCGGTGTATACAATGCTTTGAGTCCCTGCTTTTATACATAGCAAAGTCTATTTCACATGTTAAGTCTTTCCCCGCCTTCTTATACCGTCTATGTATGAAACCGAAGGTCGGCAAAATATTTCCAAAAAAAAGACATCTAAAAAGACATATAAAAAAGACACCCAAAAAGACCATTGAACAGACGTCACAAGGCACATCAGCGGCCGACTATACTTCTACATAGTTGATTGATAACCGCGAAGGGTGGGTTTAGCTCTCGTCGTGCTCGAGTACATCTCTTTTGTTCCTTTGATTTTTTTTGGCCTTTGCCTGACATCGTCCCCCTATCTCATCCTCTTCATACCGAGAATTCAATCCCAACATTTGCCTTCCCCTTGTCGAAAACAATGCCATAGTTGCTATATCTAATAATGTATACGGCACCCCCCAAACGTCGCTAGAATAGCCTGAACCTGTGCTTTAATTGCAGTTCCATGCATGCAATATCCTCGGTTGCAGCGCCAGCTTTCAAGTGAGGAATCTAGAATAATGTGTGACCGAGATTTGATTTGATGATGCGCATTACTCAATTGTAATCTTTATTGTTGAAGATGACAGTAGTTCGGGGAACCGGACGCTTCCAGCAAAATCAGGATGGAGGTGAGACCAAGTAGGTGACTATGCACCCCAATCGGTCAAAGACTGCATGCATTAGCCCCATTCTTGAGATGCAGTGTGAACGTATGATCGTCCTAGTAGATCAAGTGATCTTACACGAACCCTGCAGCTGAACAGTTCATTTGTCCATACTCCATACGGATTATTATAATTCCTCATTCCATTCGGATACATGTACGTCGAATGCGGAGTAATAAATGATCCAATAACATCCGCATCTGTCTTCACCGCAAATCACAATTTAGAAACAACAATATTCGCTTCCCCAGAGACAAATTTGACATTCCAGCCTCCTCTCGCATGTTGGAATTGACCTCCAGTTACAGCATAGTCATCCTCCGCACCTGGAGTCTCGACCCAAACAATAACGGAAGAAACATCGGACGAGCCAGGAACAATACGTAGCTGAAGAGACGTCGGTAGAGAAATATTAAACGAAACCTCTTCTATCAGTCCAGTGCTGACCGTGACGTATACTCCCATCTGTGCAACGTAGACGCGACGACGCACAGCATCTCGTGGCTGCACGGTGACCGTGTTTCCATTGGTAGCGACATTTCCCCCATATGCGGTAAGCCCGACATCGGGATCATCGACGACGTAGACAGCGGATCCAAGCATTATACCTAGGAAGTTTGGACCGTAGTCGCCTGAATAATCGTCGCCTTGCAGGGTATCAGGGAAGGAGTGGAAAGCATTGTACATCGAGCCATCTTTTCGGATGTTTGATAGCGGTCCTGTGATTCCGCCGTAGCCAACTCGGAGGAGATGGATGTCAGTGGGATTCTCGCGGAACTGGGATAGCAAGGGTAGTGCATTGAGACTTGATCCGTAGTGATGGATCATGCGCTCTATGCGCTGTAGCTTGCCACCATAACTGAATGAGAGGTCAGCAAAGGGAACAAGTCAAGAAAGATCAACTGCAAAAGATTGGGCTGGTTCTTACATAAAATCCCAATATCGCCGGGCGTTTCCATTCCATCCCCAATGCGGCACTGTGGGCATATATCCCAGAATGCTGTTGACGGTCTTAGTTGCTGTGTTAGTTAAATTGAAATACCTAACTGGAATGTTAACAAATCAAGTATCACAGTCAGAAAGGTCCCCAAAGAGCGAAAACCCACTTGCTCCAGTAGTAGACTCCCTCTTGGCCGGTCGAGTCCCAAGCCATCTCACTGCCAAAGGGAACATCCTGCGTATCCCATGCCTCAGCGCGAAGCTTCATAGCAGCCTCCACAGAGTCGGCCTCAGCAGTCCACCTTTCACGCCTCAAATCTGATAGAAGCTCACCAACGACAGTCTCACCCATGAGCCCGAGACGCGAGTACCCCACAAGCCCATCCCCACCCGAGTCCGTGGCGAAACAGGTCACTGTGGTATTGTATGCTTGAGCGAGATACCACTGCCAAGTGTGTATCTTCAGAAGAGACCCGTTATCTCGACCCGCACGATACAACGCCCAGTATGCACCGATGACATGAATATAGTCGTAGGCACGATCTGTAGCATAGGAAGCATCCTTATTCCACGACCACCAGTTGCCCCAGTCAAGAGCCCGATTGTATATGTATCCAGGGACTTGAGCAGGCTCGTAGAAGAAGATACTCTTGCGGACGGTGAAGTCTGAGTTTTGGATGGTCTTAGACAGAACGTTGGATGCAAATTGTTCAAGTTTAGATACTTCTGTCGCATTGGCTAGACCAGATTGCTTCATTGCGCTGGCTAAGTAGGTCACGCCGCCTTCGTCGCTTAGCCCAGATATCCAGACTCGGGGTTCTTGGAGGACTTGGGCTTGGGTTGAGTGGTCCCATGTCATGACTGATGGAGCTCGGTGGAAGGGATCATTTGTGTTGTTGAACCACATTGACGTGGTAGTGAATTCGCCCAATTTGTTGATTGTTGCAGGTGCCGAGTCAGTAATGAAGTAGTGTATCGTTTGGGCTTTGCCGTCTTCGTATTTGATGGTCACTCTGGTTCGACCCCAAACCAGCCCCGTTGGGGTGAGCGATAAAGTGCCATTTGTACCCCGGGTTATCTTAAAGGAGTTGTCTTCGGACACGACATCGGAGATTTTAGAGTGAAAGACGTAAAGCCGAGCTGTGAGATCGACTGGTACCACATATCCCGGTATGCCCAGCATAGCAGGCGTGTTGGTAGCTTTGAGTGCGTTCTGTATACCACGCACACCGTTCTTTACAACCGTAAAGCGCAGTCCGTAGGTCACTGATTCACCTGGGCTCACGAGTCGAGAGCTAGGCTTGTTCCACGGGATGGCACCAGACCACTCATTCTCTGCATAGGCTTTAGTATGAGTCTGCCATTCGTAGAATCCCTCAAATGTTTGACTGCCGTAATAGAGAGGATCGATGTTAGGTTCGTCCAGGTTTCGCCATGCTTCCAGTGGGGTGCTTGTGTTGAGCAACGGGGTAACGATCAACGACGCCCCAGTCCCGGACGTGGGGTTTACCTGAAGGTACCCAGCATCCATCCCAATATATGGATCTGTGAGCGAGCACTTGGCCACCATATCTTCTGCTGTGCGGTTGGAGAATATACTGTTGAATTCGGTCGGGAAGCCCAGGCTCCCAATTTCCAGTGTCTGATTTCCCTTGTTGGTCAGAGTAAAGGTCAAACTGAGATCGCCGTCAACATCAATCCATTTCCGAAGAATATTGATAGGAGAGGTCGGTAGGGTTTGTGTCATCTCAGCGGCGGCAAGAGCATCGGACTTGGCGCTTGTCAACGATTTTCTTGCTTTCGATGAGTCGCCTGCAATCCACTGTGTTGAACCCGATAGTCGATAACGATATGTAATGTCCCCATTATGATACTGGCCATTTGCTGCTCTGTACGTAATATCATCGAAAGGCAAGAAGTCGAAAGACTCTCCTGCTGGTTTGAGGGAGGCGAGGACCTGGGAATCTTTGACCAGCTTAATGTCAAAGTTGGCCGTGGATAAAGAAGTATAACCCTTAATTAGACCAAGTGAATCCTCATATGCTTGGACAACCACAAAAAAGAAGATCAAGGAACTCGAAACAAGTTTCATTATGCAAACTGAAGCCGAGGTAGGTTCTTCTCCACGACCCTTGGCTTGACAAAGTGGAATGAAAGACAGAATATGAGCAGGAGAACACAGCTGATATCACGGCTAAATATCGAGTCTCTGGAGAGGAGGCGACGTGAGACATCAGAGCTATTAACCGGAAATCACCCCACACTTTTATTCCGCAACGTTGCATCCTGAATTCATTCTAGGAATATATATTTTACGCCAATGAAGATTGGTTTATTTTGCTGAAAATGTTAGTATCCTTGTAGTCCCAACCCCCGCAATACGTATAACCGCCCGTAGACTCTATCTGCTGTTTCACATAGAAAGACATTATGAACGCGATATACGAAAAACCATGATGAACCCACCCTGATCCGTTCATTTGGCCGACCTCCGATTCTCCGGCAGATGATGCTCATCTCCATTCGCGGTGAGAGCCTCGACGAGCGTAGCCCTCCCGAAAGTTAAAACCCTAAGATGCTGATACAGTTTGATAGTAACGTGGTTCTCTGGCTTGACTATAAGTCGCACTTGGATCTTATTCGGAGATTATCGATATGATCGCAGATAGTCGAGTGTGCTTTGAAACAATTTGGCACTGAGACCAAGGCCCCGGTGATCAGGCAGCGTGAATAAGCTCAGCATCTGCCATCCCCCTTCTTCTTTGTCCGAACTAAGTGGAAAAAGGCCGGCTTCTTCAGGTAAATTGAAGTCGGCCTGGGATATGGGTCCGTGCATAGTCACTTGGCCAATTCGTTCATATTCAGGTTGTGAACTATGATGATTGAATGGCGTGGCTGCACAAAAGAAGACCTCGAGACCAGGGACAGTGATGCGGTCTACCCACTCGGTGGCAGTGAAGACGAATTCAACCTCCAAGGTTAATGCGAATGAGCCAGATGAGGCTTTCTAGGCCTTGAGACATAGATCTCGCTCGGCATCTCTGTGCCGAGAGGTTGATTCCGTGTGTCTTGGAGATGTGGCAGAACGGTAGGTATAGTTGGAATGGGAAGTCATGGATAGAACATGAGAGACAAAAAGCTGGATTCTGTCACATAATGGGACATGTTATTTATCTGTTATATATCCGATCAGTGGGTCTCTACGGCTCACTTGAACATGGCCGACGTCGCTTACCGGCGGTGTGGTTCACATTTGAACGCAAATCCAATGTGACCGGATGATAAATCGGAAAATGCATCTCTGATTATTAACCCGGGTATCAATTGGCAGACATTGAAAAGGCTAGATCAAAATCATTGAACATCTCCACTGGATCAAGCAGTCCAAAGTCCACATGAGACTGAGTCAGGAAATCCAGCATAGTTGGTTGATGCAAAGCCATTTCCGTGGTGAGATATGGTACATTCGATTCAAAGAGTGGATGGCCTAGATCTTCCAGAGGACCGATGCAGGATTGGAGATTGTTTGAACTTTGGTATGGTCGTGATGATATAGAATCCAATTCTTCAGTCATCGGCAACGCATTGGCAACATTATCCACGGCACCATGAGAAAGCGCCGATGTGGCGTATAGTGAGCTATCATGAAGGTACTGGCGAACTCGCTGCATGCGTTCGTAGAGGTCCCTTGACGCGAGACTATCGGACAACCTGAGATTCCTGAGAATCTCCGTTGCGGTTTCGGCCGATGTCAAATCACTTGGATCTCCGAGTGGCAGAAGACTCGAAATAACCAGGATTAGTGCGGCAGAGAAGAGGAAGGCAGGAAATGAGTAACCGAATATTGCCAAGGATCCGCCAGTCCATTCATTCACACATAATGCTAGCGAGTGTCTTGCTGCGTGTATACATGCCTCACTTAAAGTGACCAGGATGGGCGAAATAGAATCCATAGACTGGTTAGTTTGGTCTTTCATTTTTAAACTGAGAACATGGAGGAGGACTGGTCGAATTGCCAGGATGACGCACTAACGTAGTCAGTATGGTGTCGGAAGGTATCCAAAGAGAGTGATGCTCATACAAAATTGAACTGAAGATGCATCTGAACCGTATGTTTCGAGTTTGACTTTTCTGTACTGAGCCTCAGATGCTCAGGAAGAGACCGAACCCACTGTTTCAATTGAGTCAAGAGTCTCTGTTCACGATGCAAAAAGGTCTCGGCCGAAATCTTCCGGCAGTAGATCTCTCCTGTTGTATCACCTATAATTTTGGCAAGTTCTATTGCCGCGACCTGGTAAGCGCCATCCGAAAATTGGTCATGGTATGTTTCAGACGCCGAAATGGACGGTGGGTCGACATGGATATCCTCGTTGTGAATTTGCACAGGGAATCCCGACTTTGAGCCCCAGAATCGGTCAAGCACGTAGATAGTCCACCATATCCGGATGCGGTGTTCTCGTGCTACTGGGTGTAGATTTTGGGATTGTGGGACATTATAGTTTAGGCCTAGGCTAAGACCGAGTCGTAGCGCATTTCCGATCAAAAGGTAGGCGGAGTGAAAGCGGTTCAAAAATTGGCAGAAGAAGGCCTATAGAGAGTGAGCAAAAGCCGATGGAACTGCCGACAAGGGAACTGACAATCAAAAGGAGACTCTCTATATGAATCATGCTTGGTCGTTCGGGGACGATCTGGATCAGGCTCCACGCTTTGGCAAAATAGGCCAAGCCAGGTACATGGGACGTGTCGGAAAGGTCGTGAGGAGTTGAGAAAACTTGGGCGATGGCAAAAAGAGCAAAGTATTTGCACTTCATACTTGGATTATCGAAGTCACCTCTCTGATAGACACCATGGAGCATGTCCAATGTGTCTTTTTTCAATGCCAAATGGAAGCTCGGGATGATGTGGCCAAGTGCGGTCTTCACCAACAGCTGAGCACTCACAAGACCGGGCCATTGTACTTCTATGTGAAGTAAAGATGATATTGCGGACTCGTCAGTATAACGGGATCTTGGAAGATGAGGCGTCGGCGTGTTGGTCCCTTTCAATGATTGGCACAGACGAGTGGCAAAGGCAGCGCAAGTTGCCTCGCTGATATAAAGGGGAACCACCGAGGCATCGTTGGATTGAAACCATGGCTTCTCACTAAGGAGGTTACTCTGTACCAGGTGCTCTGTGTTCTCAGTGGCAGCATCCTTAAAGACTTGCTGGGGATCAGAGCTCTGCTCTTGTCTGTCTGGGCGACTTTCCTGTTTCAAACGATGTTGTCGGTCATGTAGCTCTTCGCTATCCTTTAGAAGTTGCTCTAAATAGCTATCAGTTATTGAAAAAGTTAGTGACTCATTTAAAACTAGTGATCAAAGAAGATGGATACCTTTCATCTACCCGTATTTTGCGATCTCGGGTCGCATACCTGCATTGCGCTTCGTAGCCTGCAACTCGGCATTTGGAACAAGGCTTTTCTCCGGAGCATTTGATCTTTTGTGCATGACACCGATGACAGCTGTGAGAGTGGTGAGCAGAAGTTTGATACCGCTTTTGGACATGCTTACGCCACAGCTCTTTTCTTGGGTCTTGCTGTGGTGCGAGAGGTGGATTGTTGGCTAGACCGACTGGGTATCCCCTGAAGACTAGCGCGCATCTTGATTCATAAGCTGATTTTCAAATGCAAACAGATTGTTTTTGCTCGAGCAAACCATGAGGCGAGTTGGGAGAGGTGTTCGGCAAATCTTCAGTTCGCCGGTCCGCCCAATCATGAACGCAATCCTATCAACGGAGTTTTTAAAGGTTTTAATGTTATTATGATAAAAAAATTGGAAAAGCTGGAAGTTCGAATTGCTATTTGACATAAATCTTCATTCAGTATAGAATATAGAGCTGACTTTTTCCATCTACTTGGGTAGCTGCACCATATTTCCTCTCCGGGTCTTCAGGTCTGTGTCTTAGCTGCTGAATAAGCATATTTCAGTCCGGGCAATCGAGAGATAATAGATCATGTGATATTCCTAATTAGGACTAGCTCTACAAATAGACCCACTTACTTGTTTGATTGTTTTGCTTGCTGCTCACTGTTGACCCTTGTCCATCTGAGGTGGAATTTAAGTCTCCCAATGCTAGGATGGAAGACTGGTTTTGGACTATGTTTATTGTTTGTTGCATTCGTTTGGTGCGATTTCTGCTATTGACTTGCTCACTTGAGAACCGCAGGCCATTTGTGTACAAAAGACTACCCACTATTTCAATTTCCCTATATCATGCTAGTTCATAGCATAGGTTTATGGGCGCTGTGACCGAGTATCAGCGAGTCTTTAATCCAGTTCTGCTGTCGAGACGCCCAATGCCAAAGGTCCATCATCAAGGATCGTAGAACGACGGACATCCCTCGCAGTCATCGTCGCGGTATAGGGATTGGCACGATGCATCGATTGGCTATAAAGATTAGTGACGGATCAATGCGAGACACTGGAGACTTACCGGTTATCCCACCAGACCATATCACCACCAGACAGCCACTCCATGCTAAAAACATACTTCGCCAATTAGCCCTGGAGGTTGGCAGAACATGGCTGACTTAAACTCACTTTGGACTGTGTACAGTGTTCGATCAACTCCCAAATCAGCCGTTGGCTCTCTTCGATATCTTTGCCAACGATTCGTTTGGCATGCGCCGCCAGGTACAATGTTTTTCGTCCGTCTGGTGCTGTTTGCACGAGACGGTGGTAGGCTGGTGGCTTGGCTGCCAGTTCGTGAGGAAGAGGATTTCCAAACACCGCTGGTGACGCGAGCTTTCGGGAATGCCAAAGACTGGATAAAATTAGCTTCAGAGAGGGAGACATCTCGGAACAGATGGCTTACTCGTGCTCAACAACGAAGTTCTCAATCTCGTCCTTTTTCGCTTGAGATAGGTCACTGTAGGCACGGCGTGTGTCTGCAAAATGGGTCCACGATCCACCTTCAACTGGATTACCATGAGAAAGCAGTATGGAGTACTTGGACCGGTGTTGGTGATATGTGGAGTCCTAGATTGGTTAGTACCCATGTGTCTTGCTCGCTGGGGACGTTAATGCTTACGGTGTGCCACAACGCATTCCCCAGACTGTGATGGTACCTGCGACTGTTCATCTTCACCAAAGAACCATCCAACTCGATGCTACTCTTATTAGAACGTGACATATCTTTAATGTTGGATTTTCGCGGAACACTCACTTGGCCACGTCGAATAGCAACGGCTCACCTAATCGGTCATTTTCTCGTCCGTAAAAGAACGGATTGACTTCTAGCTCGTCACCCAATTGCTGCGAGAATGCAATGTGCCGACTATTGTCTAGGCCCGTGTTGCGGAAGATCAGTACTGCATACTTGTTTTGCAAAGCGATCAACTAGCATCTTGTCAGTGGTTTCTTGTAATCCCAGTAGTATTAACTCACTTGCGTGACAATGTCAGCTGAAATAGGCTTGTTCCAATCAACACCGTCTACTTCTGCGCCAAAAGATGAATGTTCCGATTGGAATATTGGGTGGACGGAGAGTGAGCCTTCTTGGATCGTTTGTCGAGCACCTGTCCGAGAAGGACATGTGTTATCGTACACCAAAATATGCATTTGATCAGACATTAGATTGTAAAGTGAGTTGCTTGATCTCTGAATTCGCGAGGCAATCCTCGCTTTTGATAAGGCTCCTGGTCAACCCGCACGCGGCTTGAAGCCCGCGCGGCCCGACTCCGAAGATGCCGATGCGTGAGTTACGATTACTCAAATAGCAAAATATTTTCTACCTCCGAAACGAAAGATTAACCATTTCATTTCTTCTCTTATCGCCAAAATGACCTCCGTCCTAATAACAGCCGGTCCATACAAATTCCGCGCGAGATTTGAATCGTCAGCTCCCAAAACAGTGGCCCTCTTCCGCACTCTCCTCCCATACCGCCAGAAGCTCATCCATGTTCGTTGGAGCGGGGAGGGTCTGTGGATCCCATTAGGAGAGACCGATTTCGGAGTACCATTTGAGAATCATACGGCTCACCCTGCTCCAGGTCAGATTCTGTTGTATCCTGGCGGTATCTCCGAAACTGAGTTTCTGTTCTGCTATGGAGGTGTTGCCTTCGCGAGTAAGATGGGACCGCTGGCGGCAAATCATTTCTTGACTATCATTGAAGGAAATGAGAATTTAAAGGCACTGGGTGAGCTGGTGCTTTGGAAGGGAGCCCAAGATATTTTGTTCGAGTTGGATGATGCTGATAGGTAAGTTTATTCTCGCGAGTGTATAGGCTACAACTTTCTCCGAATACTAATTTTAAAATTTTGATATAGGCATGGCTCTGCAAAGCTATAATATCTATTCTGCTATCAGTTATGAAAGCATCCCGTCCATATTCAACTCTGGAAAATCAAGCGACTCCCCAAAAAGATTTCCTGCCCAATCAACACCAGAATCATTCATCAAATCTAGCAGAGACTGGATTGCCATATCATCAATCTCATTTTCCTCAATATGCTGCTTGTCCTTTTCAGAGACTAGGACCAAAGCAACTGCATAGTGAACAATGGCTTGGAAGTCGTGCGCAAAATGGAATGTCGTGGGCGGACACACACTGTCGAAGATGCCTATTGCAAGACGAAGGAGTCGAGCGAGAACCGACCAAGAAGAGGACGGAAGGCGTGGAAAAGTTTTCCCTTTCTCTTGACTAGAATCTTGGCTGCAGATTTGTAGGTTTTCTGTTTTCGATGTTGTTAGTGATTGATGGGCTTAGATAATTACTTCAAAGTATCTATACGAATATCTTACCATCGATGATGCCCCGCAGGTAGCAAAGACATAAGAATATGATAGCGAACGTATGTGAAATCCAGGTTGAGTCCACCGCGTAGTATAACCGGCTCACGGACGCACGATCCACATTGTATGCCCCGTCGGGAAAGCTAGATAGTTCCTGCGAATCTAGTGAGAAGACAATATCTGCCCTAAAGCTCGATTGGGCTAGTATAATCTGCGCTGCTGCGGTCAAGCTAACTGAAAGCGCTTGTCGGAAATGCGATTCACTCAAATCTGTCGATCGTTGATGTGCCCGTGGGGAAGAAAGTAGTGGTGCGAGGGAGGCACAATTGAGGGAGAGTCGATACCACTAAATCAATAGTTAGATTACCCTGGAAACGTGTAGATAGGTAACTGCCTACCCGGGCCGAAGTGAATGGCAAATGGCTGTAATGCGATTCCGTTTTCTCTGGAGATAGTTAATCACTGTCAGGATAAGATGCCCCATGACCGAACGCACGTAAATGACAAAACCAAGATCTGCGAGCCGTCAGTAAGTAGGTCAAAAATGAAATTGGAAACTTCACTTACTTCTCCCAATCATCTAAATCAATGTTCAACCGTTCCAAGCAACTCGGTTGCAATTGGCGGCCAGATATATCCCCACAACTAGACATAGCAATGTGAACTATTCCGACAAGTTCCACAAGTCCCCTTACTCGAAGATCTCCCGGGGACTGCATCAACTCATGTGACACAAACCTCCACGCTACCTGGACCGATGGACTGGGATCAATTGATGCGGGTAGACCAGATGTTAGCATGAGGTTGAAGTTGCATGTGAGTAAATTGTACCACACTCGTAGCCTTTTTACATCCTCTGCGGATGGTACCTTGTTGGGAGTTTTGAAAAGTGATGTGGCTGATTGTTCGAGGCCTAGAAGGACAGAGTATCGTTCTGCCAATCCTAAGACAACCCAAGCACTGATCTCGTTGTATCGACTTTTGGTCTTAGGTTCGTGATGGGTGCTTTGGCGCTCGGAGTTCTCATATTCATCATCTCCTTTGCTGCATGGCATCCACTGGGCATAGAGAAGAAGCACACAGATAGAGTCTAATGTGACATCTGATGGAGTGGGGCGGAGCAAGAGTCTGGAGACCGCTTTGTCGAGTAATTTTGTTAGATCATGAGATCGGGGATGACCGACAATAGAGCCATCACTTGACATGAGCATTGTTAGCCTGGCTTCTGGGTCTAGCAATTCTCGCTCTTTACCTTTGATCACCCATATCCCAAAATCGGGTACCCACTGAGCATATTGCCAGAATGAGTGTTGGGCTTGTTTGGAGGTATTCGTGCCATGTATACCGAATGCCTTCATCTAATACAGGCGCCGAGGCATGGCAATGGTTAAAAAATCTAATGCATATTAGTAGGTAACATCTTTCCTGAACGAAGTTGTATAATACATTTCCACTGCTCGCTGGACATCTTCGGCTGTAAGAAGTCCCTGATAGGTAGGATCGTATATGCTCTTGTATCTCTGGGCTCTCAGAGTTGAATCATGAACTCTTTCTCCCGCAAGCACCCTTAACGATCGGAGTGTTGCGATAGGAGGACCCAGATGAATTCCGTCGATACTTGACTCGGGAGAATCATATATGTCGTTTTGACTCCTCGAAGGAGCTTCCTGGTGCTCTGGCTGGATATCCCTGGGTCTTTCGTTTGTATTGACGCTAAATGGACTCTTCTGATTTTCAAGCTCAAATATTCGTGTTTCATGTTGGTTGAGTCTGCTTCGGGTTTTAACGTCTGCGCTTGACACAGTAGCAATTTCCAGTCTCACCGATTTTGAAGTTCGATTACTAGTTGTACTAGACCTGATGGACTTTGAGTCAGATCCAATGTTGGAGTTCTATCTGTCTCAAATGAACACGTGATGTTTAGCCTTTGACATCGCTTGCATGGTAGTTGTAGATTGGACTCTTCGGATGATGGCAAACATCGCTGTTTGCGCGCACGACACTAAAACCTGCGTGTTAGGTATCGCGTCTCTCTCTTAAATTTGCATCACTTACTTGTAGACAAGCTCGGGCAATGCGACGTGTCTTGGCGGGGCGCTCATCATCTGTACTTTGATTGTCTGGCCAGGTGGAATTGAACGACATGGTTTGCTCTATGCTACTGGAACTGATACAAATCACATTTTGGAGAGTCGCATTAAAGAAAAGGCCCTGGTGATACTGGTCGGATAACATCTCGGACGCTGATTTGTTGCCGATATCCAGGTGTTGAGTGGAGCTTCCACGAAAGTCTAATCTCTTGTGGAACACGAAGAACGGAGTATCCATTGATGGCGGAGGATATATGTTCCAGGGTTGTATAAATAATAAAAGTGACAGTAAGTCGTACGTAAGTTTTGAGAACCTTATCCTATAAAAGTTTAAGACTTACGCTTAAACTACTCCGTACTTCTCGATCGCTTGTAGTGTGTGTTATTAGATAACTATGTTGTAGGTATCTTGGGCCTCACGTCTAATTCTAGACTCTAGTCTTATCACATTATAGATTAGTTGAAAAAATACCTACAAAAGGTGTCATAGCCTATAGCATACTGATAAAGTGTTGGTAGTCTCTAGACGGAAGCCTTGAAGCGAGTATATTGTCTCATATATAATTTCCACCCCTACACCAGTCTTTCCACGTAAGTCTGCCCCTCGCATTACCTTCTATAGACCCACACAGCTTATTCATAGAGCCAATCGGCTACACTGCGAGCATCGCGATCGGCTCTAGGGGATACAGGCCCCAATTGGCTCGGACCCCGTTTTACATACTCTCCATCTCGCACTTTGCCGGTTATCTTGCCATTTGCCCACATGACCTTACCACGAAGAATTGTATATCGAGGCCAGTTTGTGAACCTCATCCCTTCATATGGGGTGTCTTTAAAATAACAATGTAAGCTTTCCCGTGCTTGAAAAGGACAGCCAGGACCATGGCACTTACAGTCGACGTTGTGGTGTAGCATAGAATTAGTAAGATTGAATGGCGAGAAAGTCTTCTCTGGGTGCCACTAAAATTTCAACATGTCAATATCGTTATGGAGCAGCGGTTTCGATATCGATATTTATAACTTACTATCACAAAGTCGGCATCTGATCCGGGCATCAATGCTCCCTTCTTAGGATATAGGCCGTACTATCGATATGTCAGCATTGGTTCAAGCAGGTAGAAATAAAGTAGGTGTTTAATCACCAGTTTGGCTGGGTTTGTCGATGTCAACTCAACAAATCGCTGGGGCGTAATGCGACCACTAGCCAATGCTCCCGTATAGAGTAACGGCAGGCGCGTTTCAACGCCCGGGATACCATTGGGAATAAAGCGGAATGCTCCCTCTTTCCGTTCCAATAAATCTTGTAGCTCTTCTCCACTGCATGGTTTCTCCCCCGCCATACTTGCTTCGTGCTCTAACACACCGGATGGTTTTCCATGAGGGTGATCGTAGCGGAAAGGGCAATGATCAGAAGAGTAAATCGTGAATGTCCCATTTGATAGACCGCTTTTCAGATGTTAGCTAAAGAAACCCTGTATTCAATATAGCTAATCTTACACAAAGAGCTCTTCATGGTCAGCTTTGGTGGGAGGCGGAGGTGGCGAGCAAATCATCTTGCTGTTTTCGAAACATGTTGGTGAATGGAACCGTTTCTATAACTAAGATTAGAGATTTTCTATTTGCTTTGGATTGGGGGGAAATTACCAAATCATCCCAGGTGAGATGGAAGTATTGAGGACATGTCTCTGCATAGACTGGCAGTCCCATCGTCTGGGCACGACGCACATTTGCAGCACCAAGCTAGCTGATTTAGTATAAGACCCTCTTCTTATAAGGACTGAACGTACCACCGAGCCAACATGAACAAACAAAATCGGATTCTGGATGAGCTGTGCTAGAGCAATCGCTCTATTGGTGGCTTCTCCCTCAACAATCGGAGGACGCGACAAGGCGTGATAGTAAGGTGCTAGTATAGGTTAGCAAGCAAAAACGAAATTATGACAAGTAACAAAAGAAGTATGCACATACCAACCATTCCCTTACTTTCCAATTTCTCTATTCCCGAGTTAGTTTTATTCTATATCCCCCAGCAATGAACTTACCTGTTAACCACTCTATCATATCCCCATTCTCGGCATGAATCATCTGATATAGTGTTAACCTCCACCCACTATAAATATCATGTTGATAGAGAGCAACTCACTGTAGTGATAGAGTTCTTCCTTGCCGCAAACATAACATCCAACATTTGTGAGTCAGTCAGACGCTGCGTCGCATACGTTAAGAACAACTTGCAGCTACTGATCCCCCAGTCTTTGATCAAAACCGGTAGCTCATTCTCAAGAATATCTGCATCATTGCGAACAATAATGATATGGAATCCGTAATCCACATAACTGCCCGTCTCCTCAGCACGGGCATTATACCTTTCAGCGACCTTCAAGAGGCTCCGGTCTTCTTCCGCTCTGGTTTGAGTTGCAAAGGTGATGATCGTAGTGGTTCCACCGGCAACAGCGCTTCTTGACCCGGTCTCAAAGTTATCTGAGCATTCGCCGCCGAGGCCGTGTGGTCCTGCGAAAATTAGACTCAATGCTGACCAAAGAGCAGATGATTTAGGTACCAGTTTTCAGATCTTGACATAAATGGACGTGTGCATCGACACCCCCAGGCATTACATAGGCACCTCTGTATTCAAAGTGTTAATTATGTATTTGGTTCGTCAGATTCGCAGAGCACTTACTCAGCATCTATGATCTCAGCTCCTGTCAACTCATCATCTGTGAATGAATTCGCAAGAGATTGGATTTTTCCATCTTTGATCCCGATACAACATTTACTTCATTTTGTTAGCGATTGTAGATCTGTCGGATCGTGAGAAGCCCGGTACCTGATGTCACTGGCAGTCACAATTGTCGCATTAATCACAACCAAGTCAAAATTAGGCGCCATGTTGTCGATAGTGTCAGTATCTAACTGAGCAAGGGTGTCGAACTGGGATAATGAGACACAGCGGGACACACGGCTTTCAAGCCGACCATCGGCTGGTGCCGCTTATCTATCCGATGACAGTATGTTCGGCCTTTAGATATACAAAGTAGAATTTCCTATCGTTATCAATTGATTACGGGCAATATCGCGTGCCAAGGTTCTTGAATTTCCCGTATCGCCCCACACCTACATTGTATGTACGAAGGAGTACGTAGTACGGAGTAGTTAGGTGGTTGTATAGCGCTTTGGGTAATGGCCTTAATGCCTAAGTTATACCTGAATTTAGTCCTTTTAGCCTTAGATAGGTTGAATAACTTTCTACGGTAGACTGTTGTACAAATTTATGCAACACCTATTTTCAAGGTGGTTTCACCTCGAATTCATGGATTCACATACATTACTGGATAGAGAGAGAGAGAGAGAGAGAAAGAGAGAGAGAGATATAGCACGTAACTCATATTAAAAGAAGGACTTAATCTATCGTATACATAGTAGTAAAATAAATGAGTATTGTTAATCACACATGGTTGGTCGGCGCGAAAGAATCATTATTTAGATCCTGTCAGAAATCTTCTGCCACAGATTCTGAGTGCCCTCCTAGACGGTCAACTGTTAATTATATTGAACACTTGAGGTAAAATTCATGGATGCGACTAACCTTCTCGATAACCTCAATAGAAGAGCCGGTGACAAAGTCCATCTCGGAATAATCCACCATCTTTGACTTGTTCCAAAACTTGTATCCGAAGAAGAGCACGGCAAAGAACGGAATTGGGAAGTAAGTGGTAACAAAAGACGAGGCGTCAAAGCTAGGCACTTTAATAGAGGTCAGTAAAGGGAACGAGGAGCTTCATATCCTGCGAACTCACTAAAGGAACCGAAACCGCCGAAGATGATCACCATAATGCAAATTGAGATTCCATCTGAACCGTTAATTAGTATCTCCTACACGAAATCGAATTTTGTAACCTCACAGTACGACAGATATGGTTGAAGAGGGGCCATATATGGGAGAGTCTTTCGATCGATGCCCTGCGCCTTGAGACCTTTGTGCCAACGGATGCTGGTCCACAAGATCCCTGTCCAGGAGATCATACCACACATCGCAGTCATGTTAGCGACTTTTTTTTGGCGTTAGCTTCATAGTCTAACACAAACTTCCTCAAGATATCCACTCACAATAGCCAAACACTTTGCCCGCTTCTCCATGAGCAGCGGCCATAAATGAGAGGAAAGAGAAAGCACCACAGAACAGGAAGCAAACCCAAGGGAAGCCGTCTTCCCGAGTCTTGAGGAAGATCTTAGGGGCATGTCCGCGGGTTGCAAGTCCGTATAGGGTTCTTGATGAGACGAAAAGATCAGCTGTACCAGCAGACCATGCGCTGGTGAGAAGGGCTGCATTAATAATGGAAGGGAGCACCGAGATCCCGGAGTTCTGTTGATATATGTTAGCCTTTTGCTCTTCAGACAATATTTGCACGGTGAATTACCTGGATAGCGATAACAAAGGGACTCTTGGCTGCCGTAGAAGCAAGACTGAGAGAGGGGTCGGAAGGAGACACGAGAAGTCCGATCTGCGATTGTAAGCGGACTGCTAGTCACTCTCGAGTTTTGAAAAACTTACCAAGAAAGCACTGCAAATATAGACTAGATAGAAGGGAAGACAAGTTAGCACGTCGACATCTAAGAAGCGAATCACCTTAACTGACAGAGTACAAGCCTAATCCAGACACTCTTAATGGCTCGAGGGACATTCTTTTGTGGCTGTGATATGTTGTAAGTGAAGTGAACTCATGATTGATCTGACAAACTCTTACGTTTGCGGTCTCGGCGGCTGCAATTGCTGTAATTTCGGATCCGATGAATGCGAATGCAGCATTGATCAAAACTATCAACTGATGAGTTATTCGGTACGAGCCGATAGCTTGAATCTGGTCTTACCGCTGAAGAATCCGAGGAAACGTCCTTTAGAACCGGCTTTATTGAATGTTAGATATCATGTGGTAAGTGATGTGGTACTGAATTGATCGACTTACCAATGCCTTCATACTGTACGAATCCACCAGTTTCGTGCCAAAATTTGAATCCGATTGCCTCATGGTTGGGACCGCCACCGGCGCTAATGATAACACCGGTGATAATAAGGCCAATGATAGTCACAACCTATATCAGTTAGTGTCTCTGTGGTTTTTGAGACTGGTCGATTTTCATCTTACTTTGATTGAGCAAAACCAGAATTCCATTTCACCAAAGACCCGCGTTCCCGCATAGTTGATAGCAAACTAAACGGTCATCAGTATAATGCGTAGTCCAATCATTTGCAAAAGAATACATACCACAACTATAAGCATCAAGCCAACCCACATAGCATTATTACAGATTCCAGTTGAGCATGTAGAATCAGCCTGTCCTGCCGGAGTCCAAAATGTAACCAGAACAGCCGCTGCGGAAATTTCGGCCGGTAAGACAACTATAGAAATTAGATATTTCCTACTTTCCGGGGATAAGCAAGAATAGTCGCACCAATATAACTATAATATTTGTAAGTCCAGCTCCTTGCAGATCAGAATATAATTTCACTTACTTATACCAGAACAGGATACCCATAGCAAATCCAAGCTCGGGCGAAGTGAACCGACCAGCCAAAGCAAATTGACCTCCGGGAATGGGAAATTGCGACACCATCTCACCAAGGGCAACCTATAGATGGCCATTAGCCATTTTTGAATATGTGAAAAAGTCGAAAGTTGCCGTACCATCACCGAGTATAGCAATGAAGCCATAATACAGTATCCAATAAGAAGACCGGCTGGTCCACCATTCTTAAGATCGCTCGCTGTGCCTAGGAAGAGGCCAGTACCCTGAGAATTTATCAGCACGAAGATCAAGCGAAAGTAGGTTGGATGACTGACGATAACACCTCCGATGGCAATCATTTGTCTAGATCAAACCGTGAGTCCCTATATCAAGTCCCGAACATGCTGGCACTTACAGATGCCGTGGCTATATTTATTGTTAGTTCACCCCAATAGCTTTTAAAAAGGTGTGGCTCGGCTTACCCTAAGCTGTCGTTGGAGACCATGATTGCTACCGATCTCTTGGGCAGTTCCCATGCTGACAGGAACCTCGTTGGCATTATAAGCCGGCTCTTTAGTTTTCTGGGATGTAGGTCAACATCAAAACATTCATGTATCTCACTGCCCAAGGAGATTTTACCTCGTCCTGCATAATGTTTAAGGTAGTTGTCGAGGAATCTGAGCTTCTGTCAAAAGGGAAATGACCCTTATATCATATATCCCTAGGTTATCATCAACCCATCCATATAAAAACGCCCCATAAAGCTTAAACCAACTCATTATCTCTGTGATAAGCTCTTCTCTTTCAACCTTGGAACGGTTTATCGCAATGCGGGTCGAGCGGAGACTTGCCGCGCCAGCCTTATCAGCGGCTTACACACCGATGCTCCCGATGCTCATACCCCCCTCATAGGTACGAAAGGGTTGAACTTTGAACTTTGAAGAATCTAAAAAACTGAAAATTCGGAATTTGACTTGGTGACAACTATCCAGCTGCTTGCGATATTACAATGGCATACACTACACGGCCACTCCGACCGGGAGTATACGTGCCACTACCAACTTTCTTTGATGACAATCAAGAAATTGATTATGACAGCTACCGGAGACATCTGCTAGGTAAGCTAAGGCTCATATTTTGAAATTCATTGGTCACATGAACTTATCTGATATCGATCATAGCTATGGTAACACGCGGCATGGGTAAGTTGATTCAACGCACGATATGAAACCACGCACTAATGGGACTACTCGTTCAGTACCAGTATGTGCTGGATCGTTAGGGGAAGCTGTTCATCTAGTAAGTTTGTTTTTTTCTATCATGCTTTTAGATGATATAACTAAATCTTCTTAGGATTTCGATGAGCGTTTATCCCTTATCCGCTTCATCAGGGAAACTTTGGATGGGGAAGGGCTGCAATCTACACCAATAGTCGCTGGTGTAGGAGGACTCAGCACCAGAGAAACTATTAGCCTGTCCAAAGCTGCAGCAGATGCTGGGGCGTAAGTTGGCACTGAGTCCCAAAGATCGATTGGCTTCTTTCTAACAACAGCAGAGATGCGGGTATGGTTATTTTACCTGCCTATTATGCCGCGAGTCTGAACACAGACATGGACCAAATCATTCAATATTATGTTGATATTTGCGAAGCATCACCAGTATGCCCAGGTTTTCCATAACGCACTACACGTATCATTGCTCACGAAGTGACAGATTCCTCTATTGCTATACAACTTCCCTTCCAACGCCGGCGGCCAGGATATGTCTTCAGAAGTCATCAGTGCAATTATGAAGAAAACGACCAATTTATGTGGAGTGAAGTTGACGTGAGTTTCAAGCTTCTCGACCACTCTCACCATTTGGACAGCAGCGCTGATAACAAGTAGATGCGGTGGAAGTATTGGGAAGCTGATCCGCCTTCAAGCCCTGATCTCCGAAGATACTACAATAAACGAGACTCGGAAATTCCCATTCATCTTGCTGGACGGTCTTATTGCAGATCTGACCCCTTGGATGCAATGTGGTGGTCATGGCACTGTTAGCGGCATTCCTAACTTTGTGCCAGTGGCTTCTATGAGGCTCTGGTCACTACTGAATTTGTCATCACCAACGGAGGCCGAGCTCAAGGAAGCGAAAAGGATCCAAGGGATTCTTGCTCGGGCTGATGTTGCTGCGGTTCCAGGTGGTATACGGACCATGAGTTAGTATATCCCTAAACGATTTTCATGGGTGCTAGGCTAATTAAATGTAGAGTATGCGTTGAATAAACTGCATGGGTATGGAATTGCTCCGCGAAAGCCATTGCTTCCATTGGGGGAAGCCGAAGGGGATGAATTTATGAAAGCTTTGGATGAGGCAATGCGACTTGAGTGTGAGTTAACAGAGGTAGCGTCAGCCCCATAGCACACTAATATGTTGCTGCAATGTTAAAACAAGTTATCATACATACTTCACCTCAGGAACGTGTTCAGATTTGCTCATCAAAAAGCAGCCCAAGAGGTAGGCACCACAGCGGAAAGGGAAAGCCAAGAAGTGGCAGCGGAAATCAAGTAGGTGGTTGAATCACCAAATCTGTAATATAAGTCTATATGTACATAGAATAGTTAGGATATATAACACACAGAGGAAAGAAAAGGGCAATAAGTCGTAGAGTCAATATATCTAGTTCAACAGGAACCGCGTAGGTGTTTCTTGGGATTGGAGTTCCAGCGAGACAGACGATTTCCGCTTCTTAGGGTGGTAGACATGAGCCTTTAATCCTTTATTGAAGTTAAGGATACACATCACGGAGCTGACGACCGTGATAATCATCAGCAGCGCTGATACACCTGCGAATAATGTCAGGGACACCCGGAAAGAGCTGAAATCAGTGTTATCCGAGGGGCTGTGAATCCGAAGGATGATAAGGACAAGGAATCCAATTATAAGAAGCATGAAGAACTGAATGACTGGTTAGTATAAGGTCGGATTTTGCTTCGCTCTCAAGAATCCTCACCATCATGAGTAAGAGAGATTTCGTCTTCTCGCGCTTGCAAAATTGAGCTGACAGGACCAAGGTCATTATGGTGACTGGGATGACAGAGGCATTGACGATGAAATCGAAGTCTTGGGCTTGAGAGACAACAAGGAGAATCTGGAGTTGACTTCCAAATACGAAGAAGAAATCGAATTTTAGGAGAGCGATATACACCTGGAAAGAATCAGGTCAGTCATAAAACAAAGGAGGTTATCAGCACCGTCGCAACAAACCTGATATACAAAATATCGACGCTTCATCTGCAAATCCGCACTGATATTCTTGTATATAGACCATGAAAACTCCCCGCGCAATTTCCACGTAAAAAAGCTCATGCACATAGTCCCGACACCCAAAAACACTGGGACAAGAATGAGCTCAATCTTATACAATTCCTGCAGACGGTCGCCGAGCTCTTTATTGGTCAAGCTGGAGATTGTATCCTTGATCTCTCGCATCTGGAGCAGGCCAAATGTGAACAGGCCCTGATTGCAGATGCAGAGCCCAACCAGCTGAATTGTGTTCCTCCGGCGCAGTGCGTCATATGACAGAGCCAGTTCGTATAGAAGAGCGAAAATGTATAGGCCTAGGAATGACTGAAGGCGCATTTTTCCGTTTGCGTTGCTATCGTTGTCGAGGTCGTCCCACAGGCTCATAAGAATCCAACTAATTTCCCCATAAGCTCCAAATCCGAGAAGGGACTGCTATTCGAGGTCGGGCGCCTACCTTTCAATTCCGACTGTGAGGACCGTCTCAATGACCACCGTTGTTGCAAATAATCGCGTCCATAATGTGTTGGGGACGTATAGTAGAGGTCGGCTGTGGTTCGGGGCCTTTTGATGATGTTGTTCGCTCATGACTGGACTGAGTGGCACAGAATACGTGCAAATCTCTGATTCCTTGGAGTTTCCGTAAGCATTGTTGGGTTTGTGTTGAGAGGATTGGATAGGTTCAGATATCATATCAGGAATGAGGCGAATGAGATAAAATAAAGTACAGCCTAGACAATTTTAGACTATCTTCCCTTTTCAGGAGTTTTGCGGTATATTAAAGACCAAAGCGAATACGACTGCCTTCACAGTGGGGCGACCGGGGCGAGCTGGACGACCACGTAAGGCCTGTCGCATTGCCTCATTAGATCAAGCCAAGATCGATTTAGTGGCGCTCTAGTTGCAATTGACTTTCACTAGGCTAAATAAAACGGACATGGTAGTGTAGGATGTACAAGAATAGTCGGTGATTCGCACGGCCTTGGTTGTTTATTTTGGTAGCCTCTTGGTAGCCTTTTTTTAAAGCATTCCCTCTTTATTAGTCTTATAGCTCGAAGAGTAAGCAGAATTAGTCGCAAGATATAAAATATCCAAAGCAGTTAAAACATGGTAGAACATGTGATGGGAAGAATACGCGTATCTGGACTGTAGATCATGTACACAAAATACAACATTTGATGTGAATGGTAGCGTGTACTTCCCAAAAGCCCTCGAAATTTGTACAATCTAAAACACGGGCCAAGATGTACAATCCTAGACCAGAACCCTGACATATGAGACACCAAATTTCAGGGGAACCTAGAATTTTATGTTGTAGTGTCTCACTTCAATCTCTTCAAAGTCATCACGTGGGCCTCCTGCATGTCAAGCCCCAACAATAATACGGAATATTTGACTTTTCTTCGCGTGATACATGAATAGAATGTATTGTATGCTTATGAAAATGAAGAAGGTAAGATAATGCAGTGATGGGGATATATCCAATAAGAATTCAACAATGCAGCAATCCACGCCATACCAGTGCTTCAACCGCCTTGAAACTCCGACCAGGTGTGCCCGAACACCAAGTACACATAAAACAAAAAAGGTGGACGAAAGAACGCACAGCAAAACAAAACAAGCACAGAAAAACTCCGCATAAATGCATGACATATGAGGACGATATGCATTCAGGCGTGGATGCATCGGAAATTGGGAAATTAGAATTCCATCTCGTCATCCCAGCCCAGCTGCTCGTATATCGACTTGGATTGCGATTTCTCCGGCGTCACAGGTACAGCTGCGGCGCCTTTGACGGGAGTTCCCATGACGGCAGATGGGGAGTGAGCGCGAGGACTATCGGTCACCATAGCATCAAGCGACAGAGAAAATGGCACAGCAGTGGGAGTAGATATATTCTGCGGTGCTTGTCTTCTGGGCGGCGTCTCCATGATTGCCGAGGTGCGAGCGTGGTTGAGAGACTGGCTGAATTGGCGAGATGATGTTGACAAGTTATCCGTGAATGTAGAGATATTATTAGGTCGTGAGTGGATGGGGGAGCCTGGGACCATTGTTTGTGTGGATGAGCGAGGCGCTGGGAGGTTAGGCACCCTGAACAGGCCTTTGCCAGTGGATGACGATGGCCGACGGGCAGCTATAGTATCACTCTGGAAAAGTTTGGATGACGGCCTAGTTGGAGTTTCTTGAATTGCTCCATCCGGCTGACTTGACCGTGGACTTCGTCCATCGCGTAAGTTGTCATGGGAATTGAAAGGGTCTGAGTCGGCGCCAGAGAATGAGATCGCCCGTCGACTCGATGATGGGATTGTGGTGGGAGACTCGCCAAAAGGAGAATTTTCCACACCGGCAAATGACCGAGATGGGGCCAGACTACGAGGGAGCGGTGGTAGCCCGCCCACCGCATCCTTCCGTCGATTGCCTCGAGGAGTCGCCATGACCTGTACACCTTCGCCGAACGGATTGCGTACGGGGTTTCTTGACTTTCTTGAACTGCCTCCGCCGCTTATAACCCGTTTCGACGCATCGTCAGCCAAATCCTTGGAGACGAGCTCTCTGTTCGGCTTCCGGAGCGCGTGAATAGCAGCATCCAGCTCTTTCTTCTGGTTGGCCAGCATTTGGACCTTTCTCAATTTGGTCTCATGCTGTCGTGCTACGGCGTTAAGATCGACCTCACGGTTTTCTGTCCGTTTTGCTTTCTGTATGCCACCCCGAACACTGCCACTGAGAACCGTAGGAAGCAAGGGCTCAATATCGCGCTTTGCATTATGCTGGCTCGGTGCAGTGTTGGATCGAGTCAATCCTGGGTGCCGAGCATGGGATGCTGCTGCTTTATCGTCCGTAAGTACTCGCTGCAATGTTCGTCGGGGCTTTGGCGCAGGCTGTTGTCGCTTGACTTCCGCCCCGGGTTCCACACGGTGTGATTTACTCGAAGATTGTGTCTTCTTAGCAGCTGGGGAAATAGCACCAGATACGCCGAATTTGCGGGTGATCAACTTGCATTTGTCCGGGAGACGCGCAGCGTAGAATGGAATGATGACTTCCGTGCAGAAGTCACGCACCGCATCGCTCTCGACTTTCTTGCCTGAAAGATGGCTGCTACTGAAAGAAGAAGCCTTTGCTGTATCAGCGGCAGACGTTTCTTCCATTGTCACAGCATGCCAAATGCACATCCGATCGAGGTGGAGTTCGAGGAGCACATTCAAATCTGTGGGCTTCTTAGGCTTGGCTTTCTTCGACGTATTTTGCTCTCCATTTACATCTTTCTCCTTATTAGTGCTGTTTTTCTCTGCCGAAGCAATGGTCATTTCCAACACCATGACCTCCAAAATCAGCAGGATCTGCAATTGTGTCTCGCGCAGCCGGAGGTCTGAAATCTGTTTCTTAGACTCTGCTTCACGCGACGATTCCTGCGCAGAAGACTCATTCAAGATTCTGTCCTTCCACCATCTGTGGATGAATCCTTCCTCCTCTGGGTAAAGACCATTCTTGCCCATCTTCTTTTTCTTGCTCTTCCGCTTCTTAGATTTCGCGCCATCATCAGAAAGCGCAAGAACTGCATCGCGAATTGCCGATGGCAATGTTTCTCTGTATTTGAGGTCCATTTTCTTTGTAGCAAGAATGGCCTCACGGTAGGATTCAATCAGCTCTGTTGACCCATGAGGCTGTTCTGAGTCACGAGCCTGGAAGGCAGTCCGGCAGCGTGTCAACGGGCCCTTCGCGAAGTACGCCACAGAAGTCTAGAAAAAGTCAGTTGGGCAACCCCCTAATACCGAGTAGAGCATATCACCTTTGATACATAGAGAGCCTGCATATAGTGATCTCTCATCCCGTCCAGCAACTCCTCGGGCGACTGTTGCACATCTACGACATTGGAATCGACACCATCGATATCCATAATCGTAGTAATATCCCCCAAGCCCTGAGATTCAGGAAGCAAGAAAGAGCTCCCCTCAGCGGCGTCGAAACTCTTCGACGGAGCAAGCGAATGACTCCGATGCTCTACAACGCCCACAAATGATGTCTCGCTATTCCCGAGATCCGACTCAGACGGACCAAAGACAACCGCAATATCCAGCCCAGTGGACTGTTCGCTCATCTCAACATCGGAGAGGGGTTCATCGATCTGAGCTACCTGCCACCAGTCAAACCCATCGGGAACAGCACCGGTCTCGTCGATAGCCACGCTATCCACATCCGCTGCGTCAGTTCCATGCCACCCCTTGGCCGCAACAACGAGATTGCCTTCGTATACCCATCGGGCAAGCTTAGAGAGCGAGTATATGCCCCTCTTCACCCTCTCGATAATGTAGAGCCCGCCATTGGGCATCAGGCGCACAGCAAGGACAGTTGGTTCCGCCTTCGCGCTTAGGTCAATTTCTAGCGTAGGGATGTCCGCGGTGAAAAGGCCGCCCGGTTGCTCATCGGATCGGGAGGCGGGCGTGTCATCGAGCCATGAGAGGGGCAGCCTTGTACGGGGGAGGGCGGTAATTGGTTCGAGGATCAAGGGTTCATCAGATAAAGACGCCGAGTGAGCCTGTACAAGTTGCGGAGAGTAAGCAACAGAAACTAATAAATTGAGCGTATGCTGGGCTAATCATAAGCGTGACTCACTCTTATCACGATAGAAGAGGTAGCAAGCTGTCCAGCAGCATCGTTTAGTTCCTCTTGATCGCCTCTTTTCCGTTTCTTTATGAGTGGAGGGGTCGGTTCGTGGAGTTTGTTCAGCGCGGATGAACTGAGCGGATCTAGGATGTTGGGGACTATACGCGAGGCCATGATCGCGGCTAGGAAATCGTGGGCATCCTGTAATTTGAATGCAAGAGTCGAGTCTTATGCTAAACTAATAAAGCAATTGACGTTGGTTGTGCAGGTGTCGACAGATCGCGCTTGAATCTTGGTGGGTCTGGCGTCACGCGTCGGGACGTGCACTCCGCCTGGACCAATATGAGACACGTTAATTGATTTCAAAATGAAGTGGTCGAGAGAGCGTTGGTGTGTTGTCTTAGGGATTTTGCCTAGGTATTGGAATTGATTGAGATATTTGAGTACGTTGAAAATACCTAAACTAGTATGTAGTATACTACCAAAAACAATGTGTGAAAAAAGATATGAATATTATGAATCTATCGCTAATGTTTAGATTAGCAGGCCCAGGACCAACAACGAAAAGAACCCTCAAGCACTCTCACAGAGAGTGGCGTGCAGGTTCCCTCGAAACCGATGGAGTATGATCCAGCGTGGAGGCAGGACCAAATTCTCCTCGTAGGTACCATGGACAGTAGTGTTGAAGACTGTCGCTCCAGAAAAACGCCAAAAACTTCCTTTCCCAGCCGATGAAAAGTGGTATCATGTTGAATTTTGTCTTCGCCGAAAAGGCCCGTCATTTGCGCGACCATGCAGATAATGAAACAAGAGAAGTTGGTCTCCAAGCGGAAACCAACTTCTGGATTTTATGAGGGTTTTTTATAGTCTATGCTCATCGTGCTTTGAGTTGTTGAAAACAAAGCAAATCATCACAGTCGTCAAAAATTGTCCGGAGTCACCGGATCAAGCAGAGCCCGCTTAGAACTTGAGGGCACGGGGTGACTCCCAGGAGAACTCCTGGTTGGTGAAGTGACCGTTCTTGGCGGTCTGGTAGTAGATAGGCTTGGCCAGGTCAAGGTCCTTCACGATGACACCGGGACGGAGATCGAAGTTGTCGCGGATGATCTGGACCAGCTCGTCGGAGGTCTTGGAGGAAGTCCCGTAGCTCTCGACGAAAATGGAGAGGGGCTCAGCGACACCAATGGCGTAGGAGAGCTGGACGAGGGCACGGCGGGCAAGCTTGGCGTTGACCAGAGACTTGGCGATCCAGCGCGCAACGTAGGCGGCGGAACGATCGACCTTGGAGTAATCCTTTCCGGAGAAAGCACCACCACCGTGGGCACCCCAGCCACCGTAGGTGTCGACGATGATCTTACGGCCAGTGAGACCGGCATCACCCTGAGGACCACCGATGACGAAGCGGCCGGAGGGCTGGATGTGGTAAACAGTGCGGTCATCGAGGAGCTCGGCAGGGATAACCTTGCGAACAATCTTCTCCTTGATGACAGCGCGGAGCTCCTCAGTGGAGACATCATCGCTGTGCTGGGCGGAGACGACGACGGTGTCGACGCGCAGAGGCTTGACGGCACCGTTGTCGTGGGCGTACTCAATGGTGACCTGGGTCTTGGTATCGGGGCGCAACCAGGGGATGGAGCCATCATTACGGGCAGCCTTCATGGCAGCGTTAAGCTTGTGAGAGAGGATGACAGTCAAGGGCAGAAGCTCAGGGGTCTCATCGGTGGCATAACCGAACATGATACCCTGGTCACCGGCACCGAGCTTCTCAAGAGCCTCCTCGTAGTGGAGACCCTGAGCGATATCGGGGGACTGCTGCTCAATGGCAACCAAGACGTTGCAGGTCTTGTAATCGAAACCCTTCTCGGAGGCATCGTAACCGATGTCCTTGATAGCGCCACGGATGATCTTCTGGTAGTCCAGGTGGGCCTTGGTGGTAATCTCACCGAAGACCATAATCATACCTAGTGTGACATGTCAGATTGAGATCTGGCCAGAAGTAATCAATGGTTAACCTACCGGTCTTGGTGGCAGTCTCGCAAGCGACCTTGGAGAGGGGATCCTCAGTAAGGCAGGCATCGAGGATGGCATCGGAAACCTGATCACTATGGGTGGATTAGTACATTGACAATTGGAACTGGTGTAAACCCCTAATATCACTCCGGTAGAGATGAGAAGGTTTTTAGTATAACTCACGCAATCTTATCGGGGTGACCCTCGCCGACAGACTCGGAGGTGAAGAGGAAAGTGCCGCTGTTAGGAACAGAACCCATTGTGACGGTGTGTGAATTAAGAAATTAAGAAATTGACGAGAAAAGAAAGGGGGGAAAGAAGAATGGAGGAAAGAAAAGGGAGGAAGATCTCTCGGGGAGGGGAAATTGGTGGGGTTTTGCTTTTTTTTTCCGAGTTACACAGGCGGTACCACAAAAAAGACCAAAAAAGACCGTGTGAGTGGGGGATTGGCCAGGTACTGCCGAAGTACCCTCGTTGTACTGCGTACGCGGTACTTCCTGTCCCTTGTCAGCCCGTGATCGCGCAATTTGGGGGCGGTGACTGGGGGCAGTTTACCCGCAATTTTCTTGATAAGATAGAACCCTTCAAAACCTCTTTTTGTACTTTTGTACCTTTGTACTTCTATTCAATACGCAACCATGTCCAAATTTGGTGTCATAGTAATGGGCCCTGCAGGCGCAGGCAAGACCACCTTCAGCAATGCAATAATCCAACACCTTCAAACCACCCGCCGGAGCTGTTTCTACGTGAACCTCGACCCCGCCGCCGAGACATTTGCCTACGAACCAGATCTCGACATTCGGGATCTGATCACTTTGGAAGATGTGATGGAAGAGATGGGTCTGGGACCAAATGGAGGTCTCATATACTGCTTCGAGTTCCTCCTTCAGAACCTTGAATTCCTATCAGAGGCACTGGAGCCATTGAGTGAAGAGTATTTGATCATCTTCGATATGCCTGGCCAGATCGAGCTCTACACACATATTCCTCTTCTACCAACCCTTACAACTTTCCTCTCCCGACAGGGCCCACTGAATATTAACATGTGCGCCGCCTACCTACTCGAAAGCACCTTCGTCATCGACAAAGCCAAATTCTTCGCCGGTACCCTCAGTGCCATGTCCGCCATGCTGATGATGGAGATGCCGCATGTAAATATTCTCAGCAAGATGGACCAAGTCCGAGATATGGTGACACGCCGGGAATTGAAACGGTTTACCAACGTGGATGTGCAATTACTGCAAGAGAAGGAAGAGGACGATCTCACCGCAAGTGCCAACCCCATGGCCGCGGACTCCTTGATGAGCGGCGGGTCTTTCAAGCAGCTCAACCGGGCGGTCGGACAATTGATCGATGATTTCAGTATGGTCTCGTTCCTGCAATTGGATGTCTCGGATGAGGACAGTGTTGCAGCCATTGTGAGCCACATCGACGATGCTATCCAGTACCATGAGGCCCAGGAACCGAGAGAACCCAAGGATGCAGTTGAGGTGAATTATGAGGATTGAGGGATATCATACGTGATTAATGCAGCGCTTTGGCTTGCAGCAAATTCTTGCACATTCGAGACCCCCCACGACCGACCACTTTATCCAATGACACTCCATGAAGCAGCCTCGAGTTTCCCGCAGCAGAGCAGTCTGAGACAAAAGCCCTTTTCAATCTCATGTTCCTATTGTACGGCCGATCTTACGACATTGGAAACACGTTCCAACATGCTTGTCACGCCCACGCCGGACTAGACAGCATTTGGAGCTGTCTGGACGTCTGGAATCAACCATACTTGCGACACAACCATGGCTGAAGCTACCGGAGTCAGAGCTGAGAGCTTTCCACACTGCACATGGATATTCGGTCATAGCCTCAGTTAATAAACATTATAATGAAACCATAATGAAACCAAAATCAAATCATGGATATTATCATGTCTAAACTCCAAAACAACTCGTAATCGCTAGACCAATTTAGCAGGATGAAGTAAAGACACAGGCAGACCCATTGCACATTTTCATCATATACCCCAAACTGGCACACAGCTGCGAAGGAAGACATTAACAAGCCGAGGATTTTGAAAAACAGGCCAAAATCCTCGATTCCCATTACCCAACTCCATCCAATAAACCAAACCAAACCACCCTACTTCGGTGTCCCCGCATATGCCGCCGCAGCGATCTTACTCTTTTCCTGAAAATCGCCCACAAACCCATATATCACACCACAAAGCCACCCGAGATCCCTGCCCGCATTCTCAACACCAACGCTGTAGACATACCAGCCGAGACCGAGAATCGAGCCCCAGAAGGCAAGTCTGAAAGCGAGCGTGACCCAGAACATGACCACGCGGTAGGCGTATTCTAGAATTTTGAGGGAGACGATGATAATGAGGCCAAGGAGGACTATTGAGAGTAGGTCTGGCATGGAGGAGGAGTAGGAGGCGAGGAAACTCGAGAGGGGCTCGATTAGGTATGGTTGGAGCACCATTGTGCGTAGGTGGGAGAGTTTCGTTGTGAGGTGGTCTTGTGTCGTTGTTTGGAGGTAGGTGAATGTGGGATTTTGGAGGACTGTTTGGAGGTTTTCTGTGTCCGTGGGATTCTTGGTTAGCTTCTGGAACTTCGCGTTGTGATATTTGTATCTATATGGCTAGAGGGTAGGTGAGGTGCGTACCTGGTAGGAAGTCCATGGTCGTTGTATATTTCAGTGTCTTTGATTGTTGAGGTGGTCGACGAAGGAGAGACAGGGGATTAGAGAGAGAGAGAGAGAGAGAGAGAGAGAGAGAGGTCCCTCGCGTGTCAGGTCCGTGGTTTTCTTTGGGCTCGCCGGGGCTTTGTTTGAGAACTTCGGGTCTTTGTGACCCTTGAAAATTGGATGTGTTCGAGGGGGCCGCCGGTGTGAGGGAAGGAGATAATACCCTGGCGTTTTAATGTTCAGGAGTGTGGGTTCTTTGACTTGAGAGGGCTTTGTTTGGCCTCGTGTTAGAGCTCGTTCTTTGTAGTTGAGCAATGCGATCAGGCCGAGGAGGGGTTTGTGAGATGTGTTAGGTGTCAGCTGGTGCGGAAACTAGGAGAGCTTGTTTCTGAAGGTATATATTCTGATGCGATCAATAATAGGCAGGTCAAGAAGCAAATGTGACATTCACACTGGGGTTTCTAAGTTGCGGCGTGGCACCCAGATGATAAGAGGATGCAAACTAAACAAACGTGGCATGTGAACCTTGGAAGTGATCCTCTACTTGAAAATCAGTCTCACTACTCCGTACTCCGTAGTACATCACTCTCTGCTGATCTCAATATATTTCATGAATATCAGATTGATAATTAATGATACTATACAGTAGATTAGATATTTACCCAAATAGAGACGATTTCTATATACAATGGTGACCAACAACAGTCAACCACCAGCCTCGTGAATGTGAAAGACAAAACGCCCCAAGCCCAAGTCAGGGAAGAGGCCAGCGCGATGCCACACGCATTATCTTCGTAAAAGAACCCAAAACAAAAACCCGGGACTCCGGGCTAACTCCAAGATATTGTACTCTACCATCACGGGGGACGGGAGCGCAAATGCATATGCAGACGTTGGTATAGTAAGATATTAGGAAAGGACAAAGCGCGAGATTTGTCGAAATTACAGGGCGTTGATGAGCCCTCTGAGAGCGTCACGCTCAGCTTGGATCTCGGTCTGAAGTTGACGGGTCTGGCGGAGAGCATCATCTCTGTGGGATGAGTTAGTAAAAGATAGGATGAAAAGGAGTATGAAACGAGACATGAATTGCATACCTGTCAGTTTGAAGCTGAGCCACATCGAGCTGCGTGCGGTTCATCCGACCAACCACTTGCTCCATCTCCATATCCGCATCACGGAGGAGCTTCTCGAGATCTTTGACTCGGCGCTCGAGGATTCCGGCCTGGACAACCTCAGTCAAGGGTACACCCTGGCCGCTCGTGGTCTGGTCCAGACGCGGTGAGCGAGAATCGAACGGTGCGCTCGGCGGCCGTGGCGAGAGGCCGACTAGGTTGCGACTGCCATTCATCATCCGCGAGAGCTGGGCATGCTGGCTTTCCTTCAGCAAACGAATCTCCTCTTCATGCTTGCTCATCTCTTCTTCCGAGTGATTTTGCGCAACCAAAAGATCTTCCTCTAGCTCCCTCATGTGGTTCTGCAGAATATTAATCCGTTCAACCGAGATCTGTTGATCTTTGTCACCCTTATCAATGGCCGCTGCTAGACGGGCATGCAAAGAGGTGTTTGTCTGAAGCTGGTAATGGACTTTGTTGCCCAACGCCTCAGTCCGGAGAAGGGAGGAAGCAAGCTGTTCCGAATCCGCAACATCCGCCTCAGCCTCAGCTTGATCCGCCTGCAATTGCTGGAATGCGGATTGTAGGGAAGAGGATGTGGTCACGACCTCAGCAAAGCCTTCTTGGCCGGTCATCAACTCTGCACCAGCGGCAGTGTCCTCCAGAAGAAGTGCGCGTAGAGAGCTGGTCTCCTGCTCGGCACGGTCCAAGTCCATCTTAAGACCAGCGAGATTCTTCTCACACTGCCACTTGCTATCCAGGGCATCCTCAGCGCGCATGCGGAGATGATTCACCTCTTCACGCAGGTTGCGCACATCTCTCTCATAGCCTAATTTCCGTGGGGGGCCGGATTGCTGGGCTTGAACAAGTTCCATTTCGAGCAGACGAGTGCGCTTCTCATACTCGCGGGCCTGGTATGCCTGGCGGTCGAGGAGGCTCCTCAATGTCCGGTGGAGGGCATCGCGTTGAACCTCGATATCGTGGACCTTATCAACCAACGATTCACGTGTTTCTGGTGATTTACCACCACTGTTATTATTGACTGAGTTGGACCGAGATAGCGAGCCCGAGCGGGCTAAGCCGCTGGGCTTGCGTGCAACGGAGCTCGATCGTGTTACTCCAAATGCCGAGTTTCTGGGTGAGCTACCTTCCTCGGCGATCGAAGCGAATCGACCGCCCTGTAGCTGCGCCAAAGAAGCATTTTCGATTTTCAAAGCTTCAATTTCCTCCAGGAGCCTGTTGTCATCTCGAAGTTGATCTCGATCATTACGCAATTGTTCCAACTCTACTCGCATAGCGGTAAGTAGGTCCTCAAAGTTATCTTTGGATTGCCGCTCTTCAAGCAGCTTTCGCTTGGTATTTTCCAGGGCGGTCTCGAGTTCCTTCGTTTTCGACGACAAATCGGACAAATCCGTTCTCTCACGTCGAAGCTAGATAAATGTTAGCAGCAGTCGCATGTTGCGCATAGTTTGCCAGCCGTACCTGTTGAACTTGAGATTCCAGGATTTGGACATGCGACTCTGATGCCAACCGCTGAGATCGCTCATCCTGTAACTTCTGCGATAATTCAACCTTGAGTTGTGCACGCTCTTGCTCTGCAGCGCGGCGAATCTTTTCAATATCTTCGCTCTTCCCAGCATCAGAGGCATAGCGAACAGAGCTGGTACCCGAGTCTGAGAAGTAGTCACTTGTCCGTCGATTGATATCCGGACCTTCTAATTGTAGCCGTTCGACTAAATCCTCCAGATCCATTTCTCGGCGGATAGATCCTGCCAATTCGGAGCTTATCTCTCGTAATTCATTCTCTATGTCTGCCATCTTGGACATGAATATATTCTCCTTTAAACTCGAAGCCCCAAGTGAAGTCCGCGCTGGAAGACCATATCCATTGGTCTTGGAATCGTATGGAGAGCCGGGTTTGAAAGGGACGTTTGCTAATGGTGGCATGGGGGAAGGCATTGCTGATCGACCGGAGTCGGAGATCTCGGTGCTCGATGATTCGCCTCCAGGGGATGTGGCTGCATTATTATTCGCCGCCTTCCAGCCGAAGAAGGAGCTGATCTTGTTTCCAGGGGCTTTTGAGTATCTTGGATCTCCCGCACCCATTGACATTGATACAGAACGCGGATCCACGTCAATATGTAGTGGTGGTCTGTTCATAGGTGCATGTAATGCCATGCTCGTTGCCCGTCGTGACAATCGTTTTGTTGGAGGAGGGGAATTGAGGACCGGGATGAATGGTTCGCTATCTAGACGACTGTGCAGGGGGGTTCCATTCATGAACTGGTGTTCGTAGACTTCGTCAAAGTAGTCGGGACTCTCGTCTTCGTCGTCGTCGTCCTCAAGCACGGATCTCAAGTATGAAGCGGAGCCGTGGCGGGAAGCGGCGGTATCGATGTGTAGGGGTTGGGTAGGGTGCTGTCCTCGGGAATATCTGGGGAGTTGGGACAGGGGCACGCGATTAGTCTTCCAGACTGTGGAGAAGCGGAATAGCATGTATAGGCCATATCATGCTTGATCGGTAGGTAGCTGGGGAGGAAAAGGAAGGTCTGCAGAAAAATCCGGGAGAGGAAAAACTAGGGTCATGCTAGTCGCGTACCTATTTGGATTCTTTTGTACCGATATATATGAGTCTCCATCCACCGACAAAGGGGATAGTGGTCTGGCCACGGGTGCAGTGGGAACTGAAGTGGGTTTATCTCCCTCGAACGAAATGGGAGAGGAGGGGTGGTCAGGGCCCGAAGTCACTGGATCACCATTATGGAGAGATTTCCTTCGTACTGGAGAGGTAGCTGGAGGGGGATTGGGACTAGAGTAGCTCTCTGAATGGGCGGGAGAGCCGCCAAACCCAAGAGGAGACGCCATGAAACACCCTGGTCCGTATCAAAAAATAGCCATAGATCGACAGTCGTTCATGCCGATTAGCACGGGAAAGAGAATGGCACGCGCCAATGAGACGACCAAAAGGGTAAGGATTATTCTCAGGAGAATATCAGACAAGAAGGGAAATGGGAGAAAAGGAGAAAGTCTTGGTACATGACAACCCGGGGCGATTGGCGCAAACCGCCCGTGGGTTCTCCATTTCATTAGCGCTGGCTTCGGGACGAGTAAGCGTGGGTGGAGCGCAGGGGGGGGGGGGGCGCGAGGCCCCGGGGGGTCCTNTCGATTGGCAGAAATACATCGTGCAATGGTGCTCTGGCTGGTAGGATCGACATCACTTGAACCTACAACTACCATGAAGCGTACTTTGTATACTCCGTATGGTTGACGTCCTTATTCCTTGATAGTATGAAGTCCGTAAAATGTTTTATCGTCAATATACTCCGTATACAGAGTATGCAGAGTATGCACAGTATAGGCGGTATATGGTAACCAGGTTCAGATGAAAATAGAACATTCAATAGTGTCAAGTGGCACAAAGAACCCCTTGAGTCGTGGAGATGGGAGTTGGCCCGGGCTAATGCTTGGCGATTCAGGGGTAGCCTTGTGTACTCCGTACTTTCTTTGTACCGGGCGTGTAACTTTCCTTATCTTCGATACTCAAAAGATACTTGAAAGTACTTTACGTGTACTTTTGCTGTACATATTTCCTGTATTTATTGTATTCCGTACCTTTTCCAATGTTCAACTGTTGGTATTTGACTTTCGTAGGTCATCGCTATCGACTATACAACACATGTATGTTGTACTCCGTAGGACCATTTATATTATAATTTAATATGGTTTTTCTAGATAATTTCAACTACTCTGTATTAAAATTTGAACTCAATATGTATTTAATTGTCTGCAGTAGATTAAGGGGTTCTCGAAAAAAAAGGGCATCTTCCACTGTGGACATGTTGCCCCTTTTCTCCTTTCAGGGTTCCCTCTCCTATCCAAACTTCTCAATTTTGTAAGAGCAAAAAAACCAAGGTTATTCCCTAACGGAAGAACGTGCTCAATTCAATACTGCACGCTAACCATTGTGTCATGTCCAATCAAAGTGAGACGTCGATCAACACAGCGTCTCGCTGGACACTCGGGCCAGCGCGTGGGCCGGCATATGTTGCTTCAACGGGCTAAGCGCCTAGGCTAAACAACCTGTTTCTGCATCTTGTCACATCAGGAAGTTGGCCAATGTGAGTGTAATTTGTACTCTGTACGGACAGATATGAGATTATAACTGGATCCAAGTTTCTCAGCACTGCAGACCCTATCCAAAAAAGACAATCCTTACTACGGAGTACTCCGCCCAATTCATGTAATTGATTTTCGTGCCTTGAACTGATTGGACAACAATGTGCTCCTTGTTCCAACTCAGAGCTCAGGGATCCAACTCTAAGTTGTACGTCGACGTCCATATACTCCGTATACTTCTCTATCTCCCGTATTGTGAAAAAACGACCCAGCACTACGGAGTAATCACCACACAACTCCTAGTCAACACTGGTCCGGGAATATCGGATTATTATGCAATTATTGTGCCTTCGGTCCCTTATCGATCTATACCTGTTTTACTTCGTACTCCGTAATTAGCGCGCTTATCTGGCTTCTGGGATTCGCGCTGTGTTACGCCCCATGGAGACAATTTTTTAACTGGTCTTACAAAGTACAATATGTGTACTCCGTACGGAATATATATATAGCAAATTAATCTGGATATTACCATTTTGGCAAGGGTGATATAAAAATAGCTATATAGCTACCTAAGGTGGCTTGATCTACGGAGTACTCCGTATTGTATGGAATTAATGGTTCTAAAATGCCTCAGGCTACTTCATCAGGGTCCAATAACTGCCGCAGACAGAGTTGACAGCCCAGGATTCCGAGACAGTTCTATGTACTCCGTAGTACGCAGTATAGTTATCGCTCTTCACATTTAATATTTAGGAATGAGTTAGGGATATCCTGAGTCACTTGGGCAAAACCAGATGCATCTAACTTCTAATTCAACACCATCAGCTCCGTACGGAGTAGTCAATATACGGACAGCACTAATAATCTGTCTCAGTCCATATGCACGTCAATAAAGAAAATGTGGCTTATGCACCCCCGTTTGATCCACTCCCTTCACGCAGTCTAGACCATGTCTCACTCTCGAACTTGTCTTACATTCAAAGACTTGATACATATGTACAAAGCTCGCCCCTTCGGTGATCAGTGATTTTCTAGCTTTGTTTAAATCCCAGCCACAGCCGTTCTATCATTAGAAGCAGGTGAGAGCCTCTGGATGTCTGGATCCGTCGGGCGGCTAGATGTCTCGATGCTGCATGCTAGCTGTTTCAGGGGCCCTTGCTGTTTGTCTTTTGTTCATCTCTGGGCCGAATGGAATAGAGGTATTCCGTATGCTAAGCTCCTAGAACATATTTGGTGCACTGTCTAGCTTGTACATAGCATGTCCTCAAACTGACTTTTATACTTTACTTAGGTATGGCGGTGAGCATATATTACCCTCTTCCCTCTCGTTGATCTCGTATGCCCTACCGTTTTTAAACCCTACAACCTCGTCGTCAACGGGGGGGTGAACCACCCGAGAAGGGTTGTACCGCATGCGATTGAATCCACGATGTACCAAGATGGCGATTCTCTTAGCCACGTAGAACTTTTTTTTTTTCATGGAGCGCCTGAAATCTGGTCCATTAGTTCTGATGTCATGCTGTGAAAGATGCCGACGACGGACCGAACACTAGGCCAACTTCTAACCTTTGTCGTTCTTTCCCAACCTTCGTGCAACAGCAGCCTAATGAGGTAATTGAAATCATCTGGAAGGCAAGCCGTTCCCCACCCGCGAGTATCAACCCCCCCTCCTTCCCCTCGAAGTTCGATGCGACGGGAATTGGAGCAGATCGGCTAATCTTCTGAGGGCTATCTTGAATTACGCACTGTAGAAGAGCCTTACCGAAGGGACTTGCGTGTCAGGATAACTCTTGCGAAATGTCAAATCGGGATTCTTGTTCGTATATTTCTAGGCTCCATCCCGAAAAAGTATAGAAAGAAAGACAACAAGAAAAAGAACATTGGTGTTCAGGCAAGAAAAAGTTCCCTTCGTAATACATATAGATATCATTTCATTAAACCCATGTCACGATATTAGACTCCATGCCCGATATTTTGTTGCCAATTCGGATTATACCCTCGCGCAGTCCCAAAGGCATTCCGGATTTCATAATTACCATTCGTACTTTCATAGAAGGTAAATCCGGCGACACACCCAAGGATAACATGGAAGAAACCGGTGATGACGCCGTACACAGCCCCAGCAGCAGCAGCAACGTTGTAAGGGCAAACATCATAGCCTGTAGGTGTCCACATTTCAAGTATTAGTCAAATCATACGTCAACAGATGCAACAGTCAAAGCGAAGAGACTGGCCCCCAAAGCCTTCATGGCATAGAAAAAAAACGGCAACTGACCTCCATTATGTGCCATACGAGCAAAGACATATCCCCCCAAGGCATCGAACCCCATAATACAAAGTTGTGTCTGAGGTTTGCTACCATATAGGCCCCCAGCCGCTGGAACGCCAAACAAGATTAGTAATGAAGAGCTGCAAGCGAAGAAGAAGGACTTACATTCATATATCCCAATACATTCTCCTGCGAGAGGAATAGCAGCGACAACACCCGCAATAAGCAACGCGCTTGGTGCTATATACCGTTAGAAACAAAAACCAAAGGTCATACTCATAACCACTGACTCAAGTGGCATAGCATAGTTAGTGTTCGGGCCTGCACTCACTTTCTCCAAGAACCAAATTGCTAACCTCCGCCGTGACCAGGACACAAACTCCAAATCCACTCGCCACCAGAGTCAACAGTATCCACGCGGGTGTTGGCAAGCCTGCGAAACCCGCAAATTCGACGAATGCCAACACCCCTGATTTAGTAACTCCAGCGAGCGCACCAATTTGCATTGCTCTCGCTGTCAGTGGGCTCCCATTGACATGCGCGGCGGTCGCCACTGCAGCTGGACCGGCGGCGGCGTTTACTGCGATGTCCAGCGCAGCCAGGGCGAAGAACGTCCATACTAAAGTGAAGGGCATAGTAAGTATTGGGTTGAAGCATGATAGGGACGCAAAGAGGAAGTCATTTTTATTTGCTCCGGGTTCATGTGTAGAACAAATTGAGACTTACTGTTGATAGCAGGACGGGCGACATTATCCATGTCCATAGTGAGAATTGTTAGCAACAACCAGTTTAATTCAGTGTATCAGAAGTAGCAACAATCCACGAGGTCAAAATATATATCGGACCCTGAGAATAAAAGCGGATATCTTATAAGAATTGAATTTCTTAGCCACGACGGGATAGATAGGTAAGCTCCCCAAATTCTCCCGGCCAAAAGCCTCGTGGTGTCACATGGATGATGCTATAGGAGGCTGAAAAAGCCCATGGTCTTTTTTTCTCAATGAAACAGGTAAATCAATCACGAAGCATTAAACGAAGGGCTGCAGTAGTTTGAGTATACACTTCCCGACTGACCAATCAAGGGGCTCATTTACCGAGACTAAGTCTCTGGCGTTCCCTTACCAGCCCTAATTCGGCCTTAGCGGTTCCTGCAGTAAGCATTTGCTTGGGCGCCACATGGGGCATCCTGAGGCGACCCAATCCCAGTGCGATCAAGATCATCTTGGCAGACTCAGCCGCCTTTTTGTCTTTATCAAACTTTGAAGAATGGTGTTTTCGACTGGTGATCGCAGGGTTTCGTGGCGCAATGGTACTGCTTAGCCACTTTCATGCCCGGGCACATGGCTTTTTCCTTTCCTCCTCCGTATCCTTCGCCCTTTCGTCATGCGAACCGAGAGACTCATCGAGGAATGTAAAAGCGATGATGTATGTTTGAACCGAGACTGAGATATAGAGCGCCTCACCCCTCACCCCTCCACTCAGGTTCGCTATAGCATATCGCTTGGAAAGTCGTTGCAACAATCATTGTGCCACACGGTATGAACTCAACAGCCTGTGTCATCGAGGCTAATCCCGATGTAACTGGAGTCGGAGTAAGTCTTGTCTCATACGACGTTATTCTCATCCTATCGCCATTTAGCTCCCTACCTTCAAGAAAAGAGCGCACCAGCTAAATCATCACCCACAGATCCGTATATCGATCTACGCCCTCTGCCTAGGCGGGTCGATCGTTAGCTATCTGCTCCGCGTATTTGCCCCCGGCGAAGATCAAGAAGAGTTCTCACGTGGTGTCTCCTCCGCCCTCGGATTGCAAGGACTAGCCCTCCTCTGCACAGCAATCTACCAGACAGTTCGGGGAGACCTAACACTCTTCCACGCAATATGTGTAGTGCACCTTCTCGCCATACTTGGGATGGACATGGTGAGCAAAGGCCGGTATGCAGGACTCGGCCCATGGCGACTGTATTTCTTCTCCGCAATCCAAATCTTGGCTTTGGCGGCTTTCCTTGCTTTGAACGTCTATGTCTGGGTGACGGCGCCGCAATTTGGTAGCCAGCCCCAGTGCAACAAGGATACGGTCTATGTCGTATTTGGCGTCAGCATCAAAGCCACTTCTCCTGTATTCCGGTATATCATTCTGGGGACGCTGGGTGCAGTTGTTGCTGGTTATGCTCTTACTTTCACGTGTCTGTTGCCGTGTCTGTGCGCTTCCGTTGCGTACCGGAGACGGCATCCCGACGCTGGAAACAGGATTGAGGGTCAGAAGCGAGGCTGGATTAATTGGTTTGTGGAGGTCAACCATCCTGTTTACCAGGATCGTCTTGAGCCACCCGAGAGGCTGCATGGCCAGGCGCTGCTCAACTTTACGCTGAACAAGGTCGCGTACTGTTCATTTTGCATATACTTGATTGTTTCGCTAGAGCAGACTATCTCTCGCAACGACCTCGACCCTGAAGAGAAAGGATGGACGTTTGGACAGGTTATTGCGATTTTCTTGTTGTTGGGTGTTGCCAATGAGTTACTCAATGTTCTTCTTGCGAGTTGGGATAGAAGACAGGCCGAAAGTTCTCAGCAGCTGGTGCAGTTTAGGCCGGGCACTGAGAACTCGGTGCATTCCTCATCTTCTTGAAATGTTCATGTCTAACAGCTTTGAGATAGCGTAAGGCCGTGCAGCAAAGCGCTCACAGTATTGTTGTTATCTGTGAAACCACTTTTTGGACCATACGAGTGTTTCTTGGAATTTGCCGCGGGCTTCAATCTCCCCTATTAGTCTGAATGGCTATGGTCAGCATAGAAGTGGTAAAAGCTTGCCATGTAACTACATACTGGAATCCTGCTGGTCAATGCTAATTGTTTAAATGTTGTGAGCGGAAGGCTTTCAGGGGTAAAATCCGAATGTGCGTACAAGGGTGGAAGCGAAGTCTCATTTTGCGAAGTCGAAGTGACCTCAGTACCAGGTCAGGTATGACTGCTCCCCGTAAAAGGGAACCTTGGAAGGCGTGCTGGGATGCAGGAGCCAATTCGTTTTTTAACACCGATTCATTTGTACAGGACATATATTCTATTTACAAATCCGAGTGCTGAAGTCTAAGCGAAAGATCCCAACCAAGAAGCGTCCAGCTGGCGGCTCACTAAATGGTAGGTAGACATCTAACCAGTTCGCCCTCATTTCATAGTACTGTCAACCAGCTCGCGGTAGATCTTCTTGAGATCAGCGATATCAGCGTTGAGTTCGTCAACCTGCTCGCTCTTCTCGCCTAGCATCTCAAGAGTAGTCTGGTAGCGCTGATCAAGATCTTCGAGTTCAGCTTCAAGTTCCTGCACGCGAGAATCCGAGAGCTGCTTCTCTTCGAGCTCACGCATGAGATCAACAACTTGTTGCCGAGCTTCGTCGCGCTGGGTTGTTACGCGGACCAGCTCGTCCTTGGAGCCGGCGCGCTCGCTCTCTAGGCGGCGGACTGTGGCACTCATCCGCTCGACCAGCTGCACAGAAGGGCCAGCGCCGACGGTTGACTCGGAGATTATGTCATTGATACCGCGCGATGGAGGTGCTTGGGTGCCCCCATACGCCGAAGGAGTGACAGGAGTACCAGAATCTTCGAAATACTCTTCCGGCTCAAAGCTGATGGAAGGCGCTGCCAGGATTGATGGATTGGTGTTGATGTGGGGGGGAGAAAGCGTGGCTTGGGTGAATGAGGCAGGGTAGGAATTTTGCCGAGGCGGCGTGCCAATTTCAGGTGAGGTGAAAGCCATGGTCGACGAGCGCCGGCTAGGAGGGCGGAAGTCCGACATCCCTGGGGTCATGGCCTCGAGGGTGCTCGATCGCCGTAGAGATGCAACGGGCGATACTCCGCGCAGTTGCGACGGGGAGTTCACCTGCTCTCTCCACTTGGTCCTCTCCTCCTCCAGCTTCTGCGCCCATGTTGCGTCGCATATTTTCTTCTGCTCAGCCATGTCCTTTTGCGTTGAGACGAGGTCCTCTGCCGCTTTCTCAAGTTTCTGTTGTAGCTTTTGCAGCTCTTCCATGCGTTCCTCGAGCCTGCTGTCCAAATCGTGCTCGGCTTCTTTGGCGTTGTCTAGTTCCTCTTCGAAGTTCTTTAACTTGTGGTTCTACGTTGATATTAGTTAGTCTCCCAGCATACCAGAGTATGGAATTTGAGATCTTACCATCTCTCGAATCTTCTTCCGAAGGTCAATCTCACGTCGACCGGCATCATCGCGTTCTTTCTCCACACTAGCCAGGCGCGAGAGCAAAGAACCCTCTAATGTATGCCAGTTTTCACTAGCAGCAGCATATTGAGTTTGTAGATTCTCGATCTGACGCAAAACTTTGGCTTGAGTCTCTCCCGTTGCTCCTGATGAAGCTTCTTCTGCGCGGGAGCGAAGACTTTCCATTTTGCTTTCTAAGACAGACTGTTCGCTTTTCAATTCGGCCTCGAGCATTCGAGCCCTTTCTTTCTCTTGCTCAATCTTCTCCTTCAACTCAATAATTTCCCTCTTAGACCTTTCTTCACTAATGTCGCGCTCGATCTTCAGGTTGCATAGCTCCTCGTCTAGCTCTGTCGCCCGTTGCTTCTCCAGCTCTAGAGCATCAGAGTTCGCCTTTGTCTCGGCGTTTTCGGCTCGGGAAACCGCCCGACTCAATTGCGATTTTATGTCTTGGACGGTCTGGCTGAGCGCATTGCGTTCATTGGTAACAGCTTCTAAGTCTTTAGTCGACTTTGTTTGGGATGACAAAGACTCAGTTGCCCTTTTCTCTGCGGCCTCTGCCCGCTTGGCTCTTGCTTCTGAGTTGACCAAGTCTCGTTCAAGCTTCTCCGTCTTTCTCTTCATTTCAGTCTGAGATTTGGTGTTTTCAGTAAGTTGCTGACGCAGTTTCTTGATCACCGTGCGGTGGTCCATCTCTGATTTGGACAGCTTCTGCCCTTCTTCAAGAAGCAATGCGATCTTCTCATCCTTCTCTAGGAGCTGCTTTTGCACACTCCCTGGGGTAGCACTTGCCGCAGCATTTTTAGCCGATTCCGCAGCATCCTTAGCGAGGTATTTCAACTTTGATTGCAGTGCATCAATACGTTCGATATAGCCATGCATTTCTTCTTGCCATTGAGACTCGGCAGCTTTACGCTCAGCCTGCAAGCGAGCGATATCCGAGTTTTCATTTTCCTCTGGTACCTCTGATGGCGATTCAACGCTAACGCGCGGACTGTCGCCCTTGGCAATGTCGCTTAATATCGAATTGCGTTGCGAATCCGATACTTCTTGACTAGCTTTGGCTGAATCAGTTGATGATTGAGCCACATCTACAGAGGTCCTGGGGATGGAGTCTGCGACGCTGATGTCCGTTGAAACACGCGGTGATACCCCGGAGTCGTAGCTTATCCTCGGCGAGGCTAATATAGCTGCATTGCTGTCGTCATTCGGGTGAGAGATCTTGGGGTCTTCCGCCGCACTATTCACCGATGCAACGCTGGAATCGATGTCCATACTAGACCGAGCCCCATTGCTAGGTACTGGACTAGCAGGTGGTGACGAGACTCGGCTCTGAGGAGACTGGGAAGAGAGATTCGAGGCATTTTGTTTCACCATAGCTCGGGCTAGACGTTCCTGAAGCCGGTCATTTCTTCGCGCGGTCGACGAACTGCGGGAAACCGCTGAAAGATGTTAGCTAGTTCTACTGGGTCGCACATGTGTTATGGATTCCATACAAGCAACAGGAGCCTTTGTTGGTGGTGCTTCTCCGCCCTGAGTTTCAGTAGGCTTTGCAACAGAGCTGGTCTGGTTAACCTCCTCATCCATCAAGATGTGATCCAACCGAGACTCGACGCCGGCTACAGCTTGCTGGAAAAATGAACCCACTCCCCATTTTGGCTTTTGTGTTTGCGAGTTCTGCGCCATTGTGGCAGAATTACTGTATTGGAAATCGCAAACAGGCTACTAAGCGGCAAATGCCTCGTGTCGCATTCGCATGGATTCGGTGGGGGCTGCGCTCGGACGTCGACTTGCGACTATCGTGGGGGACGTTTTCGGAGTCAATTCGACAACAACTCTTGCTAGATGTGTCGAAGCCTAGGTGGCAATGGCAAAGACTTTCCGCGAGGGAGAAATGAGAGAGACTGGTAGTATTTAAACCGAGTTGAAAGTACTAGGTGGGAACCCGAACGAAGATTAAGGCGCTGGACCGACAAGACAGTGAACGCGAGGCAAATGATCGTCAGGGGAAGACCTATAGGAACAAGAAAGACGATAAAGAAATAGGAAGTGAGAATCAAAATAGAGAACAGAAAACGAAAGTTGAGACTATGCCTTGAGATACCGTCGGTCTTGGCACAGGCTTCCGTCATCCCCAAGCTCCCCCGTCTCTCTGGACACACCTCCAGTTTGTATCAATCACAGCCAGCGACGCTCCTTTTTCTGGCTCCGAATCTCCCTAGATTACACTCACAATGTCACTGGAGCCACCCACCTACCTCAGCTCCCTCCAGAATAACATTCGAGCTCGGCCAATTCCGTGGGAGGGTGCCGTCCGAGCGGGCAACATCACCGATGACCACTTGAAGAAGATCAAGGCGGTGGATAAGGTGCGCAAGGACCAACGCCGCCAGACGATAGAAGGGGATCTTGCTGGATACACAGATCTGTTGGCCGGCGGCGCACAGGGAAAGAGTGTCTTGGACTCGGCCTCTCGAAGGACCGATATTGTGCAGTATATACTGGTGCTGGCCTCGGACTTGATTCAAGGTATATCCTATTGGCAAAGCTGAAGGTCTGAGGAATTATGCTGATCTGGATTTTTGATAGATGTGCCTTCTCTGGCCAACGCGCTTGTTTCCCACCCAGAACCGTACAAGCCCTTCCTACCGTTCCTGCAGCACTCGACAAACGCCGAAGACCCCATTCCTCTGCTCACGTCCACCTTCCTCACGGCGCTCGTGTCGCACAGTCTAGTTGCTTCATCTAAGCCCGCGCCGCGCGACAACGAGGCTCTCCCGCAGCTCTACACCTACCTCTCCACCTTAACTAAGAACCAGGACAGCGGGCTCCAGGATATTGGTGTCCAAGGATTCTCGGAGCTGCTGAGAACAAGCCGAGCTCGAGAGATCTTTTGGGCCCAACGTCAAGAGACCTTGGCCCCCTTGATCGACACTCTTCGAGCTGCGGCGGGGGCTAAAGACAACGTCAGCAACGCAAGCACACTGGGAAGCAGCACTCGCAGCGTCGAGCCTGGTCTCGCCGGTGGTGTCGGCCTCCAGCTTCTATACCGGGTGCTTCTTGTTCTGTGGCAGCTTGCGTTTGAGGGCGCTCTCGTTGGCGAGGAACTTCAAGAGTAAGTGATGTGACGACAAGTGATAACTTTACACTTGAGCGCCTACTAATTCTACTTAGGAGCTATGAAATCATCCAACTCTACATCCACCTTCTGCGTCTCTCGCCGAAAGAAAAGACCACTCGCTTGCTTGTTGCAACTCTGTACAGTCTTTGCTCTAGCAACCGGACGACTCTGCTACCAATCGCCGTGTTCCTTCGACTCCCTGCCCTCCTGACCAATTTGGCTGGTCGTCACCTGACTGACCCAGACCTGCTCGAGGATCTCAGCGCGCTGTCTTCCATGTTGGAGGAGTACACCAAGACACAAACCACGTTTGACGAATATGCCGCCGAAGTTCAGACAGGCCACCTGCGCTGGTCGCCCCCTCACAAGAACCCGACCTTCTGGAAAGAGAACGCTCGCCGAATCGTTGAGGAGTCGAACGGCGCTTTGCCCAAGAAACTGGCCGAGATTTTGTCTAAGAGTTGGGATAACGACAAGCAGGTGCTGGCTATTGCTTGCAGCGACGTAGGGCATTTAGTGAAGGAGGTTCCTGAACGCCGTGGGCAGTTGGAGCGACTAGGGCTCAAGACGCGGGTAATGGAACTGATGGTTGATCAAGATGAATCAGTGCGATGGGAGAGCTTGCACGCTGTGGGTGAATGGCTTCGATATACCTTTGAGGGCTGATCTCCCTAAAAGGCACTTTTTTTGATATGTTGATGGCTTTCCAGGATGAACATATAGTCTGGCTGGCATGTACTGTGTATTTTCTTGCCATAGCGCATACTCGCTTCCTTTTTTTGGGGAGGGATTTTTAGAATCATACTCATTTAAAAAATTCATGGCCCCTAGATTTTGATATTCCAATACTCCAACCGGTGGATCTTGCGATCGACCGCTAAAGAACCCAAGATTTGCAACGGTGCAACAAGACAAGAACACAAGTCACCCCTTGATCGCTCTCTATAGAATCCAATATAATAGATATCTACCTTCAACCCCTTATTGCTGTTCCCCAGAAATAATATTTGCCACACGGGCGGGTTATGTCTGGAGAGCTTTCCATCCCCCCGCAGGAATTCTTCGCCGAGAACTTCATCCCACCAACCCACAGCACCCATGTCGAGATCCTTCACAGGTTGCAAGAGATGTAAGGCACGCCGACAAAAATGTGACGAGCAGAGACCGAACTGCGGTCGCTGCCAGACTGCAGGTGAGCAATGCCAATATGCAATGCAGTTGCAGTGGGGTGGACGGGCGTTCTCGCGCTCCCGGTTTGGTGCTTGCGTCGGGACAGGAGGCATGCAGAGACTTGGTATGTACTTTATACCAGAGGGACCTTGTACATAGTTCTGACCATTCCAGAATATTCACCAGGAGAATTCATCTACACTACCAAGACGGCGGTGCAGTCAGCCAGCGCCAGAACCGGATCAGATCTCACACTGTCGCAACCCGTCGATCCTTTCTCGTCCTTGTCGTCCAGCCAAAAGGCCTTATTACACCATTTTATCAACGATGCCTCTCAAATCACTGCGTGCCATTCAGGCATGCAGCAGGACATATGTCGCATGTTGATCCCAATGGCTCTTCAGACTCCCTCCTTACTCTACGCTACCACGGCCCTATCGGCAATCCATATCCAAGCCCTACACAACCAGTCGGAGAGCGTAAAATCTGCACCGGATATTGCCCGGCTAATGGCTCTCAGTCTTGAACATTTCCGAACAGAGCTGCAGAATCCCTCATCCAAGGACCCAGAGGCGCTGGTAGCGACGGCTCGGACCCTTTGTCTAGCTGAAATTCATTCCGGGGCGATCAACCCGAACTCGTGGAGAGCACATATTGACGGGGCGAGGGCACTGATGAGGGCGTCGGATGCTGCTGGTGAGGATTCCCTGCGGTCTACAAGCGGTTTCCGGCGGTATTTGGATCGTTGGTACTGGTCGATCGTGTCGCTTACGGCACTGACGGGCAATGGTCCACCCATTGGAGATATCTCGGACTTTGCCTCCTCTGATTTGATGGGGTTGGGCGGGTCTCCTGATTATTTAGATGACTATTGGGGGTTCAGTGTGGACCTTGCAGCTGTCTTTAGGCAGATCGGTGCTGCCGCCTGGCGAAGCCATGAACTCGAGAAAGCTACTCAAGGCTTTGTTGCTGGAGAGATTGACAGCAGTATTGAGGATGATGCCGCGTCCTTGGAGTTTGCAATTCGACAGCTCATGAATCGTGACTCAAGCTCGCAGCCCTCATTTTACCCTAGGGCCGCAGAAGGCTTATCTGCAGAGAGCGCGCAGCAGCTCCTGTTATGTAATGAGGCATTCCAACACAGCGCGCTTATTCAGATCCACCGACGACTTCGGAAAACACCAACCACGTCGTCAGAAGTGCAACAGTCGGTCCAGCGTATCCTGGAGTGCACCGCGCAGATTGGGCCATCGTCAGGTCTCTCGCCTTGGGTGATGTTAACAACACCAATCTTCATTGCAGGCTGCGAGGCGCGTGGTCAAGACCGAGATACAGTCAGGCAGTTGCTATCGTCCTTGCATGACACTATTCGCGTTCCGAACGTTCTTCAGTCATTGAGATTCCTTGAGCAGTATTGGTCCAACCAACTGAGTGAGGAAGAAGACTGGAGCCATTTCCTCGGTAAGAATTCTTTTTTTTGGTCCTTCTTTGTCCATGCTAACATCTCATTCATAGAACGGATGCAGTTCGATTTCATCCCTTACTAGGGAGACCAGTCCGCGAGAACCTGTTATGCCTCACGTGCAATGATTCATGCTTTTGAGTTGTATATCTTATCTTCTATTTTTACACTACAACTTTGTCAACGAGTTGGTGTTGGCAGGGTGTTTGGCGTGCATATATGTATTTACTTAAGCCCTGGCGTTTGGGAACTGTGGCTGGTGATAAATACTTTTTTTTTTGGCAATTGTACACAAAATAGCTTTTCCTTTTGAATCTCAACCTTTTTCTTTGGATTCACCCATGCGCCCTTTTGACGTGGAGTCTTTTTAGATGCCAAGGATGCCCAAAGTAAGCAGGAGATAGCTAAACTCCGGATATAAAAACCTTGCAAATGACGCGATGAGTCAGAAATGATGTGTTGATTTGCATCATGTAAGATTTGGCTTTTTAATTCCCAGTCTTTATAGGGTTAGAACTTACGGAGTACTCCATATAGCATATCGTAACCTTATTCGGGTCGGGGTCGGGTGAATTCATATAAATTCAGATACGAGATCCTGCGATGGAGCTTTCTGGTTGGTCCAGATCCTGAATCCACCATCCATGGATGGATCCATCGTTATAATATCTGATTATCGATCATTAAATTCAATTGCTTTGGAATCAAAGGTATTGGCATATTGATTCCTCAGGTTGATTCCTAATACTCGTATTCTACTCATTACTAAAACGATTCGAAATGTATCCCTAGAGTATTGCCTGCGAAGTATATAGTCTCTGTCATATTCTACATCTCAACCCAAGTTTGATTTAATAGTATATCTCATCAAATATAACACCCAACGGTGTTCTTCTTGTCTTTATCCAATGCAATCAGTCATTCGAGATGCCCCTTTTGGGCAGATTGTTCGTCTTTTGACAAACAATAAATACTTCCAATACCCCGAAGAAAAGCCCGACTTCAAGCTTCCCGACACATGGCTTCAATTGTTGAATTCTAGCGATGAAAGCAATGAAAAGAAAATCATCCAACAAGATTCCACTCGAAGCCATGAGCATAGTGAGCCCCTAAGCCGGGCCTCTACCCAATCAACCATGCAATTCACCGAAGCTCGCCTCGAAGCTGATGAACAACATGAAATCGAGAAAGTCAAATCCATCCCCATCGCCCCCAAGAAAACAAAAGACGGTTCCATCCTCGTGGATTGGTATTATACCGATGATTCGGAGAATCCACACAATTGGTCCAATCGCAAGCGCGCTCTCACCACTATCATGATCTGTCTATATACCTTCGTCGTGTATACCACTTCTGCGATCTACACCTCCTCAACGGAGGGCATAATGAAGGAATTCGGTGTAAGCACCTTGATCGCTACTTTGGGGTTGTCGCTCTATGTTCTGGGGTATGGTATCGGGCCATTGGTCTTCTCTCCATTGAGTGAAATCCCCGTGATTGGACGCAATCCAGTCTACATTGTCACTATGTTCCTCTTCGTGATCATCTCTATCCCGACAGCCTTGGTGGGTAACTTCCCCGGCCTGATGGTGCTGCGCTTTCTGCAAGGGTTCTTTGGCTCCCCCTGTCTTGCATCTGGAGGTGCTTCCATCGGAGACATGTATAGCCTGATGTCCCTACCTTATGCCATGATGGCTTGGGTTTCTGCGGCCTATTGTGGACGTAAGTTTTCTTCCCACTTCATTTATACCCACTATCTGTCAGTTCACTAACAAGTCTATACAGCCGCTCTTGGCCCTCTCCTCAGCGGCTTCGCCGTTCCCGTCAAAGGCTGGCGCTGGTCCCTCTTTGAATCAATCTGGGCCTCCGCCCCAGTTTTCATCCTGATGTTCATGTTTCTTCCTGAAACCAGCAGCGCAACAATCCTGCTCCGACGCGCCGACCGCCTACGCAAAATCCACAATACCAACCGTTTCATGGCACAATCCGAGATCAACCAGCGCAACATGCATATCTCAGACATTGCCATCGATGCTCTGATCAAGCCCATGGAAATCACCATCAAGGATCCCGCAGTCCTCTTCGTCCAGATCTACACAGCCATCATCTATGGCATCTATTACTCCTTCTTCGAGGTCTTCCCCCTGGTCTACCCAACCGACTACAACATGAACCTCGGCCAGATCGGTCTAGTCTTCCTGTGTATCATGGTTTCATGCATTGTCGGCATTGCGATCTACGCCAGCTACATCCACTTCTGGATGAACCGTCGTATCCGTCGCTTCGGCTTCCCCGTAAATGAGGCTTTCCTTCTCCCTGCCCTGCCTGCCTCTTTTGGTCCTATGATTGGTCTTTTCGTCTTTGCCTGGACGGCTCGTGCTTCTATTCATTGGATTGTACCGACTATTGGTATCACCATCTATGGCGCCACGGTTTTCATCGTCATGCAGTGCATCTTCATCTATATTCCCATCACATACCCCAAATACGCGGCTAGTCTGTTCGCTGCGAATGATTTCTTCCGCAGTGCGCTTGCATGTGGCAGTGTGCTGTTTGCGCACCCTCTGTTTGGGAACTTGGGTGTTGCTCGAGGTGTCAGTCTGCTTGGTGGACTGAGTGTTATCGGAATTGTTGGTATCTGGTTGCTTTACTTCTATGGTAGCAGGCTTCGTGCTTTGAGCAAGTTTGCTATCTCGGAGGCCGTGGAATAAGTTTTTCTTTTGATTGCCTATTTACGATTTTTAACGACAAGTTGTTGCGGGATATTTGTCGATGGCGATATACGGAATATCTCGAGCAAGTCGAGTAGATAAAAGAGGACGCTATATTTAGCGAACATCCTACAAATTATGAATAATGCGAAAGTTAATACATAATACTCTGACAGCTCTTTATCTTTTGAAATACTTGTACTTTTCTGAGTTACTGCTTGAAAAGATGGGAAGGGAAGTGGCCACATCCTTTGAGCCTCTTCTGGACCCTATGTGAAAAGATGAGGAAATTTGATCCGGATTAGAAGAGTACCAGGCTTGCAATTACGGGTCATCTTCATTGTTGTAGGTTCCTATGTGTGTGCCTGGTGGCTTGCAATATGTAGCCGAGCGCTAGTCCTAGACGGCACTTGAAACGCCAGTGCTACTTGCACGTGGGATGTTTACCAATATTATGTGGTAATTTACATCGGAGAATAAGCGAAACTATGTTTGAAATATGGGATAGGATTCCCAACACTCTGCCCCAGTTAATTTGTCGTTCCTTCTGTTGGTTGGGATTAAGTGGTAGTGTAGATTGGTGGGCATAGGAAGAAATCTAAGAAATGTGTTATTTTGAAACAAGTATTTTAAAAAGATCCGTTGAGATGATAATTTGCCGGTCTTTAATTTATTTCTATCCACAGAGAGTAGTTATATCCCCAGGGACATAGGGGCTCATGATATCAATCAGCTTTGAGAGAGGGACCCAGTCAAGAAGACCGTGGATGCTTCGTATGGGATGGCCACTATACAAAACACGGGCGTAGAAGGAGTTCCCATCCTTCTTGTCTTTCGTCTCCCTGAAAAAAAAAGAAAGAAAACGGTTAGAGAATCCTAGCGTATCAGAAAACAGATTGACTTACCAAACTTCAAAAGCAATGTTAGATGCCATAGCGGGCCAACGAAGCGTCTCGATCCCCAAAGAACCTAGGATAGGACCGATATCTCCATCATGAATAAAGATGTGGCTGTAATCAAGGGAAGAATTTCCGTCTACGACAGCCTGCAGACGAGAAATGATCTCGCCAATAAACAAGCCCTCGACAACCTGAATATATTTGACTACATCCGGGTTCGTGCGCCAGTAGTAGTTCCACTCCCAATCACCAGCACGGAAGACCTCCTCAGCCATCTGCATCGTGACACAGGCCGAGGAATTTGACAGACTGCAGGGCAGATCATAACCGTTGCAAAGGCGGCCCTGGAAGTTATCCGAAAAGTGGTCAAAGGTAGTCTGCCATGAACTCTCTGTCGCGCCCAACATGGTGCCCAGCTTGGAGCGCAACTCCTCGGTAACAGTTATATGCTCTTTCCACTGCGTGGTAGACTGCAAATTCGATAGAGTAGAGCTGATAGCAGGGCAAGAGTATCCCTCGTTGACAGTATCAACAGACGAAGCCATCTGGTGCAGGGGAAGAGCTCCCTTGTAATGAGGCCACATGCCGCGCAGGACCGCGCCAGCCGAGGCCTGAGTGAGAGGGGACTCGCTGGAGCGGAACCAGACGCGGCTGTTTGGCTTCGCGGGGATCAGGCCAAGCTTCTTGCCATAGACGCCCCACAGGTCCTTGCCATGTTGATATCCGTCTTGGACTCCTCCGATGGTGATCTGGGGATACTGACATGTGCCATTCACGCCGGATATGAAGGGGTTGTTGGGGTCTTGATATGTCTGTGCATACATTGGCATGGGCTGGATGCCGCTTGCGCTGTTTGGGCCTGCATAGAGATACGGGCGCACATCATCGCATTGATATGCTTGGTTCTAGGGAAAGGAGTTAATTTGGGCTGAGAGTCGATCTGAGAGTTGCTTACCTCCCCACCTGGGAGAATGTTGTACGGAGTTCGCCGCTGGTGACGCTGTAGATACTCCAGGTACACAAGCTTTCCCTTCGTTGACCCATTGGTTAGAGCTTCGGGCAGCTCGTATTCCTCTGAACGAGGATGCGGCATGGAACAATAGTCATAGGTGCCGTAGGGGCTGCCCCCGGTCGGACCATGGGCTGGAGCTTCATAGATACCACCATATGTTCCAATCGAGCTATTGCTGATGTATGAGGTATCGTTCAGCGTTGGGGGATAGAAGGTGTCCCCGGGGGTTTGACCTAGCACTGAGGCTGCCACAGAAAGCAAGACGAGGCTGCGCATGACGGAGATAGGTTTGAGTGAGAAAAACCAGGTCTGTCGGAGACCTTCGAATATGTAAATTTCCGAACTAATTGCCAACAAACCCAAGACGAGAAACAAAATGAAGCTCCACCGCAGTCGCACCAGTCGCGACCTGGCAATCGGTGCACGTGGCGTCGTCAAGCCAACCTGGGGAGTGCCAGCCATGTGGCTCTACATAATATAGCCGATGGGCTAAGCGACTATTCTCAGCATCGAATGGGGTTTATGTTGTAGTTGAGGTGATCGACACGGAACGTCCACTGTTCCCCGATGTTTCCGGCAACTGCATCTTGGGTCTTGGCATCGACACCCCCTGCATAATATTGATTAAGCTCCTTTCAGCGCTATATATAACCATACTCTGTGCATAGTCCAAAAGTTCTCAAGTTTGGGCTAGATATTTGATTATCTGTTGACTGAACTCTCAGTACTTCCACGATGATCTGGACTTCAGTTGTTGTGGCTATGGCCCTTCCCCTGGCGTCTGCCGGCTTAGCGAATTTCGCACTTCAGACAGTACTTGACAATGCCACTCCAATATTTGGTTCATACAAAAAAAGTACAGGGGGAAAAGCGGAATGGATGAAAAGCTATCCCGATGAAACCTTACTCGTTCATATGAACATCCCCGGCACTCATGACAGCGCCACATGGAATTACACCCAAGCGACACAAGATGCCCTGCGGGGCATCACAGACCTCAACCAGGTCGTTGTTCCGGTACCAGACGCATTGCGGTGCCAAGACTCACCTTTCATTGATATGCTCGACATGGGAATCCGGGCCTTTGATCTACGATATGCTTTCGATCCGACCAACTCCACCCTCATCTTCTACCATTCACAGGCCCTGCTCTCGCAGACAGCCACAGTCAATGATGTGCTATTTGGATTTTATCAATGGCTAGATGATCACCCCTCGGAGACCATTTTCCTTTCATTCCAATATCAAGGCTCGACGGCCCTGTACGCCTCCAACAACGCGGCCGTGCAGCTGCAGCTCTACGATATCCTCACCTCCCCGGCCGCGCGCCATTATTTCATGCAAACAAAAGACGAGCTAGGCACGCTGGGTGACTCGCGTGGCAAGATTACTCTCATGCGCCGTTTTGATCTGGACAAGCTTCCAGACTCTTACACGGCCTCACTTCCCGGCCTGCACTTCTCGCCCAGTCTATGGACCGACAACGGCCCGGATATCGCTCTGGAATACAACACGGCTAAGAACTTGAGCGCCTACATAGAAGACTACTATCAGCCGCTCACGCCGACGGGGTCTAGTGCGATCGAGAACATCAGGTGGAAATACAACGCCACGGTGGAAAACATCCGCAAAGCCACTAGCCATCACCCGGACAGTCTCTTCTGGACCTGGGCGTCTAGTAATAATATAGAAAACAACCCTCCTGATTGGCCTCGAATTATGGCACTAGGAAACGGCACTGGCTATACACCGGCTGGTGGGGTAAACCAACAGCTAGTGCCTTTCCTGAAAAGACAGAAAGGCAAGCGAGTGGGGATCGTGATGTTTGATTTCTTTGAGCAGCCCTCCGACTTGATCGATACGATTTTAGATTTGCGATATACAGAAATGAGAGAGATGTGAGAAGGGGAAGAGTCAATTACCAAGCTAACCTCGGGGCCCGTCAGTTGAACAATTGCATAGCCCAAAATATTATGTATACCTTTCTGGTCTGTCTATGCTCTTAATCCCATGATTGAAAGCTTGATGTTCTAAGACCCCATCACCCGCATAACGCACGGTCAGCGACGTGGAGACACTTGTCAAATTTCCCGCGAGTAGCATTCCATTACCTGTGCGACCTTGCTTATAATCACTCGCATATCGCGCAGATGCTGCTTGAATATGGCCCTCGACTCACTATAAAGCTCATCTAAGTGCCAATCGACGATCAGATACGATCAACTCGCTCCATTGGTGCCCACTTTCGTTTTAGTCACTGTTAAACACAATTTGGTTGTTTCTTATCCAATCAAGGACAATATGTTTCGCGAGTGCGCTGAGAACAAGATGGTAGTTGATTTCCAGGTGACGCTATAGTAAAATAACTGAAAGGCAAAACACCTTGCACATTATCATATAACGGCGCAGATACAAATCAGATTGCAATGCCAATCAAATCAGACACAATGCCATTGTCCTCAGCTGAGGTCAAGCTCTCCACCAAGCCTGCCCAGCTCGGCATATTAATATTGCGGCTAGAGAGAAACCCCATCTTCCAAGTTTCCCACTTGGGTGTATCCAAGGAGCACATGAGGCTAGCACAACGCGCAAATTCGTGTTTTTCAAGAATATCTTCCCGGTCAAGGCAGATGCATCTCCATGCATCGTCAACCTTATGCACGTACTCCCAGATATCATAACATTGGCTGTATTTGATATTCTGCAACTCAAGCCAGCCAGATCGCACCGTACTCCAATCAGAAGGTTTGCAGTGTTTTTCCAGCTTCTCCCACATCTTCTGTGGGTTTCGAATGTTGCGAACAATCAGCCTGGTAGTGGGAGAAAGGTTTGTATTAATGATTTCCCTGGCCACCTCGTTCAGGTTGTCTAATTGCCTTTCCAAGTAATGTGATCGAGGAAGTTGACCGATTTTGCCCTCAACCAAATCCAAAAGTAGATTGCGACTCAGAATTAGGCTCATTTTGTGGCGCCAGACACGATAGTCGGATCGACCGCGCAATGGTGAGCAATTGCATTCTATTGTCAAGTTGTCATCCCTGAATGAACTTCTTAAGCTAGAGGCACGTTCGATCGAGGCCTCTGTTTCTGATATCGTTCGGGGTATGAGGTCTCCGAGGCCTTCTGGCATGATATTTGTCTCAATGGGCATATCCTCGGCGGAATTGACCCGGCGCCGTTTCACGGGCGAGCTTAGCGGATCATCGCCCGGAGGTCCTTGCTCAGAGAGGGACCGTTTCGCGAATGGCGCTGAAGAGGCCATGCTGTTGATTTTAAAGGTGAAGATCTAGCTCGGTAGATAAAGAAGCTCAACACAGGTCAGAAATAGGGTGGTGAAAATCGAAAAAGAATTTTGTGAATTATCAGAAGAAGCATTGAAATATTGATATATGACGTCGTTAGCTGGTTATGACCAACAAGGATGGATCCGTGTCAAGCAAGGAGGGCATCGTTTATATCTGCTTAATCTGACCCACCAGTACGTGCTTCTATGTATGAGAGTGTCAAGAAACAAGAAAAAACTGGGCACTCAAATATGCGGCCCTACATTCTTTAAAAAATCCAGAAAGTTGACATTATGGATAATGCTTTCTCCCCCTTTCCACATTTTATTGCTTTACGACTCTTTCTGGCCTACAAAGTACATTTTGCCCGTTTATCCCTTTATAACTCAAGACTCCTTTTTAATCTTGGAAAAATCTGTGTTTGACATGTCCAGGCCAAGTTCGCCAAACTTCCTTCGGGACACCGTTGTTGCTGGGATGAGATCTTTAGGTACCTATCTCATGCGCCATCATCAAATCTTTCTCATCGCACGGAGCTCAAGTAACTCAATTATGATGCAGAGCACCAAAAAAAAGACCAATTCCCTAGGGGTGCCGAAAACTAGAAAAATCATGCTTGCTTTTCCCCATGCTCAAATACATTCCTCACAACTCAAAACTCTAAACTTCTTTTGTTGAATACCCTCACTCTCGGCTTAAAAGGCCAGCATACCAGCAGCTGCAGCGCCCACAAATGCAAATGGATAAGCTAAAATAGGAGTCGCCGCGCTACCGGCTCCGCTTGATGTTGAAGTAGCTGTGGATTCACTCTGAGAAGATGTGCCGGTTGAGCCAGTGGAAGTAATGATGGCAGACCCTGTAGGAGAAATAGTGCCGGACTTTGTTGTTATCGGCGTTTTCGAAGAGCTAGACACGTTTGTTGACTCATTTGAGGGTTTGATATTAAATTTCGGGGACTCGTTGTAGGTCGCAGCATCTTTAATCGAGTACATTTTGATTTAGTAATCGTCACTGCTTGGAAGAGTGCTGCGAACATTCCAATAGAATTTTCCGTCGCTGCTCTTAGTGTCGGCTATGAAGATATTAGTTTGGGTGTTTTTGACACAATGCTAAATGGAATGAGCGAATACTATATTGTACTTGCTGCTAATCGCCTCTACATATCCTGCGATGTCGGATACTTCGCCCCTTTCCAACAAAATATTGATCGGACCCGAGTGGCCAGGTTTGACAAATTCCACTCGATGGTGTAGATGGCGCCGGTATGAATGGTTTCACCCTCGGTAGGTCGGGTGGTCGGATGGAATCTAGACTCGAGGCAAAATCCTGTGCCACACAACCCGGCGAGGGCTATAGCATAGTGATCGAAACGCATGTCGTAGGCCCTGCGTAATTCCAAAGTGGTACGATTTGGAGTCGAACACAAAGTCGGGCAATCAAGGGAGAATAAATACCCTCAAAATGAAAACGGGGCGGGGCTAGTCTTGGGGCCGAGAGGAGATGAGGCTCAAGACTGCTTCTCTCCGGGCTGTTCGATACGGATCGGGGCCATGCTGATGGCCCCCATTACAGGGATCTGAAGCTTGGAAATGTACCTCTACAGTAATAAAGAAACGCTTACGGAGTAGACTTAACATTTCTAATGTGTTCTAATATGCTCGTGTCTTAAATATTCTGATAACCTTAAATTAGGTACAAATTGCAAGAGATTACAGGTTATATATAAAAAGGTCCCTTGTGCAAAGTATGCTTTTTTTTACATATATCCGAAGAGACCTCTAGAACGACCATCTTAAACAGATTAGCTAAAAATACATCTAAAAAGATATCACAAGACCGTAAATGGTTCCCACTATTCTGGATGGGTCGGACTAGCTATCACTCGGTTTCTTGCTGGTTGCCTTTGATAGCTTCGGTGGCCTTTGGATTCTCTGTTCAGGGAATATTTATTTGTACATACCAGCATCTCATAGACACGTATGAGTTTTTCGCGGCTAGTCCGCTGGTGAGCGCCAATTTCTTCCGCCATATCGCCGCTGGTGCTATGGTCATCGTGTCAATCCCAATGTACAGCAATTTGGGTATCCATTGGCCTCTCACGTTATTAGGGTGTGTCTCCGCCTTGATGACACCTGTTCCGTTTGTTTTCTACAAATATGGACATTTGATTCGACTGCAGAATAGAAACAGGGGTTTAGAGTGATATCTCAAAATTGTCTCAGCGTGCCTTGAGCCGCCTCGATGAAGCCACAAAATAACCTGTCACCGACAAAACACCAATAGCACTAACAAGTAAAGAAAAATTACTCAACAAGATCTCTTCCTGAGCATGGCTCACTTTTGTAATAGTCTTGCTCACGACGCGGTCTTTACCAGTTCCCTCGGCAATGTAGTCCTGCCACTGAACCTTTGAAAGCTCACGTTGATAATCAAGCACAGTCCCAGACCAATTATTGGTGATGGCCCCGTCATCTCTTTTATACCAACTGTTGCAATTCGGATCCGCGAAGCTGGTACGCCGTAGAATGGCCTGGATCCTATCGTTGTAGCTTTTCAACGCACCCGGCTCTGGCTTGAGAGCCAGAGACTTTCCCTGTTGGCGGGCTTGCATCACTTCCCTAACTAGGGTGTTAAGATATCGCGATTGTGCCTCAATCATGAGGATGATGGAGTTGTGCCCTTTTGATTAGTTAGAATAATTGAAGCCATGTTGGTATTTGGAAATAGAACATCTCTCACCGAGGTTGGTGTTGGGACCATAGAACATCCCAAAGTTGGGCAAATCCTCGACTACAACACCGTTCAATGCGGTTGCTCCATTTCTCCAGATATCCTCCAAGGACCGGCCATTTGCGCCATAAATTCGGATGGGATTCATGAACTCGACAGTTCTAAATCCAGTAGCAAGAACGATGAGGTCGTGTTCTTGTTCGTCTCCATCGACTTCGATACCGGATTCCGTAATACCTGTGATGCCCCGTGTCTCTAGGTGGACGTTCTCACGGGCAAGAGTCGGATAGTAATCATCTGTAATAATAACTCGCTTGCATCCCGGCGCATAATTGGGTGTCAGCTCATCCCATAGCTCTGGTCGGTTAGGCAGTTGGGATTTCATCGCAGAGGTGCACGAGGCCCGAATCACATGGGAAAGGTCTGAATCTCCATCTGCGATAGCTGTGTAAAAGGCTTCACGGAACTCCATTTGAAGCGCACGTTTGCGCCAGTGGAGGGGTGGAACCCATTTGAACAGGGTCTTTTGAAGGGTGGATACTGGTTGATCTAGGCGAGGAATGACCCAATTCGGCGTCCGTTGATAGATAGTGAGATGAGAAGCAACCCGAGCAACTTCAGGGGCAATTTGAGCAGCAGTTGCTCCTGTAGAATAAGTCAGTTTTGTATTCCGTATATGGTTTTTTTATTTATTATTTTTTTTTTTCGAGAAATGCGCACCGTTGCCAATGATTGCGATCCGCTTTCCTGTCATATCATAACTCCAATCCCACCGAGCAGAGTGCATCGTTTTCCCCTGGAAATCTCCCAGGCCTGGGATGTCAGGGGTTCGGGGTAGATTGAGTTGTCCGACAGCAGAGACAAGGAAATCGGAATTCAAAATGTAGGAGCTTGAAAACTCGCTGTCTTTCTGCCCTGATACCACGACGCTTGTCTGCCACTTAGTCTCGAGCTCATCCCATCGGGCCTCCTCCACCATGGAGTTGAATCGAATATGCTTGTAGAGCCCGTACTTTTCTGCAACGCCGACAAGATACGCCTGGTCATTGCACAATAATCAGCAATGGCTCGTATATAGTTAGACAGGTCGAGGGTCACACATATTACTGACATGTATTTCTTCTTGTCCGGGATACTCTCTTGACCAATTAGGATTTTGTTCAAAGGAATAGCTATAGAGCGAGCTCCAGACTAGACTTCATCAGTTGCTGGAATTTCGGTTGTAGAGTATTTCTCACCGTCACAACAGCAGCCAGGATACTTGTTGTCATTCCAAGTTCCACCCACACTACTACTTCTCTCGAGAATAACAAAATTTTCAGTTTTATTCCGTTTGATCAAGTCAATCGCCATGCACATTCCTCGAGACAGGATTAGTGAGATTTATTTTCCTTGGGGGAGTCAACATACCTGATATGCCGGCGCCAATAATGACAACAGTCGCATTAGTAAAGTCTTTGTTCCCAACAGGGAGACGTGTGTTACTTGATGCCAACATTCTAAATGAGATTGATATTCACGATTCGAGAGTTGACAAGTAAATCATGGGCGGCAGCCCAGAATATAACTAAAACTTCCCCGCAAGCTTGCCGGAGAATAGCAGTACTTCTCATTCAACCACCAGGGTTACCGAGGCCGATAATTCTTGGCCAATGCATGTTTTATGCAAGTGCTATCACAGAGCATGCACGAGCTGCAGGCAATCACCCACGGTTACTCTATGCTCTGGTATTTTGACAGCGAGCAAAGAAGAGTATTTGGCAAATTTGGAAGATTTGGAAGACATATAAAGCTTGAGCTGCTCATTGAAAGCTGAAATCAATATTTCAAAATTATCATACAGGTTTGGAAGTTTGGTGAGATGCGGGGAAGCTGTACATACCGAGGCATGTAACATCCTCGCTTTAGTCTGAGTTTTGCAAGCTACCTAATTCTCTGGTGCTAGCCCTGAAGATTCTTTAGAATAATCACGGAAGCTCAATTCCTTCTCTTTCTGCTGTCTGCAAGATGTATTGTTTGACCTGGATGAACACAAGATGAAAATTAGTCATTCTGATCCAAGTGGATACCCAATTCTGGCGAGGGGCTTACCTTGTCATCTGGGACTAGCTCAATCGCCAGTCTGCCGTCACTATCTCTCTTTTCCGCTTCTGCTCCAGATTTCAACAATAAAATTGCGGCAGGTCCATGTCCTTCAGAGATAGCGTGGTGAAGTGCTGTGAATCCGTCCCCATCCGTTGCGTTGACAGGGCTCTTACCCTCTTCTATGAGAGTTTTCAAAATAGGCACAGATCCCACTGCCGCTGCTCTGTGCAGTGGAAGTTGGCCACGTTTATCCTTCACTCTGGCGCTACATTTATTGGCAAGCAAGGTGCGGACAGTGGAAATATTAGCCTTGGAACTTGCGAAGTGCAGCGCATTCTACTAGATAGTAAGTCCATGTACAACCAATAACTGAATCGTTGGCTTGGAAGGCTGACCTGTCCAGTGTTGCTTTTGATAGAGACATCAGCTCCTTTTCGTAGTAATAGGTCGATCGTTGCGTCGCCAGCGGCATCTTTTAGGCTAGCTGCAATCATAAGAGGTGTCCAACCGGACCCATCCTAAGCTGATTTAGTAAGGTAATATAATAAACCTAGTCAATATTGAAAAGGTAGGGAAAATTCTCTTCGAAAATGGTACTCACTTCTACATCGGGGTCGAAATCCTTCATAGCGACTAGCAATTCCACGACCGGCACTCGGTTGTAGGCCGCAGCCCAATGGATTGGAAGACGCTCATCATCATCTTTCACAAATGCAGATTTTGGGTTTGCCTGTTTCGAAAATTAGCCTTGTTCTTGGAGACAGAACAGTACCAGCGCCAGCTTGATCTTGCGGGGCAGCCTCGGCCCCAGGTGGAGCACAACTCACATTGAGCAACGACTCAACAACCTCGTCTAAGGGGATATATTAGTATGTTGTATTATACAGAGAAGGGTCAAGCCCTCACTTCTTCCCTCTCGGGCAGCCTCGTGCAGGGCGAACTTCTGATCAGAATCCATGGTGGCTATGGAGGAGGAAGAGTGACGTTGCGATAAGAGCTGCGATAAGCCCTGGAGCCGGGCGGCTGAGTCAGCAAGATTGAGCGCCCTCCAATCTCACCGCCCTTTTTGGACCGAGTATAATGTTGGTCAATTATGGCGCCTCAGGCATCAACACCCGTTGCAACTTCGATCCAAAGATTCATGCACGCCCTAATACCATCTTCAACCATATCTTGCCTCGCAGCTGCTAGAGACGCAGCGTCAGTCTTCAATCAACAGCGCTTCTAAAATCGGCGCCTAAACCGAGCCTCCGGACTCGATTGCAGTCAAGAACCCGCCGCAGGTTTTTTTCATCGCGCGCACCATCAGACCCGGATTCTTTGGAGCTCTTGTCCTTCAAAGCACACCAATTTGTCCTATTTCCCACATCTATTCATTTCGCACACAAAATGGATTACAGCTCACCCCATTCCGCCGATGACGCCGTGCGCATGTCCGCAAAGCGGACCGCCGAACTTTTCGGTGCCGAATACCTGATGGTCACACCTTCAACTCTTACAGACGGCTCAATTGGCGTTTCCTACCGACGGAAGGCGGAGTACGAAGACATTACTGAGCTACCACGAGCTCTTGCAGAGAAACAGGCGAAGGCTACAGCCGGCCGGACAAAACGGCCGAAGATTCAGGCGCAGACCCCCGCAGACGGCAGTGGCTCATCCATGTCACTTGTGAGACGGCCATCGGGCACGGGAGCGGGAGCGGCGGCTGCTGGGGAGCAGCCTACGAGTTTGATCCAGAGACCGTCGGCTACCAAGCAACAGCGGCCGGAGTGGCACGCGCCTTGGAAGCTGATGCGCGTTATTTCGGGACACCTGGGATGGGTGCGAGCTTTGGCAGTGGAACCGAACAACCAGTGGTTTGCTAGTGGAGCAGGAGATCGGACAATCAAGATTTGGAATTTGGCGACGGGCGCATTGCGACTCACTCTCACCGGTCACATCTCCACCGTCCGTGGCTTAGCAGTCTCACCCCGTCATCCGTACCTTTTCTCGTGCGGTGAGGATAAGATGGTCAAATGTTGGGATCTGGAGACCAACAAGGTCATTCGACACTATCACGGTCACCTCAGCGGTGTGTACACACTAGCCCTTCACCCTCGTCTCGATCTGTTAGTCACGGGTGGTCGTGACGGCGTGTGTCGAGTCTGGGATATGCGGACGCGAAGCAATGTACACGTTCTCGGTGGACACAAGGGCACCGTCGCCGACATCAAGTGCCAAGACGCCGACCCTCAGATTATTTCCGGCTCGCTGGACTCCACAGTCCGGCTGTGGGATTTGGCCGCTGGTAAGAGCATGGGTGTCCTAACACACCACAAGAAGGGTGTTCGCAACCTCGCCATTCACCCCTCCGAGTTCACATTTGCTAGTGCTAGTACCGGCAGCATCAAGCAGTGGATGTGCCCCAAGGGTGATTTCATGCAAAACTTCGACGGTCAGAACTCTGTCATCAACTCTCTCGCCGTCAACGACGAGAACGTTCTCTTCTCCGGCGGTGACGACGGTTCTATGTCCTTCTGGGACTGGAAGACTGGCCACCGCTTCCAATCTATGGAAACCACCGCACAGCCTGGCTCTCTCGAAGCCGAAGCTGGTATCATGGCTTCTACCTTTGATCGTACCGGTTTGCGTCTTATCACGGGCGAAGCTGATAAGACCATCAAGATCTGGAAGCAGGACGAAGAGGCTACCCCCGAGACTCACCCTCTGACTTGGGCCCCGACTCTCGGTAGACAGCGGTACTAGAGGGATGACCAAGATCACTGGCATTCGTACACTCTGTTCCGGTTTCTCAATACCCTGTATTCATTTTCTTTCTTGCCATCAAGTCCTTGTTGGCACTATGTGGAGTTAAGCGCGGTCCGTGGAAGGCCCTTGATTTTAAAATATTCAAACATGTATCGGGAAAAATTTCCTCGGAAAGGTTCGCTTCATGTCTCTAGAAAATAGAGCCTTAACGTTTTGTATGATACAAACCCCAATTGAGCCAAATGATACCCTTGGCAACCGACAATGGAGAACACGTACAAGTAGCCCCTACGATCTAGAGTGCAAGACACAGCATGGCTGAAAGGGTATCGTATGCAAACTATTGTGCGATATTACACTAACTCCAGATAATGCGTATCGTATGAAAACACCCAAAGAAAAACCCCCACACTCACTGCTCAATACCCAAACCAAAGCCTTTAGCCTCGGCATCCTCCCTGAAAGCGGACCTGACATCTTCGGCCGCAACCCTGAGCCGAACTTTACTACTGCGATCGCCGCGAGTAGGGATGGTAGTACCCCCGAGCACACTTTTGGAGCCAGAGCCTTGCTCCAGCGCCAGGATACCCGAGTTCATGAGTGACATGGCTGCATGACCCAGGCTCCGCACACGAGCACTGGGGCCTCCGCCCAGCAAGAAATCTTTTACGCCAGCGCCAGCTGCTCCGGCAACGGCGACAGCTGCATCAGCGATGCGGCGGGCTTCGTCGAGGACATCGCCGAACGTGGATTCTGAAATACCTGTTCGGTGGACTCGGGCTAGTAGGGCGGCGAGGAAGAGCTTTCCTGATAGTGGCAGACAGCGCAAGGATTGCTGGAGTGGAGTTGATGTAGCTTCATGGATGGCTTGCTTAATAGTGGCGATAGTGACGCGCCCCGGTTGGCCCTTTGCAGGAGGTTTAGCGACGGCTGACTCTCCTGCTGCTTTGGCTGCGATAGCCTTGTTGCGCCGGGCGGGAGTTTTGCTGGGCGTGGGAGGCAATGATTCTGTCTCGTCTTTGGCCTCATCTGCGGCAGCAGCCTCATCAGCTGCTTGCTCGGCGATTTCGACGGCTCGACGGCAGATATCCAAAGCTCGTCGAGCATCGCCGCTCACGGCGGCTACTTTGCGACTCGCGAATTGGACCGCGTCTGGGTCAACGATATTGCCCGGTACACTGGCCAGGCGGGTACTGATAATTTCCATTAGATCCGTGTGACGGTATCCTGGGAATGTGATACGGGTTAAACCGAGACGACTGGAGATCTTGTTGCTTAGTGTTCTTTCGGGGAGATCCATGGTGTTTGCGACAGCTAGGACAATGAGGCGCGAGTGGCGGAGAGCAGGCCAGTTGAAGAAGTTATACATGACAGACTGATTCTTTGTGACAAGCTGATCCAACTCATCCATGAGGACAACACAAGAGACCCGACGAGGGGAGGGGTTTGAGAATTCTCTTTCGAGAAGATCCAATGCATGGGAAGGTGATACTCGGTCGCCCTTCAAGGCTTCCCATAGCAAGGAGTAGGATTGATGCGGATCGGTGACTTTCATGCCGTTAATCTCGACAAAGATGAAATCATCCATCTCTTCTTCATGCACGGCACCGTTTAGCTGTGCAACCACCTCGCGCACTGTGGCAGTTTTGCCAGTGCCTGGGGTACCGGAGATATAGATACAAGCGCCTGTGCCTTCCATGATCGCAGCGCTAAGATGGTTGTATACGGTGTTGAACTCGGTCTTTCGGCACGGTAACGAGTCTGGGACAGTGGAGACGTGCAGCAAATTCCGAGCTTGACGGTAGGGAGAGTCGAAATGCGTCGGCGAGAGGACACGAGTACCCAGCGGAGTAAACTCAAGTGGCTTTTTCACAACGATCCTGATACACGTTAGTATTATTTCATGAAGAATATTTGTCTTCGCTGTTTCTTACCGTTTATGGGTCGGGGTCATGAGTGCCTTCTTGCGCTGTGATTGCGGAGTCGCATTGGTTGCTGCTAGTCGCTGCCTCTTTCGCGGAGTCGTAGGTGCCGTGGTCTCTTTGGTTTCAACATACTGCGATAGCTCAAGTCAGCACTGCTTTTGCAACTGAAGCCATGTGAGTTGACTCACTTCATCGTCCGCAGCCTTGCGTTTCCTGGAAGCCTTCAAGCCATCCCTGACCCAATTGATCAGATGTTGAATGTTGTCTTCGTTGTACACCTGCTCCCAGATAAACTCATCGGTGTACCGTCCTTGAACCTGGTTCACGCCTCGTCGACAAACAATGCACTTGTTGTATTCCGCCAATTCGGTCTTGCTCTTCGGAGGGCCATTCGGGTATTTGGCACTGAAAGCGCTCCGAGACATGACCGCCCCTTTGCCGCTGATTGATGTCAAGGGGTTACTGTTGAAATCAAGTGTGATGTACTGTTCGTTGGGCAAGGCGTCGGTCCGGCGTTTGTTCCTCGTGCTCATGAATTCGTCGGGAGATGCGAACCACATAATATTGGCAGATTTGACAATCTCATCTTCCTCATTTTCATCGTCCTCTTCCAAAAATTCTGTGATGATGCCAACCCAGTCCTTTCCAGCTTCAGGGGACTTTAAGAGTATCACATCGCCCACTTTGCATTGGAATTGACCCATCCTCGCGCCAACGATTTTGCGTTTTTGACGGGCGGGACGAGCAGACCGTCGTCGGCTTCGTTTCGCCGGGGTATCATCCTTGGTCTCGGGTTCCTGGGTAGTCTCTTCATTTGTGTCGTAAATCCAGTCCCACGGAAGGTCCTCGACGCCTAGTTCATCATCGGAATCGTCTCGAACAAGAGCTCCCTTGGTCATCCATTGGGCGCGCTCGCGGGCACTGCGCCTCTGAGGCGAAGAGTCTGAATCGCTATCGCTCATTGGGGGTGCGAGAGATGTGACCTGGCAGAACATGCAACGGCGCAGGAGAAATCGCGTTAAACGCGTTGTCCACTTTCGTCCCCTTTAGGTTTAGTTCGGTAAGGAGGTCTGGCCAATCAAATCTGTCCACCCTCTAGTACAATATGGACTACATTATTGTATGTCTAAACTACATAACTAGTTACATGTACGTACATATGTACAATGTGCTTTCAACTGATCTTATACGTGTGAATTCTGCTTGTGTATCCTTAGCTCTTACTTCAAAACATCACGGAGCTTTTTAGTATCAACTAGCCGCATCTTTCGTCTAAACATTGTGACGATGCATGTTATAAACTGGATTTACTCATCTAATTTACACTTTCGTGGTCTGATATGGTGAAAAAGCTAACTTGAGTAGTAAGGTATGCCGTGATTTGCTCATTTTGCTCCCCTAAACATGTCGAATTTGTACTTTACTTCTCAATGCCCTGGACAATTCAAAAGAATTTTGAGGATTAGCTTTGAGTTGTATATACCATGGCACAAATTCCCTAGTTGATCAAACTTGCGAGATGCTTCAAGATTAGAGAAGATAGATACATGTAGATATACCGGAACAATAATCATACGGAGCCCTAACATTCAACAAAGAACATCTCACTGTGGATCAGATCTATATACCCCCTGTTGGATTTGTTATAACTCGATTTTTCACCACTTTAGCCGGGTTACTTCACAATAATCTCAACATGGATTGCAGTATGACTCTTTTATCCTCTACAGTCAACCATTTACTACAGAACCAGGTCCTACACTACATATACGCTTGGAAATTCCATATCTAGCTACCTAAGTACGTAGTTACGACGTACATATGTAATCACTAACCGCGGTTCTACCTACGGGCAAGAATAGATGAATGCTCTTACTCTTTGATAAACTCCCAGATAAGAAGTTACACTTTAGCCTCATTTCCCTAACGCCTCTCTCTTTCCCATTTCTCAGTTTTCCGACAAATCGGCTCTCGGCGTTATTTCCTTTAGCTTGCTTTTACTTTCCACCTAGGTTATCTTCCTTAGTACGCACTCAGTCGCTCCCGGCAACCGATTGATGTTTAGTTCCGTCGCATTTTGACGGAAAAGGAGCGGCGTCGCAATCTTCTTTTTCTTTCACTTGCCCGTTTGATATCCCTGAGATACCCGCCTCTTTCGACTTGGCTCATTCCAAACAATCTATCCCGTGAGACATCGTTGTGGTCATCGAACACTTCTGGCTGTCTGACTCTGTTGAAATGGCGTCTGTAATCCAGTCCCACGAGAATGAGTAAGTATATTCCGCGCGCAGATACTTGCAAGTACGTTCCGCTAATAACTTCCGGCAGCTGGGAGCGTCTCAATGCCAAATGTGAGAGATAAATTTATCTAAATTATGGCTGTACGTACTGACTTAGCTAGCATGGGAACTCCCTAACTATGGCCCCGGTCCAGATTTTGGCCGGGGGACCATTTACCGCCAGGAATATGACGACTACGCGGTCAAAAAAGCTGCTGATTATGATTTCGAGGACAATTTCGAGGATGTGAACTATGATTCCCCTGCTGTTGACTATCCACCGCACCCTCCAACTTTGAAGGTGCCCGCAACTGGTCGGTCTCTCTCAAGTGTACCTCCTTTACCCACACAATCACCGATTCCAAGTCAAAGCACCTTTCCAATACAGGCAGTTATTACTGAACCTAGAGCAGGTCGAGCTCAGGCACCTGAGGGGCCAATATTCAATGAGCGCGGGCCTAACACCAGCAGTTCCAGCACGTTTGCCCGACACCCGCACCATTCGGTACATAATCTCAAATCGGGCCAACGTACCCATGTCCGGGGAGGACATACTGACCCATCACGACCACGGTTTCAGTCAAAAAAAGGCAGTACTGTTTCAACTCCTTCGCAACACAGACCTAAGAATCCACCTATCGCACCAGGGCACAATGACTCTCATTCCAAGGCAAAGTGGCGAAAGGGCTTTTCTCCAGATGGTAAGTGTGCTGACATCAACCTCAAGCCCACCATTAACAGTCAAATAGCTTCTTATCGTTTGCCTTATGAGTGTCAAGTATTCCAAGCAAAGTGAGTATATAAGCCTTGCAGTCCTTGGTCTTAGAACTAACGTGGACACTGAAGGATCAGGCAAGTAACTTCAGGAGAAGCTTCCAACATCGACTTCCGCCAGAAAATAATCGAGGATACTGGTGCCTATGTGAGGATGAGCGTTGGAAATGCGAGAGTCAGTTGCTAGCTAAACTTCCTTAACATGTGAAGGACTGAATATACTGATAACCCTAAAGCTCGTTCACATCTGGGGCCAGCAAAAACAGGTTGTGGCAGCTCAAAATATGCTTCAGGATATGTTGAATCGTTTAATGCAGCAGCGAACTTTGCCTAGAGCATCGCGTTGGGCCAAGATACACGCGCATTCGAATACGAAGGTTGCCCATGCCCGGTCACAGGAAAACCACGAGGAAAGATTGTCCGAGATGCGAAAGCTACCGAAAATTGCCACAGATTACACAGTATGGATAATGCCTGCTAGCCCTTGTTTGCTTTGTACTTTATGGAGGCTAACCGTCCCTTGATACTGCAGCTTGCCTTTCTTTGGCCGTCGGATGGTCCCTCACTTCACTACTTTATTACCGCCAGACGCGAGATTCTCGATTTCATTCGCTTGAAATATGACGCGAACATCTACATCAAGCCTGGTATCCCGGACTACCTTTTCATGTCTGGAAATGATGAGCGGGATATGTGCATCATTGCAGCTCGATTCCGGGAGTTGTGGGAGAGGCTAATGGTCCAGTACGAGACGGAGATCAAGCTGTTCCTTGTTGCGGCGCCACGGACAGAGCTTATGAGAACTCACGTCATCCTACAAAAGTCTAGTCAGCTCTCGAGACCTGTTCTCTGTGGGCCGGAACTGGCTCCAGATGTAGCGGCAACCTGGAAAACCACTGCGGATGAGATCAAGGCCAACAACAAGAGCATTGTCACCACTCGTCTTAGGAAAGCACTGCATGTGATTCCTCAATTTCGAGGATTTCTGCAAATGCGAGCAAAGTTCGGTTCGTTCGCGCTACAACAGTGGCGCAAACCGAAAGATGGCATTTCTTATGAGTTCTCAGAGTTTCGCGAGATGCTTACCCATTTGAACACCGAAGGGCGTTTGGTTCCGGGGTATGTTATCACATCTGCCGGAATCTAGTTTGCCGACTGACTTATCTTTTAGCATCCGATTGCAGCAAGAGGAGATCTTCGACCGAATCATGAAATCAACATTTCTTAAGCCCTGGGGTAAAGTCCAAACCAAATCCCTCTTGGACCTGATGCCTAGATACTCCGCCAACTTTGAGTACCAAGTGAACAATGATTCGGTGATTCGTGTGGAAGCGAAATTCTCGCTTCCTCTTGGCTCGCAAGAGTTTGAAGTCAACGGAATCCGTCTATTCAAATCAAAACAGATCGGCGCTCCTGTTGATCGTCAGATGCCAATGCAGATCAGCATGATTGACTTTGAAAGGTTTGTTTACCCTAGATCCTTTTGAGATTTACTGGAAGCTGAGTTTCAATCTAGATCGGACTGGCAACTTGAGGTGAAGGCTCTTGAACTCTGCCCTGAAAGGGAGATGTCCCCCGACCTAGATAAATTCATGCGTTCTATTCGTTTCCAATGGAACCCAAATGCAAAGAGCATTGGATGTGCCCCCCAGCGCAAGGCAAGGTTCTCCTATGGTTCGCCAGTCAAGCGATTCGTCGAAAAGGCCTCAATCCAGCTCCAAGTCAAAAATTCGCCGCATGTATTCGAGCTCGCCCGCTTTGACGAGTACACGTACTCGGCTGGTCACTGGTCGATGACGCCCAAAGTTTCCTGGGGTGCATCGCTGTTCAATCCTAGTTGGGATGATATACTAGGTGAACAGGCTGATGTCGGGGCCCTAGAGATATCTGATCGGTGTCTATCGGTGTTCTTTCCTCCGCCTGAAGGTGACCAGGAACAGACGGACAAGCAGAAAACAGATGATGAGATTTGCGAGGAGGCTGAAATCCGAAAGACAGACGAAGAGGAGCAGCTTGGCGCTTTCATGGGTGTTGTCCAGAAGATTGCGCGGATGCTGGCGAATCCAGGCGCTGAGATGCCTGAGGTCCTCGAGACTGATCTTGGAAGTCTGTTCTAGTCGATGTCAGCAAATCGTTACAAAATTGTCACGTCTGATGTGACCGCAAGGGCCAATTGAAAGAAGAAACAAACGGGAGAAAAACAACAAAATGGAGCAAAAAAAAAGGAAACAAAGAGCAAAAACAAAAGATCACTACCGTCTGGCTTGCTTATCAAGCCGAGATCATTAGGTATGTAGCAATAATAGTTCAATTCATATTTGAAGTTATTCCTGGTTCCCAATATCGGAGAGCCCCTTCAGCCCTGGATTCAGGCTTCTTCCTTCTTGTTCTTTTTCTTATACTTCATCTCCAGTCTGCCTGTTCTAGAATGGTGAGATAGAACCACTGTATATGATTTCGATTTCTCTATGGTAAATCATGCTGACCTATTCGTACCACGTGGGTCGAGTTTAGCCCGCGGCGGCCTGAGGAGCACCTTCGACGAGCATCTTCTGCCTCAATGCTGTAGGAGAGAGGTTAGCAAACGAAGAGAAAAAAAAAGCCTCGCAAGGGAACATGAACCCCGCCTCCTATTATTTAGAAAAGGAGCCAACTCACTCTCTTCCACAATGCGTAGTTGCGAGCTCTTGGTCTGTACGATCTTCTCCAACTCCTGCAAGTTTGCCTCCAAGCCCTTGACCTTATCATCATAGAACGCAATCGCCTTAGGCGCAGTCTGGAGAAAAACTAATTGTCAGCCATACCAAACCAATCACCAATATTCCAAGATCCTTGCTGCCACATACCTTCTCAACATAAAATCCAGTTCCGACATCAACAAGTACCTTCTCGCGATCTGTCAACCGGCCCTTGACGTACAAGGAGCTGGTGAGGGGCACGAGGATCTCATCGCGGCCATCGGTTCCCTTCTTCTCGTTCCCGGTCACGCCGTCATTGATCGAGCGCACACAGTCACGGAACTTGGCCTGGGCGGCGCGTAGCTTCGTGTGCGAGGTGGTTAGGTGTTCCAATTCGGAGGTGAGGCGGGTTTGGAGGGCACGGAGCTGAGGAACGGAGAGTGAGGCGAGGTTGACTGGTTCCGGATTGTTAGCTGGAAATTTATCCCCATATGACGCAGAAAGCTAGAGGCCGGCGCTGCGGTGTCATCCAGCGTTGGGGGATCGGAGACGCACCTGAGCCCTGGGGAGCTCCGTCTGAGGATGGGGCGTTTTGTGACATTTTGGGTTTCGGAAGGATGGATGTAGTATTTGTGGAATCAATTTCCGAATCGGGAGTTTTGTGTTATTGTAGATCAGGTCCTCGCATTGGGACTGTATGGGTGTATAGGTGGTGGGGGGAGCTTCAGAAAACTCCTGGGTCGAATGCGTGGTGATAGTGGTGATAGTGGCGGGTTGGGCTTAAGCACACGCACCTCACTACCTCACCTCACTTAACTTGTACAGATCACATCTTTGACAATAATGAAAGACTTAAGCTTATAGGCTCATATGTATTATGAGCCTATAAACTTATTACGAGGAAGCTATCGGTGTATTATCCACAAATTTATTAGCTGTGACTCCGTGTAGGTAGAATGTTATCTGCGGGGAACATCAGATCACTCCGAAGAATCCCAGTTCTCCGCTCCGCTCCGTAATCTCCTTCTTTACCACACATCAATGGCTTCGAGACTGGCAGCATGTGAAGCTTGCAGAAAAGCAAAAGTCGCCTGTGATCATAAGCGACCGGCATGTACTCGGTGTGTAAGTAACGATAGAGCTGCAATTTGCATTTATCGGACAACGCCATTCAAGAGGAGAAGAGTAGAGAGCTCTACACCTCTGGAGTCTCCTAGGTATGTGATATGTGATATTTTATTATATTTGCTTTATGTTCACATGCTTATCGAATTTGAAGTCGGCTACCTCCGGCCCAACCATCCTTCACTCCAAGGAATAACCCCTATCCAAACCCCGGCTTTCTAGGATCCTCCAGCCATGTCGCTATTTTCAACGAAATTTCTCCCCAAGACTATCATGCATCTGATACATACCATCCTTCAGAGGACATGACAATGCTGATGCAGTCCCATTCCACTGGTGAGAATATATTGTTAATCCAAGGCGCGGACGTCCTCAGACAGCTGTTAAACACATTTCCTCTAGCCGCTATGAAGGACTTTGTTACTTTTTGGCTGGCAACAGGAGCAAATTTAGCTCTGGCAGAGCCTTTTACCGAGAAGTGTACTGAAAACATGACGCGCCTATTCACATCCTTCTCGGAAGAAGATAACTGGCATTTGGCATATGCCCAACGTCTAACACAGAATTCCCGAGAACCTTTGCAATTTAGCAGCACATCTGATATGGAAACTTTCTCTGCTCAGTTCCTCGATCAGAAATTCCGATGGGAAAGTCTAGGTATCTTCCTCTCGGCTGTGAGCCGAGCAGCGATCGATATATCATTCTTCCCGCCATTGTTCAAAACCGAAAAGGATCAGTTCGTGCTTCGGAAGCTATCTACAAAATTGAGTGACCTTGCGTTAGACATTGCACTGTCGCTGGACTGCTTAAATGACCTACAACTGGTTTTACAGTATGAGAACTTTATTGTACACACTCATGTTGATGGGGACCAAAGTAAGAATTCCCCTTGATTCTATCCTTTCAAAATTCGCAGCTCACTGATAATCCAGGCTACCATTCATGGAGTAGACTTGGAGATGTTGTGTCGTCCATGTTTGCACTTGGCTACCATGAGAATGTTGAAAAGACAAAGCCACCAATCCCGACTTTTCTTGCTGAATTACGAAAGACAGCTTGGGCCACCACATACTCGGCGGACAAGAATGTGGCTATATTCCTTGGTCGCCCACCTCGGATGAGCAAGCGGTTCTGTCACTTTCAAGTACCTTTGACTCCGGCAAGCTCGGATCAGGTTTGGAACACGTCACACGTTGAGGACGAGGTCGTCAGATGGAAAGCAGACACGCCGATCTGTTATAGGTCAGGTATTCGGTGGGCGACCCTTTGTTCCGCCTTGAAAGAGGATATCCTCGAACTGCTCCGGTCAAAGCAGCGCGAGAATTTCAATCGGAAATCTAGGTAAGCTGGAGCCCTATAATGTGGGATCCCCTGGCTCATCCTAGTGTTTGACATAGTATCATCCGACAAAAAGCTGAAACTCAATGGGCAAACCTACCTCCTCGCTTCCGACTTTCGGGCACTTTGAAAGAATGCACTGGGGACGCGTTCGAACGTGACCTTCTAGCTAGCATACGCCTAGACCAACTACATGTTCTCTTTCTACTTCAGTTAGCGTTTCTCGATACCCTAACCGAGCCCGATCCATCTATACTCGACATCTCGGACCAAATGCTCTCCCTCGTAGTGGACACAATTCTTCTACGAGATCAACTGATTAACTCTGGAACAGGACTTGTCTGGAAGGTATGTCTATCCATTTCTAGGACTCAAATCTTCAATTGCTGGACTAAACCCTCGTCAGATCGCTCACTTTGGCCTCCCGGCTGCAGGGATTATCCTCCTTTCAATGTTGAAGCAACACCGCACATTAACCGAAGGAAAATCCTCATGGTCCAAAACAATACTCAATCTCGGTATCTTTGTCGCGCAGGTTCAGGTAGGGAGCATCGTTCGTCGTGGAGATCCAAACTACGCCTTGATATCCAAAGCGACACAGACTATCGAGCGCTTCCTTGATTCTATACACCGTGAAGGGATACAATCCCCGACCCAATTGCCGTCGCACCCTGGAGAAAATGGTGATTGGGCTGCATTTTTCAGCCAGGATCTGTGTGATTTCGAGACTGACTTTTGGGAGAACCTCGCATACCATCCTTCTTTGCTAGCTACGGACCATAGTTTGCCTCCAATATTGTAGGTGAGCACGGGGATGTACATAAATAAATAATATACCACGAAACTGTCGATTGATTTAAGTATGGGATCGAAATTACTAAAACCCCGTTTAAGAAAAAAACTACATTGAGGAGAAGGCATGATAGGCCTCGATTAACAAATCTATACTTTGGTATTCATCATCGATACTAAATTGTTTGAAGCATCCGTGGATGAATGACCTCATCTATATCTATAAGTATTTCATAGCACGTAGTAAGTAGGTAAAAGTATGTTCATTGGCTATCTCTCATAATCGAATCTTCACAATAAAAACTCCAGTCTAGTATACAATCAAGTAGCATATAAAAACGAGATCTAATAACGTCGAAGTCTGGCAATGTCTAGGTATCATAATCACGCTTTTTCCTTCTCTGTCATAACTGTATCACCAACATAAATCCTGGGCTGCGCTGAATCTTCATGGGTTACATCACTTACCCATCTTCGAGTCCCCTAGATCTCCTCATCTGGTTCCTGTGGGGTAGGTTCGCGGCCCACAAGATAATCTCGCATCGTAGACCACACACTAGGCTCTGGTTCAACAGGCGTATTCTGAACCTTATAAGGCTTATAACTTTTATCCATCGGGAGATCACCATCGACATCCAGACTTCGTGAATCATTCGAAGACGAGTCACTTAGGGTGGTGAAGTTAGTCCATTCGGACTTCTCCTTTGGCAACTTAGGGTCAATCGATCTCTTCTTTTGTGGGGGGGAAGTCATTCCCTCCTCTTCATCACCCTTATCCCTAGCCCGCTTGCGATTAGTATGTTCTATAGTACGTGTGAAAGGATCTAGATCAGGATTTTGAGGCGGAGATGGAACTTCCGTAGAAGCGGGCACATAGTAGCCAGGCTGTGGGCTATCTGGGATAGGGTCGTGAAGAACTCCGGGGGCAATCACGGGAGGAAGATCTGGAAGGAGACCAATACTAGGCTGAATGAGAGTAATAGGAGAAGTATGGACAGGAGAAGTGGGAATTGGGAGAGGAGAAGCGACAGGAGAAGGGACAGGGGAAGGGGAAGGGGCAGGGGCAGGGGCAGGAGAAGGAGCAGGAGCAGGAACAGGTGCACGAACAGGTGCATGAACAGGTGCACGAACAAGAGGACGGGCAGGAGCATTGGCACGGGCACGGGCACGGGCACGGGCACGGGCACGAGCAGCAGTAGGAGGACCAGAACGAAGAGGAACACGAGAAATAGGAATAGCTGGGTGAAGATCAGGAGCAGTGGTAAAAGCAAGAGGAAGAACAGGCATAGGAGCAGGAGCAGGAGCAGGAGCAGGAGCAAGTGGAGGCCTAGGGGCAAGGCCACCTGCAGGAGCAGGGAGAGGGAAAACTTCGGCAGTAGGATAATTAGGATCGACGAATCTCCATGTAGGATCAGTGAAGCGGTAATATCGAAGAATATCGAATAAACGCTCGGTAAGGTCCGCTGAATCTGGGACATGAGCGAGAACTAAAGCTGGGAACTCATTTCGCCTAGTGGTGAGTCTACGTCTGATATCAAATGCCTTCCTACCTTTGAATGCTGTGTTCCAGTGACCTCCCTTTTGAAGACAATCGTACAATACGGGATTATAGATCTCTCGAATCAAGTGGAGGACAGCCATTTGATCTCCAAAGTTTGTGGTCATATCGATACCAACTGCTGCCCAAAAGGGACCCTCAAACCTTGAGCTCATATTTAATCTCATATCGGTGATCACTCGAGCCATATTGGAAGATTTTGATGAGAGGTATAGACGTCTGACCGTTGGACTGTTGGGCTTGTTGGCTTATTAGATTGTGTTTTTGGATTGTATTCTTGACTTGTTGACTTGTTGACTTGGAATTGCTCTAGATGATTGGAAATAATGGTAGTTTGTGTGGGATTCTTCAACTGCTAAATACTCGAGAGACCCTTTGTGACTTTTTAGATTGTTGCAAGCTTGGCCTGAGTATTTTGGGAGACACAAAGGGATACATTCTATTCCAAGAACTCTCTTTTTAGAACAAAGCACCGCATTGATGAGAGAATTAGCAAACCTAGACAATGGCTTTATACCTATGAACTAATTAATGATATCACTTGCAAACTATTGTTGCTCTTAACATGGAACAAAGGAAGAGAGAGAAAGTGGTCAAGAATAACTCGAGACTCCATTTAGAGACAAAAGGACCAAACTCTTGAAACAGAATTGGAATGAAGTTATAGCCTATTTTTTAACCGTATGAAATCTTTAAATGGTCTTCTGCGTCGAAAGAAAATATTTCCCAAATAGGATCATCACAAAGACGATAGACCGTTTACATACGCCTGGTGCCATTAGTAGAATTTGTACGATATAACAGCATTAAGCTTGATTGTCAGCAGCCTAAACCCATGAGACCGAATTCGGAAACTAAGGCGCACAAAGTAATCTCAAAATTTGCTAATTGTCTATGATAGGATAATATTCACATCCTGCTGTGTAAAGAGTCGCCTGCGGGTGACCCCCAATGCTCAAAGGCAAGATACTCACATCAATAATAAGAGAGACAAAGTTTCTGAGGTCCCGGAGGACTGGATTAAGCACCTCAATCATTGCGGCAGTGCCAGCTAGATGATGGTGTGCCATATCGGCCGCGCACATAGACGATTGGTGTCTCAACAGGAGGTTTGCCAGGCTTCATGAAGGATTCGTCTCCTTGGGACCAGGAGCTTGCGTTGTCATTTTGCATGAATGCCTGTCACTGATGCCTTGGTATATCCTGATTGATTGTCTCATCTGCCGGGAAGCCCTTCATGAATGTAGGAACCCCTGCCGCACATATTATAGTAGCGATGACAAGCTGCGATCAACGTTGCTCAAGGTCTGCGATAGCGTGGAAGAATTCCTCGGGGCTTTGAAGTATGGAAGCAGCTCGTTATAGCTCCATCACTGGTCTCCAAGTATTCTAGCCTAGTCATTGTAGTCAGCTGCATCACCCCGACTCTAGCCACTAAAGTTGATCACGGTTCCCCTCCTAGGTCCTTGGGCCTCATCCACTCGGTTCTCGGATTTGAGCTGGGGCAGTGTCTTATAGGACCAGCCAATCTTGGAGCCAAGCAAAGAGAAGGGGTTTGGAAAGGCCTGAGCATTGGAATTTGTGGAGGGGTCATAGTCCGCCTCAAGAACAAGGATGCCGAGGGACGGGTTCCGTTGCTTAGGGCACTAGGCAACCACGCACTAAGGTTGTCAGCCCACCTATACAAAATTATAATCAGCCCCAGATGAAGGTGTCTCCGTGATTTGCTGGATTATCGAAGACCAACCTGACCGACCTTCGGATTGGGTTTGAGAAGAGAATCTAACCCCTCAGGTAATATTCAAACTTTCATATCCATAGTCATATATCTCCAAAGGTCACGACTTCACGAATAGAGTGCTGAGTAGAATCATGTGATCCGGGTATATCCGATGCTGACTGCAATCTTACACGCCCGGTTGTAGCAAATGCAGCAATCCGAAAGATTCACCTCCTTTTCAGCTTTACGAGAGAATCAAACGGGCAATCAGCCACATGTAATGAAACATACATTATATTTTCTAGTCTATTCCTTTACGACTAGGTTGTATGTCGCATGACTCAAAAGGCCGAGGCTTGGCCTACTCCGTACATGATCATCCTTCTTCCCCCGCATACGCTTTGACATGGTCGATTCAGCGATGATCGACGATTATTGTCAGACTCGGGTTGATTTTGAATTCGAATAATAACTGCTAACACTCTTTCGAGCCTCACTTTACGCTCTTTTCATCTATGTCGGTGGCGCTACAACTTACAAATGTAATATTATGGCGTCCTGTCCGTGACTTGGCCCCGGGTGCTATGATCCCGGTTGTCGTCTTAGTGCTGACGGGTGGTATAATGTGGCCGTCCTTAGACAAAGCCACAAGTTTACTTTGGGGCTGATCTGCAGCTGTGCTCACCCCACGGGGGAAGTTTGATCTCGTTTTATATTCTGTGGGGTAGCCAATTTTTCCTAGTTTCCCCCCTTAAGATTTTTGAAACACAAAGTCAGAGACCTCCTGAATCCGAAAGGCCACCAAGAAGCTCCTGACCATGGATGAAAAGTCGTCTGAGGGCGCTGCTCCTCACTATGAGCATGCAATCCCGGCTAATAAAGAGCTGGATGAGGCGGCCAACCCTGATGCACCTGAACGCCGCCAGGCTATCGGTATCAATATCGTTCAGAATCCGTTGACGGTAAGGCTACTACTGAAAGCCCCAATCTTTCATGGTCGTGTCGAGCATGAACGCTAACCATATTTATGCTTACAGCGCAGCTCTAAGGGGCAGGCTATCATCGATGCTCGGGCGTACGCTGAGTCGCATAATATGAGCGAGTACGCTGATCTATTTGGGCGGGCTGCTGTGGTTGCGCGGAGCCCCAAGGAATTTACATCGGCCGCTGAGATTGATGAAGAGGAACGCACCGCGCTCGCATACGAGAGGGACCATAAATGGCACGGTCCCTTTATGCTCTGGTACTCAATTGGGTTATGTGCTATCGGAGCCGCCACACAAGGATGGGATCAGACTGGATCCAACGGTGCCAACTTGTCCTTCCCTGAGGAATTTGGTATTGCCGGTAAAGGTAAAGATGAATGGATCGTGGGAATCGTCAACTCCATCATCTTCTTGACCGCTGGTCTCATGTAAGTCTACCACCAGTGAGGATAATTTTCCTTTTATCTTTCGCGACTGACCTTTTACATAGTGGTGCTTGGATTGTTGATCCACTTAATCACTACTTGGGCCGGCGAGGTGAGATTTTCGTCACTGCTCTCTGTCTCACTGCCACGCCAATTGGCTCTGGTTTTGCACAGTCATGGCAAGGGCTCTTTGCTGCACGCTTTGTGATGGGTATCGGAATTGGTGCAAAGAACGCCACAGTTCCCATTTATTCGGCTGAGATGGCTCCGGCTAGAACTAGAGGTGCTCTTGTTATGTTCTGGCAACTTTGGGTGGTAGCAGGTAGGTATCTCTCGTCTCCCGTCGAAAAACATAGCTAACCTCCAGTGCAGGTATTTTCTTGGGCTTTGCTGCCAACGTTATTGTCAAAGACGTCAAAGATATTGCTTGGCGTCTCCAACTTGGCTCCGCGTTTATCCCATCTTTCATCCTCGCCATTGGTATCTTTTTCTGCCCTGAGTCTCCTCGCTGGCTTATGAAGCACAACAGACACGCCGAAGGATTCAAGTCGATGTTGCGCTTGCGAGCTCATCCAATTATCGCTGCAAGAGATTTCTATTATTCATACGTTATTTATGAAGAGGAACTGAAGGAGGCCCGAGGCGCAGGCTATTTCTCCCGTCTGTGGGACTGTTTCGCCGTTCCAAGGATCAGACGGGCTAACTATGGTGCCTCCACTGTGATGATTGCGCAGCAAATGTGCGGTATCAATAGTACGTTCGGTCTCATCTCGTAATAGTAGCCAAAGCTAACACGTTTTAGTCATTTCGTTCTACAGCTCAACCATCTTCCGGGATGTCGGCTACACAGAAGACCAGGCCTTGTATGCGTCTCTTGGCTACGGTGCTATCCAGGTCGTGTCGACAATCCCTACTTTGTTCCTGATCGACACTAAAGGCCGAAGGACTTTGACTTTGATTGTGAGTTATTCTGGGATTTCTTAGGGGATGTTACTGACTCTTGTTCTTACGAAGACATTCCCCCTGATGTGCATCTTTCTGCTAGCCGGTGGTCTCTCGCTTTTGAACAAGACAGAGAACCATGCTGCGATGATTGCACCAGTTGCCTTGTAAGTTTAGTAATTATTTCCACATTATCCGAGTATAAGTCGATTGATCTCTTCAACTAGGTTTGTGTATCTGTTTACTATTGCCTACTCCCTAGGCGAAGGGCCAGTCGCTTTCCAATATTCTGCTGAGGTATTCCCAACCATTCAACGAGAACAAGGAATGGCGTGGGCTGTTTGCATCAACAACACTTTTGGTGAGTTTTCCAAACATTGAATCCACCAAGCGCTTCATTAACAGAACCTTCTCCAGCTGGCGTTCTTAGTCTAACTTTCCCTCGAATGATGACTGTGATGACCAAAACTGGTGCATGTAAGTTGACACTTCTAGATCCTAGTGTTGAAATTGCTCACCTTCGCTATAGTTGGCTTCTATGCTGGTCTTAACCTCATCGCTTGGTTTATGATTTTCTGCTTTGTCAGAGAGACCAAACAACTGACTCTGGAAGAATTGGATCGTAAGTTAAGTCTCGAATTTACATGACCATTTACTGACAATATTGCAGAGGTCTTCTCGGTGCCGACCAAGAAGTTCATTCACTATGAACTGACGGTGTGGCTTCCTTGGTGGATCAAGCGATATATCTTCAGACAAAACATTCAAAGACCACCCCAAATCATTGCATTGGGCGAAGGGGTCAGATAAATGCTCAGAGACTTCCATATGCTGGATATCTTCAGACTGTGACTGTTGGTTGGATCGATGCCTTTTCTACACTGGTAATTTGGTATTTTCAGTCACCTATTCCTACGGGGTAGAGTGATCTACATGGTAAACGCAAGAATTCCGGTCGTTACATATGCAGAATACACTTTTAGTAATGTTCCATGACTATTGAGGCCGTGATATCATACCTAGGTATCTATATCAGGTGCATGTAAGTAAACAAAGGGGATTCTTTGGCAGGAACGAACCAGGACATTTCGAAATTTCCTTTCCAACTGAGGCCAAAAGCACTCCCATCTCCAGGCCTATTCTTCAATTTGTATTTTCATATCTTTTCACTACATCATGGACCAAACATGGTCAGAATGGCAACATATGATCGAAGACATAGGGGAAGGGACAGCAAAACCAGAGGTTCCAAGCCAAATTCAATCACCTCCGTCCGGCATCTCACTGATTCCACTTCTTGAGACCGCCCATCATGTCTTCGAACAAGCGTTCAGGGTCAACGTACCTTTGATGCTTTGGCCAGAAGCCTGGTTCCCAGGGGATCATCGACTGTGCCCTGACTGGCTCCGGCCTTGGATTAAATTTCCTCAACACCAAGACGAGATGTGGAACAGAATTCTCCACGCGTCTGAGCTTGTCAATGCAACTATTTTTCCTCCGCAACCCACTATCCAACACACTGCTCAGCTCCTGCAATGGTACCCGGTGCATTCGGAGTACACTCTGAAGCAATTTGCACACAGAGCACTGGACGATTACCTCGGGAGTATTGTTAATTTTCTGGAACGTGAGGACACACTGCGGTACAGGTTCAGTGTCCGCGGACAACTGAACTTCGACCGCCCGCGTGATTGCTGCGTTTCTGTGGCGAAATTCGGATTCGAAGAGCCAGCGTACGCAGTGCTGTATATGCCATCATTTTGTCTGACTGTGCCCGAACTGGTTGCAGGGTTATGTGCGACATCACCGCTCAAATCCTTCCAAAAGGAGCCCAATACATTTGAGGAATACGCCATCGCCATAGTGGTTCATGCGATTGTTCGAATCTATTCAAGGATGATTGGTTCTGGACGCCGGTATGGGTATATTTATACAGGAGAGGCCTTGGTGTTTCTTCACATTCCTCTGGATAATTCCGGCGTTGTTGAATACTATCTGTGTGTGCCTGCTCAAGACGTCGCTTCTCATGGTTATGATTTGCATTCGAACTGGGTTCGCCGCACGGCTTTGGGCCAAGTTCTCGCTTTCACATTACAATCTTTAGCTGCAACCCCACCATCGCAGGAATGGCAGGATGCAGTTTGGCGAGGGTATCGCCCTCTCAAAGATGATTACTCAATTCTCATGCCTCAAGCCCCGGATGACATTCGACTCCACCCAGCACCACAGTTTATGTACGAAAACTCATTCTGGGCTAGATTTTGGGAGAATCTTCTGCGGGCAACCATACCAACTGGCCATTCTGAAGACTCTGGTTTACAGCCCTCCGAGTCGTCAGACGTTTGCACGCCTTACTGCACACAAGCATGCCTCCTTGGCACCTTTGAAAAGGATGTTTTGGATGAAGACTGTCCGAATGCTACTCAGCACGGCGTAGAAAGACACCAAATCAGCTCACAGGAGATCTGTGAGATGATGAATGACCAACTTCGGGCGAATCGGTATAGAGGATTCCAGCAGCTGCACATTGTCGGTCGAACCTGTTATCTGTTAAAAGCAACATTACTGTCTCATGGGTACACGATGTTGATAAAGGCCACCAGCATCAGCAGGTCGCACAGAATCAATGCTGAATTGAACAACTATAAGAATCTTATGTCGTTGCAGGGATCTCAAATTCCTGTATGTCTTGGGATATTTTCACCTACGATCCCATATTGGTATCATGGCATTCAAATGAACTACATGCTGCTCCTCAGTTGGTCTGGAATTCGAACGGATCAGCATGCCACTCTTGAAACTTCTCGGTTCCTTGAACAGGAGATGCGGAAACTTGAGAACAAACTTGAAGAACATGGAGCTATTCAGAAAGATGCAGCTTTCCGCAACGTGCTGTGGAATCCCATATCACAATCCTTTGTGATGATTGACTTGGAAGATTTGAAGTGGCTGACGAGCAGTGCAGAGAGTTCCGAGGGACATGGAAGCCAGCAGGTACAATCAAACACAAACTAAATCCGGTTCAGTGGCTACCTTGGAGATGTTGATAAGTAACTTTCGATTTGGGGCTCGCAAAAGATATTGTGAGTAAGAGTTGGTCGTGTTAGAAGGAAAGGCACCTTCAAAGAGTCTATATTTATGCCCAACGCTATCTTTATTCTGGGTGCCATCTTCCTTGCTGCCTGTAAGCCCCTTGAATCCTGTATAATATGGCTGCAGTGCGAGAAATCAAAATCAAAACTGGGATCACTCCAGATCAAAAGTCTAGCAGACATTTATTAGCATTGGACGATAAGTTTAAGGTTAGTCCACACCATGAATAAACATACCATATCAAACCACACACCACCAGCAAAGCTGGATTGACTTTTCCCCTGGCTCTTAAACCCAGCACTTTCATAAAAATTCACCAAGTAGTCATGCGCGATAAGAACAACCTTGCTCGCCCCAAAACACCCTCTCCCGAGATGCTCAAGGTACGCCCGGACGAGAGCTCTCCCAACCTTCTTGCCCTGGTATTGCGGCGAAATTGCAACAGAGTGAATTGCAATAGTATCGCCATACTTGTGGTTCCCGATTAACTCATCATTGACAAAGACAGGCTCATCATCCAGTGATCGCCAATTCTCCGGCATTGACATCGATCCGTCGGTGATACGTGTATAGGGAGAGCGGACTGCAATGACATGTCCAATGAGTGTAGGTGAAGCTGGGTCTTGCTGATTCTCAACAAAAAGTCCCAGGCATAGCTCCGGGCATGCTCCCAGGCGATAGCAGAACTTGGACTGTGTCAGAAGAAACAATCCTAGGAATTGCTCATTTAGCTCAGGCTCTAGCTTACTTTTTCCTCAGAGCATCGTTCTGCCTCTATAAAGGCTTCCTCAACAGCTACGCAGATCTTCACATCTTCCTTGTTCAGAGTTCGGGTGAAGGCATTGGTTCCGCCGAGGCTTGGAATGTGGATGTTGGTCTGGTTCATGGTGCGATGCTTATATTAACTTGTGAAAACAGGTAATAAATATGTAAACAAAAATGAAGGTAATGCAACATGTAAGCCAAAGAAATAGAATCAATTGCCCTTTTAATGAGTCAAGGCGATTTCTATATCGGCGGGTGGAGTAAGACAAACCGGAGTATTCGGACCGGAGTGTTCGGCGTGAGCAGCCCCGTGGAGAATCGCGATAGTCGATCGCTACGGAAAATGCGGAATCCGGAGCAAAAGTGGATATTGAACGTTATTGATTTGATGCATCAGTTGCAGATAATAATCAAGAACTTCACGCCCTATTAACTACACCGCTACTGTGAATGTAACAGATAGCATGCAATATATTGTGGTCAATTCTCGCGTATATCGTTCCCTAGAACTCATGGTATCCACTATATATCTTACATAGCTATGGCGGATGCATTGAATATGCAGTTCATTTTTTTGCTGACCCTTGGGGCGTCGTTGGTCACAAGATAAGGAACTGGTCTCACATTTATAGCGAAGTGGATCGGAGATGAGATAATGTACAAATTAACCTAGTAATATTACATGCTGTCGCTTCCAGCCATTCAGAGTTTCGCCAACAAAGACTCAACAAACGTGCGCAGTCCATCCAGCGGCACGTCCTCCTTCACGTCCAGCCGACGGCACTGCACCTCCAAGGTCTGCTTCTTCTTCCACCCATTGCCAACAACAACAATAACAGGGTATCCAATCAAATCTGCATCACCCAGTTTCCAGCCCATACCCTTGTCCCGGTCATCGAGAATAACATCGACTGGCGCTGCGGCATCACCGGCAAGACTGTCATACACCTGATCCGCAACAGTCTCTAGCCCCTTTCCCGAGACTACCACAACCTCGTAAGGTGCTATAGCACGCGGCCAATTGAGTCCCTTGGAATCAGCAAGTCGGTTCGCAACTGCAGAGATCATACGCGAGACACCGATACCGTGACATCCCATCTGCATCGGCACGATTTTTTCCTTGGCGGAAGATTTCGCAACTACCTCCGAAGAACCATCGAGGAGAGCAGAATTGACAGAAACAGAAGCATTAAGAACTTCGCTGTATCGCGTTCCCAAGTGGAATGTGTGTCCTAGTTCCACGGCAGAGTGACTAGTTAACGATCCATGCGCACACTGTGAACATTGGTCCCCGTTATGGACGCGGACTAGGCTGAGTTTGTTTGAAGTCCCGGGGAATCGGTCCAGCTTAGAGTAATCTATGTCCGAGGCTGTGCAACCAACTTCTTGGAGAAGATCGCTCAGCGGCGGGCGCTGGTATACTCGAACCTGCGAGTCGTATAGATCCAAAACCCGCGGCTTGTGTGTGGATGACTTGTTTGCCTTTACATGGGCGGTCCATCGCTGTAGTGGGTTCTCCACGCTCAGATCGAGGTCAATACCAGCGGCGGTCGCTACCGCCTTGACGGCGTGTGAGTTGACATGGCGCTCAACGGGCTCTGTCGCGCCGTCCTGCATCGAGAATTTCGGGTGCCAGCTCCGCACGATGGTGTTGTTATCGTGAGAGATGGCCATCCACATGCCAGTTGAGATTGTCGGTCCACCTTCGACAAGTGTATCATCTGTCTGGAAGCCAGGTGTCGTGTTCTGTTCGGATTCCTGAGAGCTGTGCGTTTTGCCATCTGCGAGCTCTTCGTTATAGACATGGTCACAGTGCGAGCAGCTGATCACCTCGTCCTCGCCCTTCGGGCTGATGAAGTGGTACTCATGGCTCAAGGAGCCGCCCATATTTCCCGAGTCTGCTGCCGCGACTAAGTAGGGAATCTTGAGTTCATTGAACAATTGGGTGTAGGCATTTTTGACTGCATCATATGTTTTCAGTGCTTCGCTGACACTATAGTCGAATGTATAGAGGTCTTTCATGATAAACTCTCGCCCACGAAGCAGGCCCTGTCTGGGCCGGGCCTCATCTCTGTACTTTCGTGCTTCATTTGTCATTTCGTCAGTGAGTTTTAGAAATAAAATACAAACAAGGAGCCTCACAGATTTGATAGACCCGCAGAGGCAGGCTCTTGTATGATGTTGTCAGATTCCCTACAAGGGTTGTAATCTCTTCCTCGTGTGTTGGGGCTAAGAGAAATGGGGTGTCTTTCCGATCATTAAAGCGGAATAGCTATGATCCATGTTAGTGACATTATGCAAGACACTGGGTATGATTAACCTACTTCTGAGCCGTCGGTCAGTCTGCCAGACTGCCCCCAGAGCTCTTGCGAGGATATTGAGGACAAAGAGACCTTGGATGCGCCTAAATTTGCTTTAGTTGCCATCCCATGTAAATGCAGGGTATACCACATACCAAGTGAGCGCATATGTTTGTCAATCAGACGCTCAAGCTTATCTTGAACACGTAGACCAAGCGGGAGCATATGAAATATGCCAGAATACGCCTGGAGGGCTGTCAGGGATATTTACTTGAATATAAAAGATGCGAATGCTCACCTGTCTGAGAAAGCCACCTCGGACTAGCAGGTCATTGGCATCCTCTGGATCTCTGTTAACATCTGGTGATAGTCAATTCCTATCGGGTTTCTGAATGGCGTACCCTTTTCACCATCAACGGGCTTCTTGGAAATTCCACCAGTAGGGATCCAGATATTTGAAACCCGGCTTCTTCCATCAACCTACATCGAGTCAGTACTCACGATCAACCACATTCAATCGATCTTTTGGAAGCACGTACGTGAAGATTGCATTGCTGAACGCGCAGGCTCAACGCTAGCCGCCGCCCGACTATGCGCCCTGATAGAGGTCGTAGCCTAGAAAGCATCGATCAAGATGACTAAAGGCGTTGAAAACTATTATTCTCGCAATTGAACTGCTGGCTAAACACAAAATAAATTGTAGAGCAAGCCGAGAGTCTCCCTTCTCCGGTGTTTCTTATCGGGCTGGTCCGAGCGCCCCGATAACCCGCCGCAAAAGATTTCTCCGTTTAATTTTCTTTCTTTCATCAGTCGACCCCAAACACATCACAACATGGCTACAGGGAAAGGAAAGCGCTCCTCGGGCGCTAATGAGAATGCTCCCGCGACGAGCGTCTCAGCTCCCGCCGCGGAAACTCTGCCATTCATGCCGGACGAGAGCGCCTTCGCAGGCCTACGACAGAAAATCGAACAGCGTTTGAAGAACCAGAATCAGAGCACCGGGAAGGGCAAGAAGGATAACACCAAGCCATCGGCACCTGCTGCTAATGCGTCTGCCAATAAAGGAAAACCATCTCCCGCCAAGCCCGGCCGGAATCAGGATTCTGCGCAAGGCAAGAAGCGGGATCGCAACGGCGAGGTGATTGCTCGAGAGCAGAACAAGGGTGGATTTACCAAGCAAGAAAAGCCTAAGGTCAGCAAGAAGAGCAATGACGACGAAACACTGCGCCAAGAAATCTTAGCTATGGGTGGTACTGAGGAGGATCTTGATCTTCTTGCTGGTGTCGACTCTGAGTCTGAAGTTGAGGGCGAGTCCGGCAAGGTTGATGATGATCTTCGGAAGCAGCTCTCTAGCATGTTGGAGGCTTCCGGCCACGTCGTGCCTGAGGATCTAGCAGATGACGAAGTCGAAGACGTCGAAGAGGAAATTGAGAGTGAGGACGATGTGGAGGACAGCGAGGATAATGCAGAGAGCAGCGGGCCAGAATCCGATATCGAGGAAGCCCCCGCCCCTAAGACAAAGCAGTCTGAATCTGTGGTGCCTAAGGAGTATTTGAAGCTGGTAAGTTGTGGACCGGCCTAGCACCACAACGCTTTTTGCTAACGTGATCGTGATAGAACGTTCTTCCTCGCTCCGATTGGTACAATATCCCTATGCCCTCCTCCGCCGGCGACACGAAACATATGAACGCCTTGCCCCGCCACCTTATGGAGCGCGTTCACGAGCTGGCCAACAAATTGCTACAGGAAGAAAATGAGGAGTATGCGGCTGCTCAGAGGGCATCTGCTTCTTCTTCCCACAAGTTCTACTCGACCATCATGACGTCTGGTACCCTGAGCGATAAAATTTCCGCGTTGACTCTTAACGTTCAAGAGTCGCCTCTACACAACACCAAGGCACTCGAGACTTTGATTGGTCTCGGAAAAAAGCGTAGCCGTGCGCAGGCAGTTGAAGTGCTGCGATCATTGAAGGATATGTTCGCGCAGGGTACCTTGTTGCCCAGTGACCGACGATTGAAGTCTTTCACCAATCAGCCTGGGCTCGTCGCTGCATTCCAAGGCGCCGGTGGGCGATGGAACGAGAAAGACCCTCTTCCAGGTGGTTTGAAAAAGAGCGAGCTGATTGTCTGGGCCTTTGAAAACATTGTAAAAGATCAATTCTTCGAAGTCATCAAGATTCTCGAGATTTGGTGCAATGACGAGATCGAATTCTCACGGACTCGGGCCGTCAGTTATGTCTACGAACTTCTCAAGGAGAAGCCCGAGCAGGAGACTAATCTTCTGCGACTTTTGGTCAATAAGCTTGGAGACCCAGGAAAGAAAATTGCCTCTCGGGCATCATACCTGTTGCTGCAACTCATGCAGTCGCATCCTATGATGAAGCCGATCATCATCAAGTCGGTGGAGGAGGTGCTGTTCCGGCCTGGCCAGAGTTCCCATGCCAAGTACTATGCTGTGATCACCCTGAACCAGACCATCTTGAGACTGAAGGAAGAAAAGGTTGCCGCTCAGCTTCTGGACATCTACTTTGGACTGTTCCTCGTGCTTTTGAAGCCCTCCCACCAGGGGAAGCCTGCTTCCAACGGGAAGCCTGCTCCCAAGGGGAAATACAACAAGCATGGAAAGGGATCGAAGGGCAAAGGCGACGACGATGCTGCCAAGGGACAGGCCCAGGACGACGAAATGCGGGAGAAGCTCATTTCTGGAGTTTTGACTGGTGTCAACCGTGCTTATCCTTTCACTGACTCTGATTCCGAACGGTATGTATTCTTTTTCGTCCTCTATTTCTTCATGCAATGTACTAACTCTTACTAGCATGTCGAAGCATCTCGACACCTTGTTCCGTATCACACACTCCTCGAACTTCAACACCAGCATCCAAGCTCTCATGCTGATTCAACAGCTCACGGTGTCTAACCAAGTCTCCGGCGATCGCTTCTACCGCACCCTGTACGAGTCCTTGCTCGACCCCCGCGTTGCCACCTCATCAAAGCAATCTCTCTACCTCAACCTCCTGTATAAGTCTCTCAAGAATGATCTGAACGTTCGACGAGTCAAGGCATTCGTCAAACGTCTTGTCCAAGTGCTCGGAATGCACCAGCCCTCTTTCGTGTGCGGTGTCTTCTTCATGATCCGTGAGCTCGAGAAGACCTTCACAGGCCTCTCGTCCTTGGTCGATCAGCCAGAGGAAAACGATGATGATGACGAAGAGGTCTTCCGTGACGTCCTCGATGAGGATGATGAACAGCCGGAACAAGCTCCCGTTGTCGAAGCCAAGAAGCAGAACAACGTATACGACCCCCGCAAGCGAGACCCGGAGCACAGCAATGCCGACCGCAGCTGTCTTTGGGAACTGCTGCCTTTCACCACTCACTTCCATCCTTCAGTCTCCCTTAACGCTACCAATCTGCTTGAGCACAACCCCATGAGTGGCAAGCCCGATCTGACTTTGCACACTCTCACTCACTTCCTTGACCGCTTCGTGTACCGCACGCCCAAGGCCAACGCCAGCTCCCGCGGTGCTTCTATCATGCAGCCCCTGGGTGGGGGTGAAGCCGTCGACCGGTTGGTGGAGGCAGGCAAGAAGACACAAAACCAGATCCCGCTCAACACCGAAGCCTTCTGGAAGAAGAAGGCGGACGATGTTGCCGCGGAGGATGTCTTCTTCCACGAATACTTCACTCGTGTCAACAAGGACAAGGAGAAGGTGCGTTCCAAGAAGAGCAAGGACGTTGACGCCGAAGATCAGTCCGACGAAGGTCTCAGTGGGGATGAGGACGAGATCTGGAAAGCGCTCGTCGATTCTCGCCCCGAGTTGGAAGCCGACGAGGACAGCGACGACGATTTGGACATGTCCGATTTGGAATCTGCCTTGGGCTCCGACGAAGACGAGGAAGGCGCGGACGAGGAAGACTCCGATGGCGGCGTCATCTTCAACGACGAGTCCGATGTTCCTTCCGACGAGGAAATGGCCGAGTTCAGCGAGCCCGAGGAAGCCGCGCCCCCAGCCAAGAGCAAGAAGGCCGCCAAGAAGCCCTCCAAGGAAGCCGAGGAGGACTCCGACGACTTCGATATGGATGTCTCGGACGACGATGCCTTCATCGACAGCGACGAGGACCTGCCATCGGATATCGAATTGGGTGGAGTCGATCTCGAAGAGCCCTCAAAGCCCGCCGATGCTGCGGCTCCCGAGTCGAACCGCAGCAAGCGCCGCAAGCTCAAGCAGCTGCCCACTTTCGCCTCCGCGGAAGACTACGCTGCGCTGCTGGAGGACGAAGACGAGGGAATGTAATCTGTTTATTCTTGCACAAAGAGAGTTCGATTATTTCTTACCCCCCGTGGGGGCCAAAATTCCTGTTTTGCATCTGGAGTTGTTACAGGCTGCACACATTCTGCTTTTTTTATTATTCCTCTTTTTTCATTGTCATCTATATCTATGCTATCCACTATCTATTCCGTCTCTGGACGTTGCAGTCAATACAAGCTCTTTGGAATATGCCCAGGACCTAGACCTAACAAGCCTGCCGATCTAAAGCCAACTGTTACCCCTCTCTAGGCAAAAAAAGTACGCAGTCCTATAGGACAGCTCTGGTCCAATCACAGGAGTACGCTTTATACTGCTGGTGAAATTGGGTTTCAGCAATGTCGCAAGGGATACCAAGTACCCCGTACATAGGAACTATCTCAAAATGTATTATACAAAATATCGTGCATCATAATGTCATAATGTATATAGAAAACCTGGTATTAAATACAGAGGGCATCTAAATAAGCTCAGATCTTGTGTGGCTTGAAAGCGCCAAAATCCCTCGAAACTATACGGAGTACGCCGAGTGGACCTTGATGCCATCGCTGCGGGTTCGCACGCAAGAGCGGCTGCTGGGGCCGAGGGCTAGAACATTTAATGTTTAATATGGTTCATTTACTGTTTTTGTATGTTGACTATGCTAGGTATGGTACAATACATATCACATGTTACTCAATGGCATGGGCGCATACAACGTATACAAAGTAGTTCATGCTTGAAGGCTTCCAGGCAAGGGCCCCTGGCCCCCGGGGGGCCAGACCCTGAGTCAGCGGCACGTGGTATGACATTTTCTGCCTGAGGCATAAGCCCGGCAAAAAGTCAACTCGAAGTCAAATGACAAATTGTCGATCCTTCCATTAATTGCCTAGTAGCCAAATGAGAAACTTTGAATGAAATCCCTGATCAAATATACCATGTTTCCACTATTCCATGCTGAACCCATGTTCGCAAGGCACCGTATGCATGGATTCCAAAGCCGACCTGGATTCATTCGACAGCCATCCGCATGCGGGGCCGCCACAGTCCACTCGATGCAAAGAATATCGCACGATATGGATATGCGGGTGCAACCGACTTTGCCTTGGTGGGTTTAGGTACATTCTAAGGCTCCAATCATTGGCAATCTAAGCTTATGCCCCCCGCCTTGGAAAAATGCGGATTCGGGATGCCCGTGGAATCTTGATATCAAAAGAAAAAAGAAAAAAGAAACAGAACAAAATCGTGCACTTTCTACATCGATATACGGAGCACCAGTAGATCAGTACCATGGACCATGAGATGGTACCAATCCCAATGGTCTCTGCCCTGATACTTGACCTGATCAGGTCCTAAACATTTACAGTCCCTTGGCACAGTCCACCGCAAGCCACGGCTTACGCTTCGCCTATTGCGGTTGATGCTTGGCTCTTGCAACGTCATATTTCTACATTTTGCCTGGTCTGCGATTTATTTGATTTTTTCCTTTTTTTACTTTCCGGATGTCAGGACTTCCAGTGGAGAAAGGTTGGAAATGACGGTATTCTCCAGATACCAGAATTAATAGATTACCATGCAATGCGATGCAATCGCGCCATACCTGGTATTCTGCTATACCAACTTCTAGTTTTTTTTTTTTCTCTTGCATCTCGTCTCTCTCTTCTCTTTCTTCCTTCGCTCTCTTCTTCTTCCCACTTTTCGCTCAAGTTGGGAATTGCGTGCAGTTCAGGGAATACTACCTCAGGTACCCGCATTTGCCCTAATCCGTCCAGCTCGGATCGCTTCACCTTCCAACACGCCGATCCCCAGAATTTGATCATTTTAATGTAAGTGTCTGACCGGTGCATTCGTCTAAATGGGAAAAAAAGATAAACAGAGAAAAGAACACAATTCGCTTACACGCGACCAGCATCCTATCAAACATCTTTTCGAGGAGCATTACATGCATCTGCAGATCTTCAACTCTCCTCTCGACTCCACCGAGTTCCTCCAAGCGCGGTTCATCCGCTCTTAAAAATACAAAATGGCTCGACCGAACGAATTGCAAAATCCTGTCAGCTGGGACCATGATCGGGACCACGACAACAGCCTCGAGCTGTCTGACAAGTCCGAGCAGGAGCCCGAGCTCAAGGACTTCGACATCGAGGGCCAGGGCCGTCGCGGCTCGCAGCATAATGTCACTGCCGTCGATGGATCGTCAACGACGGAAAGCATCGGTCGCCAGATTGAGATGGAGTCAGAAAACACAATCAAATATCGCACGTGTAGTTGGCAAAAGGTACGCTGCGATTAGACCGATGAGGAAATTGGGAGGATATTGACTGATTTGTTTACAGACCGCTGCGTTGCTTTTCTCTGAGTATATCTGTCTGGCTATTATGTCCTTCCCCTGGTCATACTCCATTCTGGGTCTGGTTCCCGGTTTGATCTTGACCGTGGTTATTGCCGGCATTGTCCTGTACACCTCGTTGATTACCTGGTATGATATCCTGCTCAATAGTTGCAAGCCCGTGATAAGCCTCGATGTTAATCTTTGGATAGGAGATTTTGTCTGCGACACCCAGAAGTCCGCGACGTGTGCGACATCGGACAGTATCTGTTTTGGGACTCTAAGATTGCGTGGTGGGCCACAGCAGTCATGTTCCTACTGAACAACACATTCATCCAGGGCCTGCACTGTGTGGTGGGTGCCGAGTACTTGAACACGATGTCCAACGGTGCAGTCTGCACGGTCGTCTTCTCGATGATCGTCGCCATTATTTCCTGGGTTTTCTCGCTGCCCCGCACATTCAGCACACTATCTAAAGTCGCAACCCTCTCTGCATTCTTCACCTTTATCTCTGTCGTCCTGGCTGCCGTGTTTTCTGCCGTGGAAGACCACCCCGCAGGATACTCCGCCGCACAGGGAGACCCAATTGTGCTTGTCGTCCCAGCAAAGGGCACCACATTTGTCAAAGGCATGAATGCCTTCTTAAACATCAGCTACACCTTCATCGGTCAAATCACCCTCCCTAGTTTCATCGCGGAGATGAAAGAGCCACGCGACTTCTGGAAGTCCGTAACAGCCGTGACAATCGCTGAGATCATCGTCTTCAGCGTTGTGGGTGCAGTCACTTACAACTACGTTGGCAACCAATACATGGTTGCGCCAGCCTTCGGCTCCATCGGCGACGACGTGTTCAAGAAGGTCTCCTTCTCGTTCATGATCCCGACTATCATTTTCCTGGGCGTTCTGTACGCCTCCGTCTCAGCACGTTTCATTTTCTTCCGCCTGTTTGAGGGCACCCGCCACAAGGGAAACAACACTGTTGTTGGCTGGGCTGCTTGGGGTGGAATTCTTGCGGCGCTTTGGGTTGCCGCCTTCATCATTGCCGAAGTCATTCCCTTCTTTTCTGACTTGTTGTCTATCATGAGCGCGCTCTTTGATTCTTTCTTCGGTTTCATTTTCTGGGGTACTGCTTATATCCGCATGCGCGCTGCGGACCACGGACCCCGTTTCTTTATGGTCCGTGGTATTCGGGGTTGGCTCGGATTCATTTTCAATGTCTTTTTAATTCTCGTTGGTTTCTTCTTTTTGGGACCTGGAACATACGTAAGTGGTGAACCATTGCCTGGCTTGCTTTGGCTTTGCTTTTCCTTGTTCTTTTGCTAACACATAGTTCTAGGCTGCTGTTATGTCCGTGGTCAACAGCTACGCAGATGGCACCGTCGGCGGTGTTTTCACCTGTGCCAGCAATGGACTGTAAACTCCCCGCGGGGCGGGGGGTTTATCACCATTTTTTCATCTTCATCTTCGCATTTGGATCTCTTGTGCACGTTGTTTCCGATCGACAGGGTCATGGACCCTGGTGAATTAATGACTGTGATGACCGAGAAAGCAAAACGGTGGATAATCGTGGATTTTACCACTTGAGCACCTTTGGGGTATTGGGAATTGTTTTTTGTCTTTTAGATGGATGCAGGTTCTGCGGCAGGTTTTCAATTGCTCTGTATACCTTCATGAAAAAGAGCGTAGATCGTGGGACTTGTTCCCCATATATGTATATATTACCCCTGCATTTTTTGCAGCACGTGTCACCTATAATTCAATGGGAGTGATCGTCTTTGAGGTCGCAAATCGGCTCTCCGGGTTTGATTTGCCATTGCCGCGGCAATACTCCGACGGCATTTTGGTCTACCAATCAATGTAGCTATGTACCTGACTTGATCAGGAACGAAATTGCTGCCCACGGAAAAAGTAAACAAAAGCTCGCTGATTATCACAATAGCTGATCTGATGTGTTAAATGTTGAAATAAATCAGTATACTTACTCTATAAGATCTCCAACAGCATCCTGTAGAACGTCCAAATGGGGCAATCAGCTACTCCCCGATCGCCTATCACCACGTGACTTTCCCGCGATGCTTCCCCGACGGCGGATTGGTGACTTCTCGCGGTTCATTCCTTTCTCTTTTTCAGTTTTCTTTTGTCAATTCGTTTCATCCAGCATTGATTCACTATGTCGAGCGTCCGTATTCTCACACGAGGTGTTGACCTCGCCGCCGCGAGGGCTGCTACCCTCAACCTTCCCCGCGCCTCTATCGGCTCCACTGTACTTCGGCGGGAGCTCTCCTCCGCGGCTATCGTGCGACCAACAGTCCTTCGGTCATTGAAATCCAATGCGCCAGTCGCAGCTGTAGCTTCGCGTGCTGCGAACCAGGCTGTGCGGTATGCATCTAGCTCTAGCGAGCCCCTCAGCAAGACACAGCTCTATGACTTGCACCTGGAGCACGGTGCCAAGATGGTGCCCTTCGCCGGGTTTGATATGCCTTTGCAATACGCCGATTTGAGCCATGTGGAAAGCCACATGTGGACTCGCGAGAAGGCGAGTCTCTTCGACGTAAGCCACATGTAAGTCAATCGTCTCCGAGCCAAAGCAAACCCGCAATGGCTAACCAAGTTCCCCATCTATAGGGTCCAGCACCAACTCAGCGGCCCCGGAGCCATTGACCTCCTGAAGAAAGTGACTCCTTCTTCAGTAGACAAGCTAGCCCCCAATACCTCTACCCTCTCCTGCCTCCTTGAAGAAGGCACTGGCGGCATGGTTGACGACTGCGTTATCACCCGCCGCGGCGAAGACAGCTTCTACTTCGTCACGAACGCCGGCCGCCGCACAGAGGACCTGGCCTTCCTAACCGCTGAGATCGAAGCCTACCGCTCCAAGCACGGAGCTGACAGCCTCAAGTGGGAGATCCTCGGAGACCGCGCGCTGGTCGCGCTGCAAGGACCTCTCGCCGCCTCCGTCCTCCAACCCCTCATCAACACCGCAAACACACCCGCCTCCGAAACCGACCTGAGCACTCTCTACTTTGGCAACTGCCGTGAGCTTTACCTCACCCTGCCCGATGGCAGCGCAACCGCCCACCCCCTCCTCATCTCCCGCACTGGCTACACCGGCGAAGACGGCTTCGAGATCTCCATCCCGACCTCCGGCGCCCCATCTCTCCCCCGACAAGTCACCGAGCTCCTCCTCGCCGACATCACCAAATCCCGTTTCGCTGGTCTGGCTGCCCGTGACTCCCTCCGCCTCGAGGCTGGCATGTGTCTCTATGGCCACGATATCTCCACCGCACAGACCCCGCCCGCCGCGGCCCTTGGATGGGTTGTCGGCCGTGATCGTCGCGATCCTGCCACTGCTACCTTTAACGGTGCTTCCGTTATCCTTTCCCAAATTGCCAGCCCGAAAACGATCCCACAGCGTCGCGTCGGACTTACCATTGAGAAGGGCCCCCCAGCTCGCGAGGGCGCTATCGTCGTGGATATCTCTGACCCCGCGAACCCCGTTGAAGTCGGCGTTGTTACTTCCGGTCTGCCGAGCCCATCGCTCGGTGGTGCCAACATTGCCATGGGATATGTCAAGCAAGGGCTCCACAAAAAGGGTACCGAGCTGGCTGTTAAGGTCCGCAACAAGGTCCGCAAGGCTACTGTTGTCGGTATGCCTTGGATTGCCAGCAAATTCCATCGCCCTGAGTAGAGGATAGATGGTCAGCTCTTCTTCTTTCATTGGTTTGTGCTTTTCGGTTTTTGTTCCTGTCTGAAATGGAGGGACTCGTGCGAAAGACTAGCGTTTTGATGATTTTATTTACTTGGCATTTGTATATATGTTCCCGATTTTATGACTGATATTCATCATATCAAAAGACTCTTTTCTTTCTTAATTTCATTATTTGTTACTTTGGCTAGTATGACATATTTGTTTCTTCCATGTTGACCATCATTGTCCAATACGGACATGTAAAGTAGCAGGCATAGGTATAAAACTACTCACCACGTACTCAAAAGTTCCAAGCCAGAAGTGCGAGTTCTTTCGAGCTAAACAGATACGTATTGGTATAAGGATAAGGATAAACAGCCTACCGAAAGCGAAGTATAAAAAAGCAGCTACCACCAGGACGACAAGGGGCAGAGTCTCAAATCACTCTACCAATCCCTCCGTATCCACATGACCATTCCCAGCCTTACGGACATGATGGTCAAGATGCAAAGCATCAATCTGCCAATTCTCAATAAGACTCTCCCAGCTAGGGTCACTCACAGCCCAATCACCACCACGAACCCCAACCTCCGGCGCCAAAGAAGGCGGCAGATCCTCCAATTTAGTCCCCCACTCACTCTCCTCCTTCCCAAGAACAAGAACCAACTCCCGTCCCTCTGTGAAGAAATCGTGACCAATCCAATTCCTAGTATAAGGCTTCCCATCCAGCGTCGCAGACTGAATAAACCCATTTCCACCGGCAGCAGCGCCAGTAGCATTAGCCGTATTAAACTGAGCCCAATTGACCGTCCTCAGCGTTGCCGTTTTCCCCGTCAACGGGGAGACAATACTAACGGACTCGAAGAATGGCACTGTGAGGAGGTACACACTCTGACCTGGGTTCGGGAATAATCCCATCATCGCCATGGCGACGAACGAGCCCATTGCGCCTGAGTCGTCGTTGCCCGGTAGTCCGGCCGGCGTTGGCGAGAAGTAGTCTGGGATATAGGTGCGCACGCGGGAGGTCGATTTTGCGGGTCGGCCCGCGTAGTGGTATTGGAACACCGTTAGGAAGGCGGGCTCATTGCCGATGTAGGTTATGTTTTGGTCGTGAAGGTAGTCAAGACGGGCGACGAAGTCGGTAGGGCCACCGAGGAGGGTTACTAGGGTGTGCATGTCATGGGGGACAAAGCTAGGGAGTGGTGTTAGAAGGGGTTGGGGTTGGGGATAGAGGTGGACCCGGCGGCAGGGAGGCTTACAATTGATACTCCCAGATGCTGGATTCGAAGGTTTCACCTGCGGTGTTTTGCAGTGAGCAGGCGTGTCCGCTCTGGTCGATGTTTGAGCATTCGAGGGGATCTTGGACGCCCCATGTTCCATTCAGATACTTTGGCTGGAAGAAGCCGGTGAAGCCAGTATCGTTGCCCTTCCAGAGAGAGGCCTGGTCCTTCTTGAATAAATTTTGCCAGTACCGCGATCTTTTCTCGTATCGTTCTGCATCCGCGGTCTTGTTTAGACCGCGAGCCATTTGCGCTATAGCGAAGTCGTTGTACGAGTACTCGAGTGTGCGTGAAATACTGCGGGTCATTGTGCCGAATCCCTCGTAGTCGAAGTCTTCCACGGGTATATAGTGTAGATCCTTCCAGCTTCGTAGACCCCCGCGGCCTTCGCTGGACCAGTCGTATGGCTCCTCCTCGGCATCCTTTTGCACAGCTGCGTACCCGGCATCCCAATCAATCCCATCCCTGAGCCCTTTCAGGTAGACATCTGCTAGGACATTGTCGGCGTTGGAACCGCCTTGTGTGTATCCTTTGCACAGTGACATGCGACAGTCCGGCAGCCAGCCTAGATGGCGCTGGGTATCAATGAGTGAGCGCACCATCTGAATTACCGAGGAAGGATCGAAGATGGTGAGGAATGGAATCTGAGAGCGGAAAGAATCCCAAAGACAATAGAACGAATCAAAGTAAGGCTCACTACTCTTCCAGAGCGGGTTCTCTCCTGTGTAGTTCTGAGGGTTGATCATGGTCCTGTAGATTCCACTGTAGAAATTGGATAGAACGGATGCATCGATGTTTGTTCGTGAGACGCGGATCGGACGCATCTTTTCGGTCCATTGTTCAACTGCTGTCTGGCGGGTTGCATTGAAGTCGAAGTGTGGTATCTCAGACTCTGCATGAGCGCAAGCTTGCTCTGCGCTCATGAAGCTGACGCCAACTCGAGCGAGAACCGTATTGTCTGGAGCTGACTTGAACCGGACAAATCCACCACCCTATGAAACTAAGGTCAACCCTGTCTGTATGACTAGAAGAAAGCTCTTCAACTTACCGGGAGCGGGTATCCATTGATACTGCGCGATATCTTCAGGTCATGAACACCAGCACTAGCACGAGAATTGACAAAGATACCACTGTCACGCTGGGCCGCAGGGCTTTTGAAATCCGCACAGAAATGCAAGATATACGACCCTGATCCAAAACTAGGAGCGAAGCGCGCATCACCGGTCATCCGGCCCGTTGTGCTATCCACCGAGATGGTCGCATTGTCTTGACGGGAGTTCGACAAATCGGTGAGATCCAGCAAGATCAATGGGCTGGTACTGCCATCTTTAGGGAACTGGAAGCGAAACAGGGACGTATGGTGCGCAGTTGTCATATCAACCCGGACGCCCGACGCCAATTCTATTGCGAAGTATCCTGGGTGCGCCTGGACCGAGTCGGGCTTATACTTCGTCTTCCGTTGGTTTTTCGGGTAGACACAGCCATTCACATCGTCCCCGGCGCATTTTGCATAGGGAAAGAGAGGGAAATTGCCTAACGAAGGACTGCCTCCAGTGCCGGAGTCGTGCATGCTGGAGAATCCGGTGACACTGCCGCCCTCGTAGGCGAAGCCTCCTTGATTGGATTCTGAGTCTGTGTCGGCGACGGCTTTCGCCATGCCATATGGAAGCGAGGCGCCTGGAAACACATTTCCTGGGGAGGATTGATTGTTGGTATGAAGTTGGACTCATGTATTGTTCGAACTTACCTCCGTTGGCACTGCCGATCAAGGGATTGATGTATTGTAGGACATCGTAGTCTTCCACTGGAGTGGTATCTGCAGCATTAACTAGGACGCAACTTAAAAATAACGACAGTAATAAATATGGCGACATGATCTAGGTTGAATAAAGATGATCGAGCGCGTGGGGGAGGTCTGGTATTTAGATACCCTCCTTCATCCCGCACCTGCCCGGTATGCGAGCCCCTGGCGATCCCTGTCTGTTGCATTCCTTTCTGCATATTTCCCATATGTGGGCCCAGAGACAGGTGTCAGGTGTCATGTTCGCGAGGGTAGTGCAAGGATACACTGGAAGCTGATTGGTGAGATTGGTGAGACTCGTGTGCCTGGAATGACGGGATTGAGAAAGTGCCCAAGACAAGATTGAACAATCTAATAACGTCTTGCCATTATAGGATTTAAGGACCCTTTATCAAAGTATCGTGTTTATTGTGAGAATACTTGAAGGATATTTCCTTACAAGCCCCAGGAATCGGCTAAAAGTAACCAAGTGCATGAGCACCAAAAAAGAGGAAATGAAAGGAGCTGGCTACTTCAATAATCCCACCTCTTTTTCCGTTCCACCCGACCTACTGACATTTAGACACTGGGCTGGGACTTGCTATTTTACCGGCTTTGGGTGAGTACTGATTGCTTCAAATCTATATTTGTGCTTCGCCTACGGAGTACTTATTCTTTTAATACAAGGACTTTGATTGGGATCCCAATTGGTGGGCACCTGCTACAAGTAGCCGGGGCCTCGAATGGTGTTCTTGTCATTTTTATGATATGCTTTGTGGTAGCGTGCAGTCCGGTAGTAAATGCGATCAATACAAGCCGACATCTCAACGAACCCCAACAAGTTCTAATATCAGCCGTTTCACATGTTCCAGTCTTTCATTTCCATCCATTCTCAAGCTTCTGGCGGTAATCTGTGATTATTTCAGGAGTAACATCGTTTCCTCCGCAAACAATGATTACAACTCGACTATCCGGTGTTAGGTCTGTCATGACTTCCCTCAGTCTATTCAACCCGACTTGAACACTTATCCCGCAAGCTAGCTCAACCTCCAATCGCAGCTCATCGCACAGGCGCACAACTCCCATCGCAGCATCAGCGTCGGTCCCCACGATACTAGTAACTTCGATACCAGGTGGAGGAGATTGCACGTTTTTCAACGTCTGCTGTGCCACGGATAGTGCCCCTAGGGTGATTGCTTGCGATGTAATTGCAGGCAGAGGATCCAAGTAGCCCTTACGCAGCGAGTGCGCCAGCGAATCAGCCCCAGCTGTTTCAACAGCGAGAATTCGAACTTTTTGGGAAAGAGTTGTCGGTTGATAGGCTGGCAAGTGCCTCTCAAGGCCTTCAATAATTCCGTTCAAAAGACCACCACCACCAACGCTGCAAACGATTGCATCTGCCGGGAATGAAGAAGAGGTATCGGTTCTGCCGGGCATGTTGTGCCTTGGAGGTAACTGCTCAATCATCTCATCGACCAGAGTCCCCGCACCTCGCCAGATCTCATGGTGATCGAACGGTGGGACATAAATGTTCCTGGCCGAGGAATCTGACTTGTTGTCTTCGTTTTCGATGAAATTTGCACGCAGATACGCGTCACATTCGAACCAACTAGCGCCGTGGCGGATAACATCCGAAGCCCCTGCAGCGCGTATCTTTTCGATCATCGCGGGCTTCGCACTAAGGGGCACAACAACGGTACAGGAACAACCGAGATCCCGAGCGGCTATCACTGCTGCGAGCCCTGCATTGCCTCCCGAGGAGCTGAAAAAATGTAGGGTTTTGCCATTGTTTGATGGATCAGAAAGGAATGTAAGGATCAAGTTTCCAATACCTCTAAATCGGGTTTGATTCTGTATTAGGTCTCGTTTAACACACTGCGATATGGAATCCCGAACTCACCGTGACTTGAACGACCCGGAAGGTTGGAGCGACTCCAATTTGAGGAAAATTCTACTATATTTCTTTTTTTCAGCGTCCGGAACGTTCGATTAGTAAAAATATGCCACCAATCTTACCATCCGGCAGCCTTTGAGAGTGTTGCCAACTCGATCAAAGGTGTTTTAATCCAGGGTTTTCTCAATTGTTTTGAATCGACATGGCCCATTTTGAAATGATTTGAAGCAAAAATTCAAGTATTCCCAAGATGATATTCTCAAGGAAATCCGAGATGTAAGCTTAGTGGGATAAGGCCTTTTTAAAACTTTGGAGCTATCGGGGCCCGTGCCGACGCCCTTCATTTGACATTCGGCTGTAGGTGGGGAGTGGAGTGGGCCGAGTTTATAAAAGTACAGTTGGGGAGCATCGGAATTGGTAATCTGGTATCTCAACTTTTATGTTTACTACTCGTTTTGATAAACATTTGGTATATTCCAAAGGTTAAGCCTTTTTTACATCTAGGAACAAGCGATTGTCGCGTCGCTTTCGCTTTGTAGAGTTAGCCGCCTGGATTTTTTTGAAGGCGCCCATAGTTAGTCGATTACGATCTATCTGTTCTTCAGGTATCCAGTTTAACTAGGAGCTTAGATAGAAGTCTCTTCAGCTCATAGTGAGCCTTCTAGAACTTTTTGATGATAGCATCACTACTGAAACTGCTACTTAGCCCAAGCGAATCATCAACTTCGTTGGTAGACAGACTTTTCAGCATAGGGTGAGGTCAAGTATCTCCACCCATATTTTGAATAGAGAGGGCATAATATAGGGATCTTGAGAGCTTAATTAGACAGAAGGTCGAGATATGTAGAGACAAGAAGGTGAAAAGGAAAACATAGACTTAGAAGGAAGAAACTAAAAGCTGGATCTCTTCTGGCTTGCTATGGCCCCGGTTATAGCTAATGACAACTAGGAGAAATGTCACCTCCATGCTATCTGGGCAGAGATATCTTCGCCTACACCTCTTGACATTTCTTGACATCTTCCTATCTTCTGTCTCTTCCCAATCACTTACATCTATCTAACATTTCCTAAACACTTCATGGCGTCCAAAAGAAAGCAAAATGTCTTCATCTTGGAGGTCAATTCACTGGACCTCTCGGAGGTTGAAATTGGCTTCGGTCTCAAGAAAGTCAATGATATCAACTGGGCGCAGTTTCGGACTCCGTTTGAGATCGCAGATTGCTGTCGTAAGTCTATCTTGAAGGCTTCATCTCTGAAATGGTCTCTAATCCTGTCTAGAGCACACTTTGAATATGCTCGATGATTTTCGAATCCAGATGCCACCTCGTCTAGGCATTCTTCTCCTTGATGTCCATACCAAACCACCCAACCCAAATTCTCCTGGCTCACCCCCCATCCCTATATCGAGCAAATTTGAATTTTCATTCCAGCCATTTTCCCGCCATGGAACTAGGGACACATCTCTGAGCGGCGTCCCCAGCTATTTGCTATGGTATGGTCCAGATGTCGGAGAAGATCTGGCCGTCAATTCAATCATTGTGGAAAAAAAAGAGGGTCAATCTGCCGCTGGCGTGCCGCAGTGTCTTGCCTATATGGGTATGGTTCATTAACAACGTCGGTATGAGAATAAAGTCAATCATACCATTTTCGGCCTCTCTACGGACAATGACCAGTTCCATTTCCTTCTGATCTCGAGCGAAGGCAAGGTGAGGGAACCCTCAGTGCTTGTTGATATTCCGAGACGAAGACACGTGCTAATCTTTTTATTAGTGGTCTCAGCTAGACCTGAACTATTCCAGCCATCGCCAGGAGATTGTTGAGACTCTTGCATACTTTCACACGCAGGCCTCTGTTTTGTCTACCTTTTGCGGCAGTGGTACATCCGAGAATGGCTCCCAATCTCGAGTGGCATCGGATATTCAAAAATCTCTTCATGTCCAACGCACTGGCACGTCCGTTGAAGATTGGTCTATTTTTCAAGTGACGAATGAAATTGAAGATGCGCAAGGGGAGGATGATGATGACGAGATTTGATCATGTTTCTCGCTTCACGGGACAGCGGTGAATTGATGTCGATAGGCTAGGTTAGGATCCCATAGGTCAATTGATATCATGCAGTTCATGAAACTTTACTGTAGTGCGAGGGGATGTATGCCTGTATGCCTGTCTGTTGTCCTTGACTCCATATTAAGGAAGAAAAGTGAGAATATGAGGTTAATAATACACCTCTCCACCCCGAGTATTATCATTCGTTGCAAATGCTTAGCCACCACTTTTATTCAATCGCCGACAGCTGTTCCTCCTCGTTGTAAGATCCCCCGAGTCCCCGCCGGCCCCTCCCCCACCGGAAGTTATACAAGTCAGAATTCCCAACATGAACAGAAACCACAACGTGCAAAGATGATTTCGGCGGAAGAGCAAAAGGTATCTAATGTGTATATCAAGCTATTTAAAACAAATTACTGACATACTACGGCTGAAAAGACGATCAACGAGCTCCAGGCAAATTGGATCTGGGTTCCAAACTGGACTGACTCTTCAAACACGAACACAGCTGGCAAGATAGTTCACTTCACAAAGTTTGTTAATTTGTCATCGCGACCGACAAAATCAGTACTATATTTCTCAGCCGACACGCGTTACAAGCTCTATGTGAATGGGAAGCATATTGCCGTCGGGCCGACTCGCAGCAGCCCTTTGATCTGGTACTATGATACGCTAGACATTTCACCCTACCTGAAAGAGGGACGCAATAAGCTTCGATTTGTGGTTGTCCGTTACTTTGCTGCTTCTAGGAGCGCAATGCCCTTTGTACGGACGGCTCTTCCAGGCTTAACAGTTATTGGAAATATTGAGACGGGTCAGGAGGTTGTCGATCTTGCTTCTTCCAAGAATTGGATGGCATCTGTGGATGAAAGCATTCAGTTTCCGATGGGGCTGGTTGACGATGTGTTTCTTCATGTAAGTTTGACTCGGGATCAAAAGCCTCGTCCCAAATTTTACTCATATTATTTCACAGATCAGCGAGCGCATTACTCCCACAAACCCCAGTCTTGCTGTGACACCGTTTGCCTATAAGATGAAGACCCTCAATGGCGATATTCCGTCCTGGAATTTGCGTCCACGCTCTATCCCCATGCCCGAGTCAACGCCAGCCGTTGTAAACATCATCAGAGCATGTGACAGTGTGGTAGAGGACAGTAATTGGATAGCCTTCTTTACTAAAGATCGTTCTCTTATCCTTCCTGCGAGCTCAGCTCATACCCTTGAAGTGCAAGCAGATTTCCATTCGACCGCATTCCTTCGATGGGCCTTCAAGGCAACCAAAAGCACTTCCCGTATCAAACTCCAAGTGACATACTCGGAAGGCTATGAGCTCGAACCTCGATCGTACCCTTTCTTCCGCTCCAAAGCCGACCGATTGAATGCAAGTGTCGGTCACATTATCGGACCATACGATGAGGTAACACTTGATCTTCCGAGAGGTGAAACTGTCGTCTACGAGCCATTCTGGTTCCGAACCTTCCGTCTCCTGAGGCTCGAAATCACAACAGGTCCCGAGCCAATCGAGCTAGTATCATTCGATGCTACTCAAGTAAACTACCCCATGGCCGTCAAAGCCAGCTGGAAGGAGCCCGGCGATACCCACAGCGAGAAAATCTGGGACGTCTCAATTCGGACAATGCGAAACTGCATGTTCGACGGCTACTCCGACTGCCCGTTCTACGAGCAATTACAGTAAGCCTTATAAAATCCCCAAATTCACATTCCGGCTAACAATCCAGATACTCCGGCGACAGCCGCTCCGTCGGTCTATTCCACTACCTTCTCTCGGGTGACGACCGACTAATGCGCCAAGCAATAACAAACTTTGCCGCTTCAGTCACACCCGAAGGCCTCACACAGTCCCGCTTCCCCTCACACGTACCGCAAGTCATAGCTGGGTTCTCCTTGTATTGGATCCTGCAGGTCTGTGACCACCACTTATACTTTGGCGATACCCGCTTCGCGCGAAGCTTCATCCCGCGCATCGACGGCATCCTCGACTTCTTCGATGCCCACGTTGATGACCTGGGTCTGGTCAGCGGGCTACCTCAAGTCGTCTGGCAATACGTTGACTGGGTAACGAGCTGGGGTGCCACCGACGAGCATCCTGATAAAGGAGTCCCGACCTCGGGAAGAAAATCTAACAGACATACATATTTCAGTATGTTATATGCATGGGTTCTACGGAAGGTTGCTGGTCTGGTGCGCGATGTTGGTCGCCCGGGACATGCTGCTGAGTATGAAGCGAGGGCCGAATCGCTCATAGGGGCTATCCAAGCCCATTGCTATGATGGAACGTTCTTTACCGACTCAACAGCTGATGTTGCCGACGAGCTGTCGTATTCTCAGCACTGCCAGGTTTTCGCTGTTATCTGTGGAGCGGCTAAAACCAAAGACTCTGTGCGGATCTTGACTGAGTCGTTTACAAATGAGCGTTTCTCAAAGTGTTCGTATATGATGCGGTTCTATGCTTTCCGGGCACTTGCGTTGGCTGGCGAGGATTTGTACGACTCGTTTTGGGAGAGGATGTGGGCTCCGTGGCGGGGGATGTTGGCGAATAACCTTTCGACCTGGGAGGAGGATGATGTCAGACAGAGATCTGATTGTCATGCCTGGGGGAGTGTGCCAATTTATGAGTATTGTACTGAGCTAGCGGGTGTTCAGCCGGTGGCTGCAGGTTCATCCAAGATATCTTTCAGGCCTAGGCTTAGGCTGACTGAGGCATTGGAAGCGAAGGTGGCACTGGGTAAGCATAATCTCGCTACGGTCTCGTGGAAGGTCTCTGGGAATGAGAAGATCGTGGAGCTTAGGCTCGAGAAGGCGGTTGGGGTTGTGAGTCGATTGCCAGGAGGCAAAGAGGAAGAACATGGGGTTGTGGATCATCTCAGCTTTGCTTTTAAGGCCTAAGTCATTTACATCAAGTTGAAAAAAAAAGTTGGAGAAATACGATAATATAATTCAATTTCATATAGCCAATCACAATGTACCATTCCATCTTCGTCTGATATTTTAACTCTTAGGCTGTGACTACCATCTCATGGTCCTCCCGTTGCTCATTCGAGCGCAGCTGCACTTCAGTGACATATCCCTTGAACTTCCGAAGATTGACCCTCTTCTCGAACCTTGCGAATACAACGTGTCAGCCAAGTCTCTTCAAATGATATCGGATACAATATTGACATACATCTCATCAATTTCGGCCGGTGTCCGGCGTGTAACTTCTGGAAGAATGAACCAAGCAATGATTACTGCAAGTGTACCTGTACCCGCAAAGCTGTAAAAGGTTAGCCTGTTAGTATTTTGAAGTGCGAAAGTGGACATGGACAAGATGACAGAAGACTAACAAGAAACCAGTTTTGACACCCCAGTGTGAGACAGGCGCATTATTGATCATCAAAGGCGTGCAGAAACTAAACATGATAGCAACCAAGTTTGAGGATGCAAGAGCCCAACCGGCTGTCTTTGCACGCAAGCGTTGCTGAGGGATCTCAGCGGCGTAAGCATAGCCAATAGCTGATGCACCAGTGGTGGACAAGGTTGCCAAACAAGCGAAGAAGATCTAGGTCATACAGTCAGTAATTTGCCAAAGGTGTGCTGAGTTCTTAAGGAATTACCAGCAGTGAACTCGTTGATGGCTTGGTATAATCGAAGCAGCCAATAATTCCGAGACACAAGACTGACGCAGATGTAACTGCATAGGGATAGATTGTCAAAGGACGACGACCAAGCTTGTCCGTGGTGACGGCAGTCACCAGCATAGATATCAACTGGACACAAGATAAAATGACTGTCACCATGAATGGATCTTTGCTGCCAGCATATTGAACTAGAGCGATATTAGCAGCGTGAAAGAATGGTATGAAACGTATAGTACTCACAGAAATATGTAGCATAGGTGTTAAACACAGACAAGCCGACAAGTTGCTGGGCAATCTTTGGCCAAGCAGCAATAAAGAAACGAAGGCGATTGCGGCCCTGGAAAACAGCCCATGGTCCCTCTTCGGAATTACGCTCTGCGACGATACGCTCCTCCGCAATTGTGGCAGTCATGACTTCCTGAAGGATGTTAGAACTTCATTCAAATACGAACAACAGGGAGAATAACCCACAATCTGCTCGTCAACACTATATCCCTCAACATTGCCATTGCACCTAGTTAAAATTTTGGCTGCCTTGTCGATCTTTCCTTTGCTCACCAGCCACCAGGGTGATTCTGGAATGAAGGTAAAGATAACGATGATGATGCCAACCATAGCCCACTGATTGTGCGTGAAAATCTTTAGTGACTATCTTGACCATGAAACATAAATGAGAGACAACCAACCTGTGTATAGATAGGAACTCGGAATTCATATGGATCCTTTGCGCTGAGTTCCTGGAGCGCCACTGAGGCGAAGATCTGACCAACCACAAACCAACTAAAGAGGAATCAGCAAACAGTACCCCAGATTTGCCATACTACTAACTCACAAGCTGTACGCGTTGATATAGAAACCTCGCAGCTGGGTCGGGGCAATCTCGGACAAGTAGAGAGGCAAGGTGGATTGCAGCATACCCACGCCCATTCCAGAGAACAGTTTCGCTGCGAGCCAGTGATCCCATCTTGTTGCAAAAGACTCAATGAACACGCTGATAACAATATCGAGCCAGATTATATAGAATGCGACTTTCCGACCGAATTTTTCCGTGGCATATTGGAGGAGCTGGAGAGTAGTCAGTCACTCGCTAGATCTGACCTGGAGGTCCGAAAGACATACAATTTGACCGACAGTTTGACCGGCGGATTGGACGCCGCCCCATGCGGAGATGTATTTGCCTGCGATGATCGATGTGCCGGGGGAAGCCATCTGTCGAATGAAACCTTTGTTGGAGACAATACCGCCATTCAGATTAATTTCTGTGGTCGGATTAGTATGGTTCAAATCTAACAGGTCAAAGCAGTAGCTTACGGTAGCCATCCAACGATGCGCTAAACGCCGCAGTCATAGCGATCAGTGACACCGTCTTGAACCGTCGCACACACTGCCAGACGCCGAGGTCGTCCTCGCGAGATCGCATGATGGGCCCCATGCTCTTGGTAGGCAAGACATTCTCAATATTTTCAACGCCGGCCTTGGAAATATCCATAGTGAACACAAGTAGATAGAGTATATGTCCAAGGAAAGAAAATTCGCCAAGTTCGTATCAAGCAAAGATGAGTAGTGGGACGGTAATCTTTATATTTCCAGTCCTTGGACTGAGCTTAGAGTGCTAACTAGTATTGGTTTGCTAACTCTATTCACGGAACTCAGCTACATAGACTAGGTGTCAGACTCAACTCACAAATCGGATTCTACAAGGCTAAACTCGCGTGGTTCATTTGCCGACTCGCTATTTCAAAAGGTTCTCATGGGTTGTTTTCAGCAAAAGTGGCTAGTTGGCTTGTGAAAAAGCATACTAGTGAGCGCCCAAATGAGCGGCAAATGATTCGCTCTGGATTATACCGAAGCTATTAGCTAGTGGTTGACTATCATTTATGGAGAGACCAACAAGAAGAGACAAGTTTTGAAGCTCATTATGGTCTTGGAGTTGAGGCATGCATCTCTAGATGTACGACGGTGTTGTCTCTGGTTATTGCAACCCTCAAGGAATTACTCGGAAACAATATGTTTTGTCGAACCCCCTTTAGTCTTACTTTACTACTCGCCAAGTACACGATCAATATCCTCAAGGAAACTTGCTATTGAATTGAATCCAACCAAGGCCCTCTACCCCGCAAACGCCCACTAGCCCTAACGAGAAAATCCCCGGTGGCGTGGCGCCTATAGGAGGAAATTTAACCTCCACATTCCATCCATCTCCAATCTTCGGACTTTTCGGGCAAACACTGCCCCGAGCTCCTTTCTAGGAAACTATGACCGAGTAATTACAGGTAAACCAGAAGAGCTTCGGAAGCTGTAACAGTGAAGCTTGCTTTCCCGCCAGAGACAGTGACTGTTTCCACGCTTTCTGTCCCCTGAATAGTGCAAGTGCCATTCACAAACGTTTGGCCTGCAACGGTCGGGTTTTGGCCCTGATCGACCCGAGAGGTGGCGTAAGGGGCAGTCAGCCGTTTAGCAGTGACGCTAGGGGACGAAAGCCCAGACAGGGTGTATGTCTGCGACGAGCGGGTTCCGCTGGTAGAGATATAGTAGTCGGAATTGTAGAGAAGGACACGCACAGGAATCCCAGCCTTGTAGATGGCGTAGGCTGCATATGCTGTATCTTGGCTATCCAGAGGCGCAATGTGGTCGGCGTTGGCGAGCGCCATGGTGGCGAAATAAGCACCGTAGTAAGGGGAGCCTATATTGTAGCGGCCCCACCAGCAGTATTGGCCTTGAAAGTTAGATTGGGTAGGCAGGAATTTCCGAATAACTTACAGTTTCCAATGGTACCCTGGTGGAAGTAAAGGGCATTTGTGCCCATAAGAACAGTCTGCATCACATAGTCCAAAATCCAAAGAGCAGCACCAAAGGTCGGGCTGATACCACCACCTCCTTGGGTTGCTGGATATGTCTTAGCATTTCCATCAATTGACACCGAACGCTAACTTACCGGAGTTGGTCTCGCCGAATATATGTGGCTTGCCTTTGCCAGCAGCAGCAGAGATCTCAGCAGCGTAAGGCTTGATCTGAGTGGTAATATCGCTGTGGCCCATGAGAGTAGCCAGATTGTAGGAGCCAGATGATTGAGGGTAGTTGTGAGAGCAATAATCCTTCACATAGTCATCCGCATCACCTTCTTTCTCGGTAAGGCTGACCAGGCTCATGGGTGAAGTGCCAAAGTAGACACCTGCTGATATAATATCAGTTGCAGAAAGATTTCCGCACACCGCATCTTGCCAACTGACTTGGGATGCTTCATCTGCTGCAGCTGTCCAGGATGCACCGTTGGCAATAGGATCGCTGTTAACGAAAACTAAACGCTCAATTAGTGTTTCCATAGCTAAGGGTAAGTGATCAAAGACCAACAGTTTGGCTCATTTCCCAGTTCAATGGAGTATAGGTTATCCATTTTGCTCTGGACGAGAAGCGCGGCCGAGATTGTGTTGGAGATATCATCCAAACGGCGGTTCAATCCAATAATGACTTGTCCAGCATAGCTTGCAGCCAAGGAGATAAAGGATGGGCCGTAAGTCAAAGTCTCTGGCGCAGCACCTGCGCTGGCCACTGTATAAGTGACAGCCTCGGTTGACAAGCTATCATACGTCGCACGGTCCCTGCGTACTGTTAGCCACACTTATTGGCCCATAACAAAGTCATACACACTGAGTAGTGCCTCCGATTCTCATAGGGGGCCACGTTCCTGTCAGATCCTTCAAGTTCTGCAGACATGTCATCGTTGATTTGACATCTTGGATGTACGCGGGGAATGTAAAAAACTCCAGACTTTACAATAATTAATTATACCCATCAAGAGCTTTGATTGAAACTCACGATACACCCACTGGAGCTGCAGAGAGCTGCCCACTTGAGTTTGAAGGCGGGGATGTCGGGACATTGAAGGTCAAGCTCAAAGCCGAAGCTGCGAGCCCCATAAGCAAGGCTGAAATAGGGAGAAAAGCCATGAGGTTGAATGTCTCCGATTGAACCTTGTTTTTATCAAAAGGCCACTCTGACAACGAACTGATTATCATGTTAGGTCGAATTTATATACCCTTTCACCCCCACTCTCGGGGAAGCATGCCCGAGCAACCCCGATTTGTTAGGGGTTCTAACAGGAATTCCATGAGAAAAGTACGTTATTTTCATAATAATTGATCCATGTTTTAAACTTCCGGATCTGACAATTTTCCATCCAGTGACTTACGGTCATTAACGTTGAAAACACCGCACTTTTCTGGGCTTTTGTTTTTTTCCAGGATCATCTATATCATGTATTTTCTCTTTATCCTGTTCAGATAAAACCCTAAAGTTTGTCTAATATGGAAATGCGAAATAACCTATACAACCACATCTAACTCCAATGCGACCTGATCTAATGCTTTCCCACTTGGCACAATAGGAAGCATTTGCGTTTCACTCATCAAAACATCAAGTAGTGCTGGTCTCCGGGACTCGAGTAGCCACTGGATACAACTCGACAAATCCTTTGCACTCCCGCATCGCCGACTCTCACATCCCATACTCTGAGCCAACTGAACAAAGTCTGGATTGGCCTGACGGTTGAAACAAACTCGACCTCCATAATTGCTTTGCTGTAGCTGTGCGATCATTCCCTGGACGTCGTTGTTAAATATAAGGACTTTGATTGGGAGATCGTACTGCGACGCAGTGAGTAGCTCCTCCATGGTCATACAGAACGAGGCATCGCCGTCTATGTCAATCACTATTTGGTCGGGTCGGGCTATTTGGGCTCCAATTGCAGCCGGCAGCCCGAATCCCATGGTACCTAAAGAGCCGGATGTGACAAATGACCGAGGATATCTGAAGCGATAGCGCTGTGCAGCCCACATTTGATGCTGTCCCACACCTGTCGTCACGGTAACGCGATGCTTCAATGATTCTGTTTGGCGGTCTAACTCTGCCATAGTCTGTTGAGGCGTGGCATGACTTTCCATGCTTTTGAGGGGCACTTGAAAGACATGTTTCTTCTTCCACTGTTGGATCTGATCTAGCCAGACTTCTCGATCATCTCGCTTGTTCAAGCGAGACAGCAAGCTTGGTAGTGCATCACACAAATCTCCAATGACGAGTTGGGTTGGTTTGATGAGTTTTCCCACTATCTCAGGATTCAAATCAAACTGGAAAATGCCTCCTCGCCCAGCTTGAGCTGCCTCTCTGGCTTTGGGGGCATATTCTAGTGGATTACCGACGGCCCTCTCATCGAGACGGGCACCAAACACAAGAACCAAATCGGCATTTTGGATGGAATAGTTTGCATACGGCGCTCCATAGGTGCCAACCATATGCAAGGCCAGTTCGTGAGTCTCGTCAAAACATCCCAATCCAAGTAGTGTGGTCGCGACTGGAATTTTGCTTTTTTCTGCAATCTGGGAAAGTAGGGCTGGGCCAGTTTTATTAGAGAGGACTCCATGGCCAGCGCATATGATAGGACGCTCAGAATCATTGACCAGTTTCGCAATGTGGTCGATACTGTCTTGGACATTCGAGGTGCAACTAATATCCCGAAGTGCCACTTCCTCTTGAACAGGCTTCTCTTGCTTCACCCTTTGTGGCGATATGCTTAGAGGATCTTGAGATGTTACTGGCTCAAAGCTCCCTGCTCCGATATCCTTTGGAATAGAAATTAGAACAGGCCCGGGGCGCGTTGAAGTCGCATGGTAGAACGCATCATGTACAGCATTCGGTAGGTCACTAATCTTTTTCACAGCAGTACACCACTTTGTGCACGACCGGGCAATTGCCATAATGTCAATCTCCTGGAAGGCACCAGTCCCCTGGGCAGTAGTCGCCACCTGACCACAAATCACAACCATCGGTGTGCCGTCCAGAAGGGCATTTAGCATAGGTGTAACGAGGTTCGAGCTCCCTGGACCTGAGGTTACCAACACAATGCCTGGCTTCGTACTAGCGCATGCATAGCCTTCTGCCATATGACCGGCACCCTGTTCATGGTGAGAGAGAATGAAACGAAACAAATCATTCCTGTAGAGGGCATCAAAGAGAGGAAGGGCTGCGCCGCCAGGATAACCAACTGGTATTTAATCAGAAGGGGCTTGAGACACATTGAGGAAGAGTTTACGTACACACATGACTGACGTTGTGACTAGCGAGCAGCTTACAGAGAAGATCCCCACCTGTTAGACCTTCCGAGTTGTGACTTGGCATTTTGAAAGCTGGTGTGTATTTGCTCAGTGTCGAAGATGAAAAAAGCATGGGATTGTCTTGTCTTGCATCTTCCAATAGATGTGTGCGTTGGTGTGGATTTGTACGGGCAATGGAGGGTATATATGTCAAAATCAGAATCCCTAGCACGCAATGAAGTAACCTAGCCTATATTATGCAGCCATCGCGTAGGAAAAATCTATAGAAGGGTATCATACTAATGCATAACAGTTCAATTCAGTAACTCCGGTCAGCAGAGCCACATCACTATAAAACTCGGTTTCCGGCTTGTATGATGCTGATGACGTACTGTGTCACCATCCACCATTGATATCCTAAAGGATCGGCACATTTCAAGCATTCAGATCCAGGTAGGACAGTCAGGACAATCAGGAAAATCACGACGATCAGGACAATCAGGACAATCAGGACAATCTTTCACTTTTGGTTTTCGTTATCTTCCTCCTGGCCGCCATGTGGCGATGACGTTTTGTGTGACCACAAGGACACCATTCTTAATGCAGAGAACACCTATTGTGGCTAGTTTCGGAGATTAGTTCGTTTATCTTTAAATTTCTATATGCATGTAGCGGTTAATGTAAAAAGAAAAATGTGTGGCAATTTATCATAGACGGTAAGAATTTTCGTGCCCTAAGTACATAATCTGGAGCGTATGTGATTTATAACATATATTTCGCTCTTTCACCACTCACGGCCCTGAAAATTTATTGGATTCCCAACTAGTTATACTATCATATTCTACATTCCAAGTCCGCTGGCAACAGACACAATGGCCGCGAACAACCTTTACCAGTATTCTATCCTTAGTGCTCTAATGGAGGGAATATGCCAAACAGGAATTGCCGTTAAAGACACTCTCACACATGGCGACCACGGCCTCGGTACCGTGTCGAACCTTAATGGGGAGATAGTCATCATTGACGGCGAAGTTTACTACTTTCCTTCGTGCGGGCAAATCCGAAAAGTTGAAATTTCAGACACCCTACCTTTCATCATGGTCACTCGATTCAAACCGACCATCGAGAAGCTCTTGTCTTCCCTCGACATGGACTCGCTTCCGGGGGCGCTAGAGCCTCTGCTTCCTTCCCGGCAGAATTGCTTTTTGTCAATTCGTGTCGACGGGCTGTTCAACTATATCAAGTTCCGTATCATAGCGGGACAGTCTAAGCTTCGGGAATCTCTACTTGAGCTAGTCAAGCGGCAGCAAATCGTGAGCTCCAGCAATGTTGAGGGTACTCTTTTTGGATTCTGGTCTCCGGCTTTTAGTGGAGGTTTTAGTGTTGCGGGCTTCCACTTGCATTTTTTGTCGAAAGACAAAACCCAAGGCGGTCATGTCATTGGGTTTGACACAAGAGAAGTCAGACTACAAGCGGCCGCTATTGAAGAATATACGGTTAAGCTGCCTCAGAACGAAGAGTTTAATGAAAAGGTCATTCAAGGTGCAAGGGATGCGGAGCTTCATGTGGCGGAAGGGGGTTAAACTGCTGGATTTCTGACTGGCTAGTCAATTACAGTCGGGTATTTCATTAGAGGGCAGCGCACTTTCTTTTTACGGTATTGGCAGTATGAGCTTTCGAATTAACATGCGTCACTGGTGGAAAGTTGTCCAAATTAGAAGTGTACCTCGTGGTTTGATTTATATGCTTATCTTTGAAAAACTTCTTGGAGCATTTGATGTCTGAAAGGAGTGACTAAATATAAATTAAGGTTACACGAGATCTTTTATTCATATAGTTGTACCACACTAATTAACCACCCTCTGCTGTGAACCACTGAGCGAGCTGGGCCCTCATCGATAGGAGCCGCTCGAGACTGCTCGCGGTTTCTACAAGTTGGTCACCTATAGTTAACTAGGTAGGGTTGCATTCAGAGTGTTACACAACATCCGAGGTGCGTGCTCAGAGTAGCGATTGGAATAATACAGTCATGTTTAAAAAGTATTGGTTTGTGTAACCATAGCCCAATTAATTTAAGTTTGACCGAGTGCCTATATATATACCAAGTCCCACCCACCCTTCAAAATCATAGCCAACCATATCCCAATCTAAAATGCCTATCCACCCACCATCTGCCACCTCAACCTTCGAAAAGGACCTCCAAAACCGCCACTTGATATATGACTACGCAGCCCAAGATGCGTCAGGCAAACCCGAAAAATGGCGATACGAAATGTGGTTCGAATCCTCAAGCCGAATCAACTACGCCATCCATGGCGGACCAATGGCGGGACGCATAAATTTTCAAACGGCAGATTACCAATGCATCCGCGCAGGGGAGATATGGCAATGTAACTGGCTGGAGGAGACGGGGACCATTTGTTCGCTTGTGTATGATATTCCGCGGAAGAAGATCACTACCATGCTTGGATTCAGCAAGGGGCATTGGGAGAATGCGGAGGATGCGCATGGTGATAAGCGAAATTTGCGGGATTTGGAGAGGTGGAGGGGCCTTGCGAAGATTGGGATTCAGACTGACAGGTTACTGTTGAATGAGCAGGCGGATATTTTGGAGGATTTTTGGGGAAAGGGCGATTTAGTCCCGTGTGATATGAGCTTGCCAACTCTTTAGAAGTGTTCAGAGTTGAATCAATCGTGATGAACTTGACCCAGACTATCGAACGGGCTGTTTCGTGTGCGGGATGCCAAGTACCTAAGATATATGATCAAATCTGGCGTGCACACAAGTGATGGGTTGGTCAGTCTCAACTCTTTGTGGGTGCACTTTTTCAGAAAAAGTTTACTTCGCTCGCGGTGTCCAGATTTGAATGCTAAGACATCGAATATCGTGATGATATGCACATTAGTGAGGGCTGGGAGTGCCGGCGGGGTATTTTTTTGACTTCCCAAGGAGCAACAAGAAAAGTCCAGGACGATCTTACAGACTACGGTATGCCACTCGAATTAATCGTGAGAATTCTAGGAAAATCCACCAGAAGGACCTCAAGACAGACAATATCGACTATAACATCATCTAGGCTAACGGGCGGGGCACTGTTATAGGACAGGAGACGACTAATAATGCCAATGGTATCAAGCTAGGCACGATGGTAACATTCTAATTGTGTTTTGTGTGCAATCTTTAAGATTTATAGAAAAGCTTATATATTACTCCTTATTAACTAATTTCTTAAGCTAGTATTAAGTAGTATAAGGATAGAGTAAAGTAGGTTTAGCTAAAGCCTTTTATACTATTTAAATTAAGGAAGTAAATTACTTCCTCTTAAATATCTAGAAAAGGAGGTTTAAACTAATAAGATATTTAACCTATTCTCTTTCTTATTTATTATTTTAGAATTTTAAGTTATAAGATAAGTCTAGTACCTAATATATAATATATTAGTTATCTTAAAGGGTAGAATTTCCATTTGCTCAAAGGGGGCCGAAAGTGGCTACCTTCTAGCTGACCCTTTTCTGCCGTGGTGTTATACGTGATTTGCTGATAAGTAGATTGGTTGGCTCTCGGTGGCCTATCTGTATGCCTTGTGGATCACCGCTGGTTAGTGACGGGTAGGTCCGTAATATCTGTTTCCAGATACCGTATACCCGATCCCTTTTCCCTAGGTAAGAGCTCGGGCAGAGTATTATTCTTCGGCATTACGGGATTGGATAAGTAGCAGGCGCTTTCCGGGTAGGGGTTTAGATCTAAGAGAAGGCACCGGAAATAAGAAACTTAGGAAAACCAGTGAGTCCTAGGGATTCAGGGGAACTACTTAGCTTATATTTGTTTTCCTGTCACATCCTTACTCGCAGTAGATATGATCATCCATAACAAACAAAGAACCCAGTCTTAGAGACCCACCTCCTGAGCACACTCCGCAATCCGATTGGCAGATCAGCCCATCAGACGGAAGCATCGCCTCTCATTTGCTGCATTATGACAACGAACCTATACTGAAGCGTTCGCTTAAGCAGCTGGAAATGAGACGTTTTCTCTCATAGTGTCTGAAATTTCAAATGAGGAGAAAATCAATTTTCCCAGAGCCCATTGACTGAAAGCAGTCTGGATTAAGATAGCTCACAAGTGCTCTGCATGTCAAACTGCATTGATTATCGACTTTCACCGCGCTACTTTGCATACTCGGACACTTAAGCGATCAAGACCCGAGAAAAGGAAGTTGTCGAGACCAGAGTCGGGAGGTGTAAAGCGTTTGCGCTTGAAAGAGGAAGACTGATTATGTGAAGAACTATACATAACCTAAGAAGCTTAGTAGGGATATGAGAGCCTGTACTTGTATCAAAATGACTAGTTAACTTGTGTAGTATGGATTCGGCCTTGACAAGTGCTACCTATTTAGGTTAGAGGATTACCTAGATAGGCCTAATTCATACTATAATCATTTGGGCCTAGTACAACCTTGGAATATCGGGTAAAGGCTGACTAATGCCAACATCGCACCTGGGCAAGTACTTCACAGGTTTCTCCAACCACTGACACTACGCATTTCCCAGATCCTGACTCAATGGTTTGTCTTTTGTTCGATTGAATTCCTCAACACTATCTACATTGCTGGTAATCATTTTGAGGGCCTACTGCGCACCGTTTCTTTATGGACCCCACCACTTCGTCCATCAATCCCGGTGCTTCCATAGAAGCCAGGTCTATTGAACGCCAGTTTCATGTTGTCAAAAAGAGAAACAGAGTCCCGCTAAGCTGTTATCCGTGCCGAACCCGAAAGTTAGTCAATCCCGAATTCACCTAGCACGAAAATATAGTTCTAACAACCTGCTATAGATGGTAAAAACATACGTGTAATGGTATTTTGTTCGTTTGAACTGACTTTACCAGGAAATGTGATCGTAATCACCCTTGTAGAAACTGTGTGAGGCGTGAAGGTGCTGATGTCAGTTCATGCATCTACGCGACTCCTCCTAGCACACAGAACCAAAGTCCGGGCACTCCGAGACCCGATGATATGCAAGATCGAATCGGTCGCCTGGAAAATCTAATCCTTGCTTTAATGCGTGGGACTGGCAATGCCGAGGTCTCAGGTGTAACAACTGCCACCACTGTGGCTCGAACTGAACCGATCGGGAGCACACCACACTCTGAATTACTCGGCCAGGACAAGGAAGCGATGCCACATGCTCATGATGTGGATTCTAATACTGACAGCAGCTTGACCAGCTCACTGGGCTACCTCGATATCAACCTTGACAAGGGAAGGTCAAAGTATATCGGCCAGGAACACTGGCATACGGTGTTGTCGGAAATTTCAGAGGTCAAGGCCTACTTCGCCAACCACAAGGAGATCGATAACAGCCGCGAAAGGGTCAGTATGTCTACACCGACAAGTGCCAGAGAAGGACTCACGTTACTTCTCGGTGTCGTGCCTCCCGCTACCGATGTCGAACTACGAGCTGAGTTGCCTCCAATGTCGACTGTCCTCACCTTATGCTCGCGATACTTCAATTCACCGGATAATCTTGTCGTCATTGTCCACCCCCCGACATTTCACCAGCAACTGCAACGTCACTGGGAAGATCCGTCCAAAACACCTATCATGTGGTTAGGCTTGCTTTACTCAATCCTGTGTCTAGGGATGCTGAGTTATCACAAGCTCGGGGATGAACCTAGCCAATGGGAAGGACAAACTTTAAGGATGGCGGGCGAGTACCGGTTACGGATCGTGCAGTGTTTGATCACAGGTGATTATACGAAGCCGGTTGAGAACACAGTAGAGACAATGCTACTCTATGTCTTTGGGGAGTATTCGTGGCGATTTGATGTCGATTTGGGGCTCTGGTTGATCGTCTCATTGACCACCAAGATCGCCTTTCACATGGGCTATCATCGTGATGCTAAGTGGTTCACATCATTGACACCTTTCCAGGGCGTAGGTGCTATAGATGCGCTCTTGTAAAGCCACAGGCTGACACCATGTAATAGGAAATGAGACGACGGACGTGGGCTTTGCTGAGAATGGCCGATGTGATGTTTGCTCATCAGGTTTCATTACCTCACACAATTTACAGTCACCACTGCGATACACAGGCGCCCACCAATCTTCTCGATGAAGACTTTGGTCCGGAAAGTCCGACTCTGCCTCCGTCTCGCCCAAACAATGAACTTACTCCGATTGCATACTCGATTGCAAAGGTGAAATTATGCCAAGAAATGAGCGACATCCTGGAGACAATAAACCGCGTTGGTGGTCAGATTCAGTACGAAGAAATCCTGCGCTTTGATACCCGACTTCGTGGGATCTTCCAGACGTTTCCCCCGCACCTGAAGGTAGTGCCACTGGAAGGCTGCCGCGATTCAATTACGGTGGTTATGATGAGGTTCAGCATTAACGCGCTTTACCTCAAGATCATTTGCCTATTGCATAAGAAATACGTGCCTCGCGCACGGGAAAACCCACAATACGCGTATTCGCGCCGAAGCGCTGTCACGGCTGCATCAGATACGCTACGAAACCTAATAAATCTGCATCAGAAATCAAATGATACTGATGGTCCTCGATCCCTTGAATGGTTTGTAAATTCAATGGCCACGAAAGAATTTCTAGTATGCGCCATGCTTGTGGCGCTAGACCTCCATTATGATTGCATGGCGGAGGTTAGCAACGATGAAAAGGTACGGGAAACTGCGCTTTTTTGGACATCTGAACAAAGGATGGAGATGTTGAGCAACCTCGAAATGACCAAAGATCTCTGGAAAGGACTGGCCGACAGTTCAATTGAAGCACTCCAGGCATCAAAAGTGCTTGAGATCATGCTGGAAAAGATCAAGAGTCCTGCATCCACACCGGAAACTGCGGAGGAGACCAGAAGCGCGGAGAATAGTCATTTATCGGGCGTCAACACTTGTCCAACCGAACCACCGGATCATTCGAGTGCAATGATGCAAAGTCCACTGCCAATGGGCATGATGGCAAGTACAGAAGCAAACCACGCGGCGCAGACTTCAGGCGCTCTGGACAACATGTACTTCAGCAGCAATTTGCCCGGCTCAAACATGATACCAAATCTTACTGAGGCCCACGAGGACCTCAACATGATGGGGTCTTCGCTTCAAATGTTTCCAAATCTCATGGCTGATGAATTTGCCGAGAACTTTGATTGGGTGAGTACAAATTTATTTCAATGGATGCGACGTAAATTGGTTTTCTAACTGCATTCTAGAACACCTTTGAAAACTACGCACACGCAAACTGGGGCGGTAGCAACACATTCTAGACATTTCCCGAGTCATGAAATATAGGCAGAGCAGAACAGGAGACTAACAAAAAGAAAAGGAGGAAAGATGTGAATGTTGAAAGCATGATTAAAGACTCAAATCTTTCAAATTTGAATACTCTCGCCCATAAAAGTAGGGGTTAATCCGCTAAAGTCCTAGCGCCGGAGATAATACGAATTGAAAGCTTCATCTTCCTCTGATGGAACAAGAGATATTTGCAGCCATTCCAATTTTATTCCAATTCCATTAGATCGGAGATACTGTTAAAATCCGCAATGCAAGATCATTGAAGAGATGGCCCACCCTTGAGAATTCTCCCATAAATACGTAGAAAAGTACACAATAAAAGTTGAAAACTTCAATATCGACTCTCCTGGAGTTTCCAATCATATTTTCTATTTTCTTTGCAAAAGGAACCTATCATGTCTGCCATCTCCATTCAAAAGGGGCCCATCCAGCTAGCTGGCCTTCTATTCACGCCCACCACCTCCAGCGAAAAGACCCCTGCTCTCATTATCGTTCACCCTGGTGGTGGAGTCAAGGAGCAAACAGCCCAAGTATATGCGAAAAAACTTGCTACGCATGGGTTCACAGTAGTCTGCTACGATGCTTCCTACCAAGGCGAAAGCGGCGGCGAACCCCGTTTCCTGGAGGACCCGAACGAACGTGTGGCCGATGTCTACGCAGTGATCGACTACCTCCAGAAAGACGAAAGCGTCGATGCGGAAAGGATTGGAGTGGTGGGAATATGTGCGGGTGGAGGGTACGCCGTCGCGGCGACCAAGGCCGATCATCGGCTGAAGGCGGTCGCCGCAATTAGCATGGTGAACATCGGTGATTCGGCCCGACTGGGCTGGTACGGTGATGAGGACTCGGGAAAGAATACCAAGTTGTTGGAGCAAGCTGCTGCGCAGATCACGGCAGAGGCACGGGGAGCGGAGCGTGCGACGGGGCCGTATGTCCCTCCTCAATTAGACGACAAAACACCCTATGATCTGAAGGAGGCGCACGATTATTATCTTGGACCAAGAGCCCAGCACCCCCGTGCAAAGAACACCATGTTGTTCTTGAGTTTCCCTAGGGTGATTACATTCGACGCTTTCCATCTCGCCGAGTCATTCCTCACACAGCCTGCTTTGCTCATTGCTGGTGAGAAAGCCGGATCCCTATGGCATACGGAGAAGCTCCACAAGATACTCGACGGAAAGTCAAAGAAGGTCATTCTCTCAAACGCTACGCATATGGATCTTTATGACAAGGAGGAGTTTGTTGAACCTGCGGTGAAAAATGTGGCTGAGTTCATGCAAGCGAACTTGTAATCAATTCTTGTATCTAGACTTTTACATTGAGCACAAAATCCCGAACCTAAACCGATATTGTTCATAAATCTTTCGGTATTCTTTTCATATACATGCAGATCGTGTAATTTGGGAGCCTGAATATCTATAATGATCCAACCGAAAGCTTGTTATCGAATACCATACTATACTATTTGTTTACGATATCTCAGAAGCTAGGGAGTTGATACCAGCGCAAAGATACTGGAAGTACTACTTACTAGGTTCTGTTTATGAAAGAGGATTTACGGATTGATACCCGTGGACAGTAGGTTGCTTATGCGCGTGAGATGAATTGTAATACTGATGCTATCTCACATTTACCAAGCGATAGAACACATGCTAGGTAATCCCTAGATTGCTCCCTAGAATATGTATATTTCCATGCATTGGTCTTTCCACTTAAGGGTAAAAAAAATACCCTTATACTTGCCGGAAGAAGTCGGCAATTTGCTTAACAGAAGGATCGACGTACGCGGGGCGGTCATAGAAGTCCATATGACGACCACCTGGGATCACGTACTGACTTACTCCAGTGTTTTTGCCCTTCAACTTGTTGTAAAGTCTCTCTGAATGCCACTTGCTCTCTGCCAAGTCGCCATAGACGACAAGAGTTGGCTGAGTAAGGTATATGTCTGTAAAATCCCACGCATCAAAGTTGAGCAAGAGTGATTGAGATCGTGCAAGCATTTTATTCTGAGCGTTGGGGTGCTGAGCTCGCGGAGTGAGGTAGTAGTCGGCAGCATCTCTGAGGTCATATGGTGTATTCTCGTTGGGATTTGGGGGGACATAGTTGAAATATTCAGGTTTGGTCCCATTGGCTTCGGCTTGAATGGGACCAGTAATGTCTTGAAGAACCATAATTTTGCCAGCCTTATCCTCAGTCCCAAGCCAGCCTTCGCGATTGGCGTCGCCAATGTTCACTCCACTAACTGTTGCAACGGCCTTCAGGCGGTGGTCGCCCTTGGCTGCGGCTGCTGCATATCCTCCCCCGGCGCAAATTCCAAGCACGGCGATACGATCAGGGTCAACATAATCGAGCGTCTCGAGATAGTCGACCACGGCGGAGGCGTCTGTGACCCTAGAGTTGGGATTCTCCAAAAAGTGTGGGAGGCCTCCAGAGTCACCTTGATGAGCAGCATCGTATGCGATAGTGACGTAGCCTTCCAGGGAGAGCTTTTCAGCATAGACACTAGCAGCCTGCTCTTTCACTCCCCCGCCAGGGTGAATGATCACAAGGCCTGGCAGAGTGCCAGTAATGTTTTGTGGTTGAAATAGAAGACCAGCTAGGGTGATGGATCCTTTCAAGATCGAAATGGGTAACATGGTGGTGGATTTCGTTGTTCAATGGTATGGAATGGTGATGATTGCAATAGGAGACAATGAGGACACAGGAAATGCTACTTATATATCATAAGTCTATTATTGTTTGACTATTATGAAGACCTACTTTACAGATTCAGAACTTGGCAGAGACGCAAGTACACGCGGAGTTAATGATTCTTGGCTGCGAAGGCCAAGGCTGGGCGGAATTCCTCCCAATGTACTTCCTATGGAGTATAGAACGGGAGATAAGATAGGCCCAAAGATAGGATATTAGATAGGACATCCATGGATTTAATATCCGTGTGGGTCAACTCCACTTATGCGACAATTTGATTGGACAAGGCCCATGGTGTTTATTCTCTCTCAGAAACACGCATATAGTTCCAGGCTTTGTACTCTTAGTCGGTCAGTCATCTTCAAGCTGCTTACACAGTAGCCTACCGCTGACAGTTGCAATGACCAAATCCACTTCGTCGAAAACTGTGCAGTCTATTTCCGTTTCCGGTGATAAGCTGCAACCTTCTGAAACTTGGGTTGGACTGACAGACCCAGATGAAAGGCGTCGGCGACAAAATCGGATCAACCAAAGAGCATACCGTAAGCCCTAATAGCTTCCTAGCTTACTGGGTTTAGTATGAACTAATTTCCCCCAGGTATGCGAAAGCGACTCGGAGTAAAAAAGGATAGCTCCAGCACCTCGGTGAAATTCACTAGTTCGACCTCCTCTATCCCACCACAGGATACAGCCTCGCTACAAAGCGACCCACCAAAACCCACTCTATGCCGCAGCTCGAAATTTTTAGATCATCTTCTTGAGCAACTCGCACAATCAGCGTATCGAAGCTACGTCCAGGGAGATCCGAGGACCACCCACTTCCTGACATTGGCTAGGGTTAACATCTTCCGGGCATTCATGCATAACATGAAACTAATAGGCTGGTCGCCGAATTGGATAGACAGAAGCACCGTCTCCAATTTTAGTATCATTTTACCGCAAGATAATGCCACACTGGACGATTGCAGCCACATTCCGTTCAACCTTCGACCAACTCGAGTTCAAAGAACGATGCCCCACCACCCTTGGCTAGATTTCTTTCCCCTACCCAAGATGCGCGACAATCTCATCGAAGCTGGCAAAACTTGGAATGAAGACGAACTCTGGAATGATATCATGGGATTTTGGGACGTTTCGAATCTTGACGCTGGACTACTGGTGTGGGGAGAGCCCTGGGATGTGCGAAACTGGGAGGTGACAGAGCCTTTCTTGAAGAAATGGCAATGGGTTCTTCGGAATTGTCCTGAACTGATGCAGTCGACGAATTATTGGCGTACGAGACGGGGGGAGCAGCTGATATTCCGTTATATTTGAAAATTATGACAAGACGCCCTTTTTATACGGATGAGAAGCCATGCTGCGTCTGAGTCCAGATTCATTCCTAAAAAGAAAATGGGAATAAGTGTCCAGACAAAGGTTATAGATAGTGTAAACAAGTTAAGACCAATAACTATATAAATTATGAATTTCCTTAGTACACCACTACTATTATCCAGGCAGATACTGGAAAAGCCAATGTAAGGTGGCTAAGTTCGTAATACACCCCCTCAGGGTCGGAAGGTTGGACCCTCGAACCGCCCCAGTGGCGGGACGGTTCGAGGGTTATGAGGGTCACCCGCGGGTCACTGCCAGGTCTACCTATAAGGGACAATTGCTCTTTAACTCTTCTTTCCTTCTCCTTTCCCTCTCTGTACTTATTGAAATACACTCTTTGATTGAAGAACTGGCTGGTCACACTATATACGAAATTATAGGACTAGTTATATAATCTTAGTATTAAGATAGATTATAATAAGATCATTTCAAACCTATAGGCTACCTGCTATATAATTAACTAGTAGTTCTAATATATTAGGATTAAGGATAATAATAATAATAATAAACTAGTAGGTCTTATAGTAATAGATCTAGGTATAGAAGATAATAGGTATTAGCTAATAACGAAAGTAAAGCTATAGAATAAGATACTAAGCTAGGGATAATAACTATACTAATAAACTAACTACCAAGAATACTACCACCAATTGAAACTAAGGCAGGGGGATACAGAGTAAGAAGTAAGAGTGAGAAGTGGGAAGTAGGAGTTAGAAGGTAGAAGGTATACTCCACAGCAATTATTAAATAATTTCATATACATAGGATTGGGTATGGGTTTGGATTTACAGTATTTACAGGTTATAGGAATGGGCTGATTCCACACTCTTTTTGATCACTATCTGTACTCCTCTAGGATTCGGCTTTAGGACTCGAGTTCTTGCTTCAGTTGGAAGAAGCGCCTACATAGTCATACACAACTAGTTAGACTGCAACAGGTTAATTGAACTTTGATTGATTGATTGACTTGCATGTGAGGCCGGCAGGTGATAGGGTGTTTCTACTTTTTCATACGCCAAATGCCTCCAAAATCATTTACTCCCGTCTTTTAGAATGATATGTTGTCGTCGTTAGATATGACTAATTGATTTGATGCTCAAACTTTATACATGGAAAAATCTTTTGCACAAAGAATGCTGTTTTTTCCCTTCGCATACATCTAAAAGGACATCCCCAGGCCGCAAGCGCGGGTGATTCTTCTTAGATATCTGATTTGAAAAATGAGCTCCTCTTTTTCCAGTTCTGAGCATCTAGGCAGTGTGAAAACTTCCTATGGTAGCCCAGTATACGTTATAATTATATCCCTGGGCATCATAGAATGCACTCAGTGTGACATTTTTGCCGTCGGCGATGGAGGTGAAGTCAAGGGTAGAAGCCCCGGAGCGTTTGATAGAGTCAAGGGCGAGAGTAGGAGTACTACTTAGTGTTTGGCTGCCGTAATTGCCACACAAGACAGTCGGCCCATACGCAATTGCAACCATACTTGAATTGTCATTTGCAGCCACCGTACGCAAACTCATGGGAAAGCGGATCTCCACAACATCTCCATCGGCCCATTTCCGGGAAATCTGAGCGTATGTTCCGGGCTTGGCTTCGATGTCAGGCAAAGCTTTCCCATTCAGCGTCAACTCTGCGCTTGATGCCCATGCAGGGATTCGGATATTCATCGTCCAGTCACCACTACCAAAGACTTCCAGTTTCGATTGATCGCCGACTGGGTAGGTCGTAGATTGTTTCAAGGTAATACCCATTTCCGGCCACTTCAGGACAGAAGACATGAACAAGTTAATAAACAAGGTCAAGTCATTGTAAAAGTAGATTGAATCCATCAACTTGGTGTTCGTTTCGAGTGCCGTTCCTTGACAGCACCAGAATGAGTCGTAGTCCGTACTCCAAGTACCGCCACCCCAGGCGGGACCAACACCGCGGCGACCCCCAGCATTGAGCGGCGTGAAGTAAGTGATGTGGCCATGGCTATCTTGAGGGTTCTGTTGACCCAGCAGGTGGTTGAGTAAGGCGGTTTCGTAGAAATCAAAATATGCCGAGTTCTCGGAATCAAGAAGCCACAGCTCGCGGGTAAGCTTGAGCATGTTATACGAATTGCATGCTTCACATGTGTCATTGTCAAGATAAGCGGCGATGGCGTTTGGGGCATGGAAGTGTTCGGCTTGGCTGTTACCGCCGATGGCGTAGGTGTGTGATTTGACATTGATTTCCCACGCGTTGCGGGCAATATCGAGGTAGCGAGATTGTCCAGTGGCTTTGTATTGGCGAGCCGCCCCAATCCATTTTGGTACTTGAGTGTTTGCATGTAGCCCGTCGAACTCATCTTTATTGGCCGCAAGGGGGTCGAATATAATGGCATGATCAAAGCGTTGGGCAACGGTAAGCCATCTCTTGTTACCAGTTTGATGGTAGAGGTCGGCCAGTACCTCGTTCATACCTCCAAATTCCGTTTGTAACAACTTCTGCATTGCATCGTAGCTGAATGCTTCGGTACGTTTGTCGACCCAGCTGGCTAAGGACAGTAAGACGTCTCTAGAGGTAGCGTCATTTGTTAAGCGCCAGACATCGAGAAGGCCTGCAAGAGTTTTGTGCACAGCGTAATACGGAACATTGCCATTTGTCAGGGTGTTATTCTCGAGTTTTTCGAACTCTGATTCTGGAAACCCAGATATATATCCATCCGTGAAACCAGCAGCCTTGTTGTTGGCCTGGCATTTTGCTAGCTCAGCAGCAAAGTAGATCGCTCGATCATAACATGTTTGGTCGCGGAGTACAGCATAGCATTGAGCCCAGGCAGTGAGGAAATGGCCCTGGACATGAGAACGGAATGGGAAATCCGGAGCATCCCAGCCACCATTCGGTGTAGCCTGCTGTGTAGATAGTCCATGTGTGATCCGGAAGACATAAAGTAGTCTGTCGACATCTATCTCTTTCAAATATTTGAGGGTACGGCCTTGGTTTTCCAAGAAGCGGTCTTGGGTCAATTCAACTCCGCCAAGATCGAATGCAGAAGCCTGGGCTCCAACATCCTTAATATTTGAGTCGGAAAGTCCATTGACGAAAGAGGAAAGAGAAATAAAAAAGGAAAGGAATATAGCGAGGGCCTTCTGCCATTCCTTGGAGTGTATCATCTTGAATTCCTCCGGACAGAAAAGTCTCGCGGAAAGACTAGTTGATTTAGCTATTCTTCAGGCGTTGTCTGAAACATGGGTGTAATGGCCTGGGAATGAATCCCTTATAAGATGGGATTTTTCCGGTGGGATAAGACATAAATTGAATGTTGTATATACAATGCCAAGGACCTCCACAGTACTCTGCATACACCACGGAGGAATTCATGCAGGAATAATCCCTGCAGAAAAGTACTGCCGGGCTGATTGGCCCCATAGTTAGTCTTCTGAGATAGGAAACATGCCGGAGGGTCTTTAGATCAATTCACTTAAGAGCGGAGAATATCAAAGGTCGATTAAATTTTCTGAATGATCTTCACTATCAGAAGAACAGTCGGCCGCGTTTGTGGCATTGTGTTGTCTTTTTAGTTAGTCTTTTTGAATGCCTTTTTTTCATAGATATCTTGCCTCTCTTCTCAGTTTCATACATAAACTGCAGAAATGTATAACCTTTGATCTTGAGGCAAACCCCTCATATAAGCCGGACATACGTATAAGCGAGGTGGACACCCCAAACAAGTGCGATGAATTACAACTTCATATCTCAAAAACAATAATCTTATAGCTTGATGCTTTTTAGGTAAGATGCGGCTTCTTTAGAGAGTTTAGAGAAATTCCATAGCTTTGTTATTGCGATATATACATATCTGGCTTTTAGCAACATACTTTTCAATATCACGACGATCAACAGTTTCCATCTCCTCAAAATTTATATACAGGGCTCAGATGGCCTTCTAATTAATAGCCATCAGTGACAATGAAATTAACAATGTGGTGAGAGAAAAGGGTAACGTACGGTATTGACTATGTGTACTAGCATCAGTTATGTTGTCTTGTTATACGGCCGCCTAAGTGCAAAGTCCAAGAAACAATAAGAAACCATTTGAATACCCTGATTATCAGTATATAATCAATATAACATTCCAAACCGAGAAGTTATGAACATAAAAGATATTCTCGGTGGAGTGAAGATGCCGAGGTAAACCTGGCCGAAATCCACTTCGCGTCCTCATCCACTCTTTTCTCACCAACTTCGCCTTCTAGATCTCTAAATTTGGAAATTCTTTTTTAATTATTTTCTCTCTTTATAATTTACTATGTTCCGTCGATCTTTAACTTCTCCCCTTCATTCTCTTCGCGCTATTCCCTTGCCCTCCAGACTCTCCCCTTCGCGACTCCTTACCTACGACTCCTTCGCTGTTCCGAACCGACCCTATAGCCGGTCCTACTCTACCGGTAAGTTGTAAACGTTATAAACAGCCTGCACGCTTTCTGCTAGAGGAACTAACCCGGTACTTATAGCACCGAGTCCCTCTGCCTCTACGCAACCTCCCAAAGCGCGGCGCTCTCGTCTCCGTCGCTTCATCGGCTTCACCTCGATCGCCGTCTTCGCATTCACCGTCGGATTAACGTACCAAACCCAACAAACCCTTTCACGCATCATGGCCACCCCAACCGAAGAGGAAACCCTGACCGCATTCATTCCCATCGACTCGGCGACCGCGAAGATCGATAACACAATCCGCACCCACCCCGTCGCCGAGGCCCTCCGCGCAAACCCCGAATTCACCGAATCACGGCCACACCTCACAATCCCAGGGCCTATGCGGGAACGCAACCTGACAGCCGGAACGCTAGCAGGGCCCGGGAAGATCGTGGTGCCGCCATATGTATTCAGCGAGCGCGGGGGCAAAACCATGATCTCGCTCATGTATCTCGGCGGCGATGTCTGCGGTCACCACGGTATTATTCACGGCGGTCTACTGGCTACATTGCTGGATGAGGGTCTGGCGCGTTGTTGTTTCCCGGCTCTACCTAATAAGGTCGGCGTTACGGCTAATTTGAATATTGATTACCGGGCTCCGGCTATGGCGAATCAGTATGTTGCCCTCCGCGCGGAGACGGTTAAGGTTGAGGGTCGCAAGGCGTGGGTGGAAGGTCGCATTGAGACCCTTCCGAGTGATGGAACAGAGCCTGTGGTTCTGGTTGAGGCTAAGGCTTTGTTCATTGAGCCTCGGCAAGCGGCTGTAAGTTGGAAAATTTTGGATTTTGACTCTGACTTTTGACTTTTGGCTAATTTTTTTCTTCAGGCGCTCTCGAGTCTTTACAAAGTGGCGTGATTGGGAGATTTTTGAAATTTCTGCATTTGGTTCCTGTTCCTGGTTCCTGGCGTCATGGGCGAAATAAGAGATTAGATTTTTTTTTTTTTTTGTAAATGGGTTTAGAATTGAGTGTGAATATAGTATTTTTTGAATAGATCTAATAGAATACTATATAAAACATATATTAAATACTATATAAAATATATATATATTAGCGCACTATGTAACGAAGTGATTGTATAAAGGAAAAAAACGCCAAGCAATGGCGACACCCCGCGATGATCACATCTTCTGTGACGCGGCCATTCCGCTGCCCCTCTTATTTCTACTTTTCGGCATTTCAACTTTCTTTCTCTTCATTAATCCATATACCTCCAAAATGTCTACGTAAGTCCAACACCCCAATGCCAATCAATCCAGCAATCTAACCCAAAATCCAGCAACATCACCTTCCACGCCAGCGCCTTGACCCGCAGCGAGCGCACCGAGCTGCGCAACCAGCAAGGTCTCACAATTTGGCTGACCGGACTCTCCGCCTCCGGCAAGTCCACTCTCGCCGTCGAGCTCGAGCACCAGCTCGTGCGCGACCGCGGCGTCCACGCCTACCGTCTGGATGGCGACAACATCCGCTTCGGATTGAACAAGGACCTCGGATTCAGCGAGGCTGACCGTAACGAGAACATCCGTCGCATTGCCGAGGTTGCCAAGCTCTTCGCCGACTCCAACTCTATTGCCATCACTTCTTTCATCTCGCCCTACCGGAAGGATCGTGACACTGCCCGCCAGCTGCACGAGGCTGTCACCCCCGGCGAGGAGACTGGTCTGCCTTTCGTCGAGGTCTATGTTGATGTCCCCGTCGAGGTCGCTGAGCAGCGTGATCCCAAGGGTCTGTACAAGAAGGCTCGTGAGGGTATTATTAAGGAGTTCACTGGTATCTCTGCTCCTTATGAGGCACCTGCCAACCCTGAGGTTCACGTGAAGAACTATGAGCTTCCTGTTCAGGATGCTGTTAAGCAGATCATTGATTACCTTGACTCCAAGGGTTACTTGCCTGCCAAGAAGGAGTAAGGTGGTCTTTTTTGGGTCTTTTCTTTGGGATTGGGATGTGAGATTTGACGGATGTATCTATGGTCGGCTTTATATAAAAGAGTCCTGTACAGCGGATTGGATATGGTGTTTTTGTGCTTGATTCCCCTCCAGCTTGCTGTACATACTGCGTGGACAATATAGATCGCTTTTGCACATTGTATTTATGAGCTGTGCTGAAAATAGAGAGTGGGATCCAATCCCATTTTGCTGTTCGAATGTGTGTGTGTGTGTGGTCATTGAAAACAAAGAAACCAAAAATATTCAATGCTAGTCTCTGCTAGATGTACCAAAGTGGTATATGTACGCAACGTCTTCTCGAAGCTTTGTATCTCCTGCGAGGCCTGGCAAAATAGGCACCCTTAGTTGAACTGGAATTCATAAAACACATACGGCGTGTAGTCTGCGCTGCCCTCACCACCTGGGTGCATCTCGCCAGGATCATCCCGTTGCATACGGCCCTTCTTGTCCCGCCCAAAGGCATTGCCTGCCAAGTACGAGTACTTATTCTCGAGGTTTTGCTTTGCGCGGTCTGCTTGCTTGGTAGTTTGTGTCTGTAGAAAGTAAAGAACGTCAGCCCTTGCCACCTGTAAAAGCCAACGAAAAGCAGAGAGAGAGAACATGAACATACCCGGACCAAAGCGCAGACGAAATCCAACGGCAATCCATACCGCAGCACCGTCTCAACAAACACTCTCAGAACCAAAATGTGAATCCAGACCATAACAGCCTCACTCCAAGCCGTGCGAGCGAGTCGCAGAGTCTCACCCCATACCTTACGCTCATCACCACCAACGCGCTCAACCTCCTTGCGCTCCTCCTCCTTTCCACCCTCAACATACTTAAAGTCGCGCGGGATCCACTTCTGCTCACGGCACTTGTGCACGAACTCGACGCTATGCTTCTTGAACGCTGTCACGGCGTACAGCGTGAACTCGCTGTCGGAGGCGACCAGCTGCGCGGACCGCGGGACCACCATGGGCGCAACGGTCTCGTAGGTCTTGAGGAAGTCTTTTACTAGCTGCGCAGGCACGGCGACGAGGTGAGTTTCGATGTATTCGGAGTCCTGGATGATGGATTTCGGGTCGACCACCGAGGCGAGGGACTTGGTTGAGAGATTGCCTCTGTATAGAGCGGGTTAATTCTTGTTTTCGTATGCTATATACACGGGCTGCGGTCTCGGTCGCGGGGTAACATACGTTTGTTTGCGCTGCAGTGTGGACAGCGTGTTCTTGACCTGGTTATATTGGGAATACTTGAATCGGATGTCGTTGTCGATGCTGGAGGCTTCCTATAGTAGACAAAAAACATTAGCATCTAATTCCAAGCCAGGCAAACCCCTCATTTCTATGCGCGGCGCAACAAACCTTATGCAGCAGATCAATCAGCTCCGCCAAGGGCTTATCGACCCTGTACTTGACTTTGTTCCATTGGAAAGTACGTAGGTACTGATCGACTGGCTCTGTAGGCAGTCAGAACCTAGAACACAGAGATGTATCTTCCAATACTGTGTTTCCCTTGCAAAACCACATCAATACCAAATTGGAGACGTACTATCATTGACAACCTTCATCTGCTCAATCTGCGCCTCGTCCTCGAGGATGTTCTTCAACGCATCGCCGACCTTCGCAACAACACTCTGGCACGAAGCCTCGAGCTTGGAGAGCTCGTCCGCCTGCTGAACAAGGGCATCTAGCGTGCCGATCTTGAACTCCGGGATTGGGAAGGAGGTGGTGGAGCCATTGTCCGGGGATACCGTGGTCGAGACTGCTTCGAGGGCATCTTCGCGGTGATGCGAGGCAACGATGGAGGTTGGGAGAGAAAGGAGGAGGTATTTGCTTGGTTTGGACATGGTGGATTATGTATTCGGGGAATTCAAGGGCCTTCGACGAGGCCTAGGAGCGGGTTCGGGGTTGAGGGGGGAGCTCGGGTGGCCTTGATGTCGTAGGCGGTGGGTGCTTGGACCAGCTATGTCCACCTTGGACATACTACACTTTTTACGCTTACAAGAATAAGTCGCTTATTCTTCTGTCGTTGACGTGGAATTTTACGGATCTGATCATGTTGGCTAGAAATTATGCAAATGACATTATATTCCCCAATGCTTTCCCCTACGTTGGTAAAAAACGCCCTTGCCACAAACGTAGAACCTCCCCGAAAAGCGCGATTCCCAACGACTTTTCCACGTATAATCTGTAACAATGTTCAATATCAAATAAAAAAAGAATTCATTATATCATACTAGAAGCCTAACTAACGTATATGAATACCATTGCAGCTACTACTGCATTTCACTCGAAGTGCTGTATAGAGATGCATAACGCTAGAAGACGATTCAATGCTCGCTCGGAGTCAAAAGCAAATAAAACACCAACGTGCCTCAATGGACAGGAAGTGAACCACCTATAAGGAATTTTGGTCACCGGAATAGCCAGTGAGGCTGGATTCAATGAAAGCCAGGGTTGGGGAAACCAGCTAGCTTCGAATCTGCAGAATATATAGGAAAAGGTTGGGCATGAAGAAAGATAGAAAAGGGGGAACCAGGGTATTTGTATCGAGCGTGCAGCACTGATCGTGAACCGAGTAGAGAAGTAGGAGCGGAGGGGATGGAAAGTAGTGATACCTGTACAAAAATAGAGGGAGGGGGCAAAGGTTCCAAAAAGAGCAGGTAGGGATTGATGAAAGAATAATTCATGTTTCGACATCTCGCCCAAGGACTAGGACAACCCAGGCATGAAGGTGCGATTATGAGATTGAAGTGAATGTGGGAACTTGAGAAGAGAAGTGCTTCGACTCTAACCCTGCATGCCCATGAAGACTTCCTGGCAGTTTTCCACCAAGAACTTCAGGACATCATTCTTCTTCTGGACATCAGTCATCTCACGGGCGAGACTTTCAGGTCGCATGATGGTCGGCGCAAAGACCACTGCAACATTCTGACTGGTCATCAAATTCTCTTCGTGGCGCTCGACAACGCGTTTGAGATGGAAAACGAGGAACTCCAGGACATCGCGGTGAACACGAGGCAGCTCGAGTAAACTCTTTTGCATGAGTTCAATTCGAGCAGACATAGGGTTAACCTCGGCAGAATCGATCACAAGTTCGTAAACTTCGTAAGTGATCAGTGGGTTAGGAAGCTTTCGGAAATATTGCTTCAAAGTGGATGTGACAGCATGGATATCGAGGTCAGGGTCGGAGATATCGTAATCAAATGGAGAGCGTTCAAAGCCCTCGCGAATAGTTTGGATGACTGAAGCGGCACCGGACTTGCGATAAATGCCTTCCATGTCCATACCTGATTCTATGAGTTAGTATAACGAGCGACCAAATAACGAGCGACAAGACATACCTCGCAATTCAACTTCTTGGATACACCGCGTGACGATGGCTGGAATGATGCTCTTTTCATGTTCCATCCGAGCCTCAAGTTCGGTGCCGAAAAGAGCTGAATATTATTAGCTTTTACTGATATCATCTTGAATGGTGGTAGTGGGCACATACCATCAGGGGCAGCTTCGGCCAACACAGGGACGCTGTCAGCTTGTGACATCTTTCCTCCCTGCTTGCCTCGCTGGTTTCCAAAGAACCCGAAGCCTTGGCGACTCGGGTCTTGAGTCTGGGAACGCGGTATACCACCGCCACCCTCTTGTGTCTGTCCTCCTTCACTGGACATGAAGGCTCCCTTAAGACCCTTGACACCTTTGGCGACGTTCTGTCCACCCTTCTTCCAGTTAAACTTGCGAGGCTGGCCCTTGCGGATGCTGACAACCTGGGGGCCTGGCACAACAGTAGCTGTAGCAGGCTCTGAGTCCTCCGAAATGTGAGCAGTCGAGACAGACCCCTGATACTCGTTGAAGGAAGGTTTCATCACTTCAATGGAGTTTGTCGACCTCTGCTTGTTGTGCGAAATGCCTAGACCGTTAGGTCGTGGTTGACCTTCCGTAGCTTTGTAAAGTTCTTGGATCTGGTGAACCAACTGATTGTTCAACTCAGCTAGCTGTGCGTTCTTCATAGACAATTGCTCGAATTCCTGGAAGCTCTTCTCCTTTTGAGTGTTCATGGCCTCGAGTTCCTCCGTCAAGTCATTGCGCTTCTGCATAAGCTCTTCAATTTGCGGGGCATACGAGTCCTTCAGTTTTTGAATGGACTCTGCCAGCTCGCGCAGCACATGATTTGAGAGTTTGCCAAGATCCAACGGCCCACTGGGGCCACCACGCTTTTCAGCCTCCATATGATCAGTGAGAACCGTGAGCTCACGTAGAACGATCTCACGCTGAGCGTCAAGGACGACCATCGTAGATCGCTTCTCAGAAAGCTCGGTGTTAACTTGCTTGACGGCCGCTGCGGTGCGAGCGGCTGATTCCAGTTCTGAAACACGTAGGCGTTCTTTGCGCAGTTCGTTGCGAAGCCAAGAGATCTCTTCGCTCTGTGATCCTGCGATGGGAGTGCCAACATCCGTTCCAGCTATGCTTCGATTGCTAGGCGACCTAGGGTTCTTGAGATCTTTGCTCACCCGCACACTCTTCTCACTGTAGCTTCGACCATGGCGAACAGAGTTTGAGACGCGCCGCAGGAATGACTCGTTATTTTGCCCGACGGTGTCATCGCCACCAATGATGCGCGATAATTCTTCGTCCATAGAGAAGTCGCCTCCGCTATTATATCGCAGCAAGGTTGATGCGCCTGCGCCATCGTATTGGTGTGATTCAAGCGGTGATGTGTTCAAGGCACTAGATTGAATGGGCTGTTCGAAAGTGTCACTCCGGAGCATGGGAGAGTCACCATATTGAGATGATGCAGGAGATGATCCGACCTCTTTCCTTTGAATTTGGTGAAGCTTGCTTTCAAGTGAATCGCCACGCTTCGGTAAATGCGGCAAGCCGGATGGTTGAGAGCGCGGTGACTCCATTGAGCCATAGTCGTGAAGACGACGAAGCTCACTTGAGGAACGAGCTACAGCCGAATCAACGTTATCCATAGGAATGTGTCGTTTTGAGTCACTGGAGAATTCCTTTGATCTGCTGCTATCAGGGCTGGTAGGCCCAGAAAAGTTGCCCGCTTCCCTGAAGCTGATCGGTATATCGGATGAGCTGCGAGTGGAACTCTCCTTTGCAAGCTTGGATGAATCGGAGATTGGTAATGGTGATTTATCGGCAGGATTGGCGTCGTTTCGTTCCCAACCCTTCTCTTGGTACGCTATATGGGGCGAATGGTTTTCCAAGGATGTTCGAGAAGTGGGTTCTTGCATATATTCACGGCCGTCGCGTGAGGCCCCGTGTGAGCATTCGGATTGAACTTGATTGAAATAGTCGCCGGAAGGTTCCTGCCGTGTCTGCGAGTGACCACGGGAAGAATGACCCTCAGCCGAAGGATCAAAGGCAAGAGGAATCAATAATTCACCACCATCTGCGTCAGTGTTGCGTGGGATTGATTGACGACTGCTCCGGTATGTGCTGGAGGGAAGGAGAATGTTATCTGTGCAAAGAAGTAAGTAAGAGTTCCAGAATGCAATATTTATCTTTTTATAGATCCCGCGAACACAACAATAAGTATAGGCAGTAGCGACAATATTGTATAGAAGAATAGAGAGCGACGTATAGATCACACAATATGACCACAATGCGACAATAGGTGACAAAGTGTAGGCTGCGATGATTGTACATCTAGGCTGCAAAAAGAGTTTCTTACCTGAATCAGCCTGCTGATTAGAAACTGAGCTTCCCGGTCTTTCGTCGTTTAGATCGGGCGTTTCCGCCATTCTACTGGGGTCAGGCGTGCCTGTATATTCGCTGGTCTCCTCGTCCATTAATTGTGCTTCTTCGAGGAGGTGAGGGGGCAACGAGGGCAAGGACTTGTCCAGCTTCACATTAGGCCCGGCTGGCTTTTTCCCACTAGTGCCGCCGGCTTTCCGTTTTCTTCTTCGTGCCATTAGCGATTCATGACATTCCATACAGAAAATACCCTGCGAAGTGCGGGCATAGCGCAAGTTCTCAATCTTCCGCTTGCAGTTCCGGCATCGGAAGCATTGCGCACAGAAAGCCTGGTCTCCAGTCAAGATAGCTAAATCTTCGATCTTGTTATTGCAGGAGCTACAACTGTATGTGCAGTTACTGCATATCAGTGATCCATCGCCCAAAAGGAGGAGGTGCGCGTCCGAGTCAAGCAGAGTGCTGCAAGTACTGCATCGGAAACAGTCGATGTGCCATCGGTTTCCAGCTGTTAGAGGTTAGCGACGTCAGGAAATGCGGTGAAAAAAAATGAACGGCAGGTATCCGACATACCAAGTTCAAACGCTTTCCCTTCTTCAAGAGTCTGCCACGACAGTTAGTCAAGCTCCTGTCCGCTCGCTCTACATTGTGCCTACCTCTCCACAGCCCTTGCACGGGTAGGATTCATCCTGCTCCATAGGAGACTCCGGGTAAGCTCCCTGATTCTCCATCCTGAGATCCACTGTCCACCGCGCAAAATGTAAGGTTGACTATGGCTGTATATCAATGCGAATATATAAGCCTGGCGGGGGCGCAGACGAAGTCCAAAATTGTGTGTATACGGGCGATTTGTGATCGCTACGAAAAGTCTCACTCGCAGTCACATGCGGCGTTGGTGCTGATTCCCTTGAGATAGTTGTTGTTGAGCGTAACCCGCTTTGGAAGCCGGAATTGGGGAGATTGGGACGTCGTTGCGAGCTTGGAGGGGTGAGATGCAACAGGGGGCTGAAAGAACGGCGAATGGTGGCTGAACCTGCAGACTACCGAGGAGTTAAAAAAAAACGTGATCACAACACCAGGTTTAAGCGTAAGACATCGGTCCTCCCAAATAGGTCCTGAACTAAGACAAGCAGGGTTGACCAGGTATGGGGCTGCTCGGGCCAGGATGATAGGGACGGCATTATTTGCTCATGAACCAGGGATCAAGGGTATTAAGCTCTCTCAACGTACCAGACACTGCTAGCCGTGCGACAGATGTGTTTCAGGTAGATAATCGCGGGTGTTGTGACCGTTAAGCGCAACAGGCGAAGCGAAACGGAGATTGCCCCTCGCGGGCGTTGAATTTCGAGATTGAACAGACGGAGGAAGCCCCGAGGCGAAAGGAAATGAAATCCGGGAGTAGATACGATAATTAAAATGAAAATGAAATGAAAAAGCAATGAAACATGAGTGTTGAATTAGGGGGGTGGTGGTGGAGGGATGAGAAAGGAGAGACTAGATGAAGGTGAACTTTTGGCTTTCTGCCACAAAATGACCTTCCCCACGTAACAACTTACGAAAATCATAATATCATTGACTCCGTATTGATCTGATTAATTACCAATACAATTTCCTTCTGCCTATATTCGAGGTAAATGCCCAATCTATTCTCGTCTACCTTAAACCGTACTTTGTAGAGAACGTGCGGACCTTCATTTCCCCATACAATGACCAATGAGGTTCTTGATACCCCTGAATTTCGTCCAATCTGATTTAATCTCCGTCAACATTATATCACAGCCAGTACTGAGTACTGAGTAGTCTGGCATATTATACGGAGTACTCCGTACTCTCCTAACAATCTTAACCCAAAATAAAAAGCCATCAGAGAACGGGGCCCAAGCAATCTACTCCGTACTCCGTACTCCGTATCAGCTTCTCCTCTGCGGATCTGAGCATTCCACTAAGGATCGCTCCATACATAGCCACATAGCCCCATTGTTTTGACCACGGTACGGCTATTTAGTCTCAAACACTTCTCCCACACTTCTCACACACACTATCTCCGGCATTTGGTCCTTCATTTTCAGCCCTGTGCATCGTGGTTTCACAAATAATCTGGAATGCGGCTGAAGTCAATCTCGCACAAGACTACGGAGTACTCCGTACAGAGTAGAGAGTTTAATAATATCCCCAAGCTGAATTACAGTCTAGAGACACCCAGTCTAAGTGGCAGTACCTACGTTAGTTACCCCTGATCCTTCATATCTCAGCTCAGGCCTCCCACGCTATTTAGAAATTGTGAAACGGTTTGTATCACGTGGGAGTCCATCAGATTCAAGGGAAGTGGCTTGAGCAGTGGCTTGCGCATAACAGCTATTCTTTGACTGGGCTGGCTGAATGCTTTATGTTCAGTCTTTTTTTTTAATTTTTTTTTGGCTGCCCGAAGGTGACATAGTGTCAAAGTAATTCTACTTTTACGGTACTATGTACGGAGCACTTCTGAGCCGGTGCTCTACACATTTCTCTATTTATAGCCTAACTAGAAGGAGATTAAGTGTTGAGAATTCCCAATATTGGTATTTGTCTCAGGGTGTGTCAGATCTATTTATTATTTTAGATTTTATACAAAGGACTGTCCAAATCCCGGCCAAAAATACATTTCGATCCGGATACGCAAAACAATGGCCTCGCAAATTGAATACATCATTGGCGATGTCATGAATATCATGAATATCGGTGTGTATTCCATACTCCATTGTGGCCAATTATATTCTGGGCCCACTTGCAATTATCAATCTACCTGGTACTCCGTACATGGATCTGGTATCTTTACTCCATTGAGAAGCATAATAGTCACCCATCAACACCGTTCACATGCTTAGAATACAAAGTCTGCAATACCATCGAGCTGTTGATAAAATGAATAATCTGATGCAAGATTAATTTACGGAACCGTTCACAATAGATGTACACAGTACTCCGTAGTTGACTAACTATGTACATACTAGATCTAGCGGATCGGCGCCAAGAGTGGGGTTTATACGCGGCAGACCATAACACCTTCTCTTTCTATGTTGTATGTTCTAGGCATTCTCAACCTTGCAAATCCAGACATTAATAATTGACATCCTGAAAGCCCTGCCTAAAGAGCAAAAATCAAGATCAACGCATTCGAGCGCCCGAACTGGATGTATTACGTGCAAGTATGGGCCCTTGGGGAGACAAGCAGTTCCAGCCTCGATGATCTACAATATAGACTCCCTCATAAAAAAGGTAACGAGGCTCCGCCGGTATGTCAAGATTGCACATAGGCCGGTAGGAAATGTGATGGTTATGCGCGGGTGCCCGATAAGAGGACCCGTACCTGGCGTAAAGCTGAGAAGCCCGATTTAGGCAATCAGACTGCAATGTCTGGGCATAGACAATATAAAGACCCACACCCCCTTCTGTGAATGTTATGGTTCCTCTTGTCAAATCAAGCCGGGTTCGTCTTAACTAGACCGAGCGCTGGTACTTGGATTATTTCCGTAGAAGTACGTCGGTCCAATGTATGCATTACTTTGAAGATCCATTCTGGAGTCAGCTGGTGGATCAAATGTGTGAAGGACATCCTGTAGTCCGGCATGCAGTAATGGCGATGGATTCTCGGCATCGTCAATTTGAAGAGTTTCAAACGAAACAAATTGAGGATCGAGAAAGTCTGTTGGCTCTTACCCATTCTTCCAAGGCGATAGCCTGCGTTCGGGGTAATTTTGCCCGGGAGGCTCGTAACCGACATTATTTTGACGATGCTAGCTCTCTTCCAAGAAGACATGCTTGCCGCCCGCTGTGGTTTTCTATCTGGGCATAGGTTGTTTGAGGAATGGATGGCTGTCAACTATGAAAAGAGCCCCAATGGTTAAAGTTTGAAAGAGGCTTTTGCCCAGGTCCACATACATTTTTTTTTCGAGATGTGAGGATCCAAGGAAATCCTTTGAGTACCCGCGCTTGATCTCCCACGATATTGCTGAAATTCACATGACTAACTTGTCAGGAAATAAAAAGACTGAAAGAGATAGCCACGTCATGATGGTTGTTGGGTGGCAGCAGGGATCATACTGAAGCCAACCGACCGGAGGCGCTAAGAGCAAACAATTGAGGCTGTAATCCTTAATGCTTTCTTCAACATGACTATTAAAATTGTGAGACGTTCACTCGAAATGAAAGCATCCTTGTACACCACATCGGAGGTCATTCGCCGCTCCCGCTTTCCCCCCACTTTCAGAAAATTACGAATCAGCGTTGCCCCTCGCACCTCACTTCTTCTTTCATCTCTTCTACATTTTTGCTTTAACGTTTACTACAAACAGAATTCAATATGGGTGTTGAGAGAAAGATTATTACTCGTGGCAATGGCTCCGACTCGCCTGCTTCGGGCGACAAGGTCTCCATCCACTACACGGGATGGATCTACGATGCTAAGAAGGCCAACAAGGGCTTCCAGGGCAAGCAGTAAGCTGACCGCCATGCTCTAGAGCCATTTATCTTGTGGCTTGAATATTCTCAATACTAATTATCTATGCCAATAGATTCGATAGCTCCAGAACCCCTGGACGTGGCGTTTTCAATGTTCAGATTGGTGTTGGACAGGTCATCAAGGGTATTATATCCTCTTCTCTTTCTTTTGTTATCTCAAAAAAATCAACCAAATAACCTATTTGCAATGATGGAATTCATTGTCATCTTACATTTGAAATTAGATGCTAATACTGTTGGTCTGATTAGGTTGGGATGAGGGTGTCATGCAGATGACACTAGGAGAGAAGGCAACCTTGACCATTTCACCGTGAGTAAAGTCCATATCGAACAACATAAAACTGGGCCACTTCTAACATTATTTCTCAGGGACTACGGCTACGGGGACAAGTAAGTGAACACACTAGACATACAGGCGATTACTACATATGCCGTGACATGCGTCAGTTGAAAATGTTCCTAACATTCCTCTTCCACACAGGGCGGCTGGCAAGATTCCTGCAGGCTCTACTCTGATCTTGTAAGTTTTGAAGGTAAACACTAATATTGGGAAACTAACCATGTTGCAGCGAGGTCGAGCTCCTTAAGATCAACAACAAGAGCGCTTAAATAAGAAATTGAATTGAGCAGACCGGACAAGCATGACATTATCAGCTACATTCACTACCATATTGCCCCCTTTGCCACTTTCTTACAGTACGAGCTAATCCTATGATTATTTGGATTGCAGTTCATTGTAGAATGTTGGTAGGAGAAGCGTACGTGGTAGGTCATAGAGCTCAGTCAACCTTGGGAAACGCCCTCCTAGCAATCAAGTATACCCGTGGTATGTTAAATGATAAAATTCATCAAAATTCGTTAAGAGATGTATGTACAGATGCCACATGCTTTTATAGTACAGAACAAAAAAAAAAGCAGAGGAAAGACGGATCGCCTAGAGACGGTGTTGAACAGGTGACTCGGGCGCCGGGATGGGTACCGAGATGTTCTCAGTAGGCTCGTCCCAGCGCAGGATACGAGCCATCTTGTTATATGAGTCAATACCGCGGCGAGCGTGGTCGGCGGGAACAAAAGGATCGGTCTCGCCGAGAGTTCGGCTAAAGAGTTCAAGAGAAACCCAGCCGCGGTAGCCGAGATCTTCGAAGAAGACGCGAGCGACATCCACAATAGGCAGATAACCACCGCGCGATTCCTCGAGGGGGAATAGACGGGCATTGCGGGACCAGTTCATGCGGACAGGCTGTCCAGCAACATGGAAAGGATGCTTTTCATCCAACGGCGCGGTAAGACGCTCACCGTCAACAAGCTGAACATAGAAAATCTTGGCTGGATCGATGTTGGCAGTGCGCAAACGCTGCAACGAAGCAGCCAAGTCCGCAGCTGCATTGGGTGTGCAACCTGAAGGAGCAGCTGGGTCGGCATATACACGACCGGCGATATTGAAGGAGTCAAGACAGAGACCAAAGTTGCGACGGTTGACATCACGAACCACCTCCCACGAGGCCTCCCAGGTATCAATATGATCGCCCCAGCAGAGAGCCTCGTAGACAAACCGGAATCCAGCACCGGCGCCCAAGTCGGCCAGGCGCTGGAGATCACGAACAATGACAGTGCGGTCGCCAGTGGTACGAGCAGCACCGGTCTTTGGGTCTGGACCTAGGAAGTTTGAGGGAACCTGGATCATGTCTGTGCCCAGCGCCCGCGCTAGGGTGAACCATTTGGGGAGCTTCTCATCGATGAGCCGGTCTGACTCGGCGCGGTCGATAAGGCCCTCGTACATGGAAAATGGCTGCAGGCAGATAATGGTCAGACCTAGGCGATTGCACATCTTCCGCGTTGACCGGGCGGCTTCATGGTGATCACCGCCAAATACGCGCTGTGCGTAGCAGTCTAGGTCGTCGAAGAAGAGTTCAATACCCTTGAAGCCGTGGTCTGCGGCTTGCATCAGCTTGCCGGGTAGATCGTGTACCCAGGGACGACCTAGGGACATCGAAGCGATGCCGGGGCGGTTGAAAGCCATTTGGAAGTTATGCGAATGGGGAGTTCTATTCTATGTCGGTATCATAGAATTCAGAGATGATTTTCTTCCAAGCTTTCTTTTAGATTAAGCGGAGAGATATTAAAGGAACGAGAATGTCTTCAAGGTGGACGACCAACGATATTAGGGGTTTTCTAGATTATTAAAAGGGAAGAGACCAAAATGATCGCGACAAAACGTTATCCCCTACAGTGTGCCCTCTGTGATTGAACGTTTTCCCTGGTCTGCTGTGATTCGTGTGTTGATGACGAGGCCGAACCTGATAGAGCAGGTCACATGGCCGGGTAAACGCTACCCCTTCTTCGTTTTTCCGCCAGTTCCACTTTTCTCCCCGGCCGCTCCACTGTTCCACCCACATCGCGGAGTTTTGCTTCCTCATTAGAAGTGCTTTTTCCGTCCTTGGAAACAAAATACCCGTAGGTACCCGGCAAGATCTTTACCGGACGGGTCTGAATATGACCGGAGAACCGGCGCCGAATTGTCAATACTACTCAGTGTCCGAGGCAATGACACACTTTCCGCAACTAAAAGGCACCCAAAAACCACCAGATTGAACCTCTGCCTAAGCTCTGCAAGTTACAACACTATTGAATTAAGTCTATTCTTTCAGAACCGAAATTTGCTTTTCAACCCTCAACCACCACTATGCCCGTCAAAGTTGCCATTATCGGCGCAGGCCTCATTGGCCCTCGTCACGCACAATCCGTGATCTCAAACCCCTCAACAGAGCTAATTGCTCTCGTTGACCCAATGCCGACTGGCGAAGCAACCGCATCTAACCTCAAAACCAACTACTACTCCTCTGTGGCCTCGCTACTTGCATCTCCCCACCGTCCCGACGCAGCAATCGTTTGCACGCCAAACCACACGCACGTCCCAGTTTCGAAGGAGCTCCTCGCAGGCGGGGTCCACGTCCTCCTAGAAAAGCCCGTGAGCGATACCCTAGAAACCGGCCGCTCCCTATTAGAATTTGCCCAAGCTCCAGAACGCGCCCACCTCAAGCTCCTAGTCGGCCACCACCGCCGCTTCAACCCCTACGTGCGAGCCACGAAGGCCGCCCTGGAAGCTGGATCTCTCGGCCGTCCCATTGCTATCAACGGTCTGTGGACCTTATTTAAGCCAGATGCGTACTTCGCCCCGCCGACTGACTGGCGCGCATCGAACGAGCGCGGAGGCGGCGTCATCCCCATCAACCTTGTCCACGACATCGATCTTATGCACCACTTCTTCGGACCTATTGTGCGAGTGACAGCAGAGCGCATGCTGCCACAGCGCCCAAGCCCACCACACAATGCCGATGAAGGCGCCGCCCTGACGCTGCGCTTTGCATCGGGTGTTGTGGGCACGTTTCTAGTCTGTGATGCGACACCGTCACCACATAATTTCGAGACTGGGACGGGTGAGAACCCGCTTATCCCGCGGTCGACAACTGGCGGTGACTCGGACTTCTATCGCATCTTTGGCTCGGATGCTTCGCTCAGTGTGCCGGACCTGACCCGCTGGAGTTATGATGCTAGCCCTGAGAAGAGCTGGAATTCGCCATTGACTGTTGAGCGGATTCCGCTTCCAGATGATAAAGCGCCTTTTGATCTACAGCTCGCACATTTTGTTGATGTTATCAATGGGGACGCTGTCCCCAGTTGTACTGGCGAGGAAGGTTTGCGTGCTTTGATTGTTTGTGAGGCTGTTCAGAAGGCCATGCGGTCGGGTCAGCCTGTGGATATTGATGTTAACTTGTTGGCGAAGTCGAATAACTAGCTTCATACTGATATTATTTTACTGGATATAGTGCGTCTATTTGATCTTTTTGCGATATGTCGAAAATGACCGCGAAAATGACGAATTAAAAGACAAAAAGGGGTATATTGATTCATTTGCTTCTTTACACTCGTTCAGCGATGTGTATATAAACCAGGCAGCTCTAGTACACGAAGATCACATTTGTGCAACCCGAACTCATTCCAACAACGAGCCGGCGCTTCATCCGGCAAATAAAATCACAACAAATTATACGACCACACCGCAAACAACACCAACACGGAAAGGATTCACCATCGCATTTTCCAAGTGTACTTCGGCTAAGCTGCAGTATCCTCGACTTGCTCATCACGCACCTTGCCCATGTTAATGCCGGCAGACTCGACGTCATGGCGGAACCGTTCTTCATCCTCACGCAGCTGGGCGACCATCTGCCCATGGGCACGCCACACAGGCTTGATGTCGAATAGCTGGTCCATGCTCTCAAGAGGAATACCCTTGGTTTCAGGGACGAGGAAGTACACGAAGACGATGGAGCACATCATCAATGATGCGAAGAAGAAGTATACACCATATCCCATGGCTGTAAACATCTGCGGAGTGAAGCGCGAGATGAGGAAGTTCCAGAGCCAGTTGGAAGCAGCCGCGCAGGCCTGTGCCAGGGAACGCATGTTGGGATCGAACATTTCCTACAGACGCTGTTAGCACCGTTTCAAGGCTCATGGGTTTACTAGGTACTGGAGCAATTCCAATGCCAGGGTGTTTCAAGTGTCGAGGGGGGCTGCTTACCGAGTTGAGGACCCACGGGGTACCATTCCAAGTTGGGGTATAGAAGACCGTCCACAGGTAGAAGAAAAACATGGCTGCGATTCCACCGCCGCTCAAGGAGTCACTCTTGTTATTTTCGGGTTGAGCGACCTTGATGTACGCGCCGACAATCCACAAGCAAACGGAACCACCTGCTGCGCCAATCAACAACAGGTTACGGCGACCGACGTGATCAATCAGCCAAAGCAGCCAAATGAAAGTCACCACGGTCTTCACTACTCCGAAGATTCCAGTGGTGAACAGACTAGTGTTGGTACCCTTGACGCCAATCTAGAAGCATTGTTAGCATCAGTCATCAATCCCCACATGGACCAGAACAAGGTGCGACTTACCGATTTGAAAACAGTCGGACTGTAATAGTTGATGGCATTGATGCCAGATCCGTTCTGCCAGAAGAACAGCGCGCTTCCGAGGAAAAGACGCCACATGACCTTCTTGTTGGTCCCGGCCGCCTTGAAAGGTTTCCAGAAACCGATTCCAATGCTACGGCGCTGTTCCTCCAGGGCTTGGTCAATGGCACCAATCTCCTCAATCATGTAGATATCGTCCTCGGGCAACTGGCGGATCCAGCAAAGATTCTTGATTGCTTCCTCACGGCGACCGCGTCCAAAGAGCCAACGAGGCGATTCCCGAATGAAGCAGCCACCAATGAGCAAAAGGCCAGAAGGAATCAACTGAACAGCGAAAGGAATGAGCCATTGCTTGTGGCTAGGCTCCATGGTCTCGTCAACACCGAACTATTAATATTGTGTTAGCATCCACAAGACATGGGGGACATGAACGAAAAGGAAAACTCACGTTGATCCAGAATCCTACAAGACCACCAATCTGCCAGCCCAGCTCATACACACCGACCAATCTACCACGAATGGCAGGAGGGGACAATTCGGAAATATAGATTGGGGTGATGTTAGAGCCTGCTCCGACACCAATGCCAGCAAGAACTCGGCCACCGTACAAGAGGCCAAGTCCTCGGTCGCCATTAGCACCAAGCATGATACCAGCACCGACAGTGAAAATCAACCCAGCAGCCAAGAGACCAATCCTACGGCCCCAGAAGTGACCGATGGGATAAGCGAAGAATGCACCGAAGAATGCACCAGCCTGGTAGCAAGAGACGATATTGGCACTAATCAAGTTCCTGGTAGAATCAGACATCTCGCCGAAGTGGAACTCGCTCTTGAAGGACTCAAGAGAGAGCGTAGTGCCGATGAAAGCACTGTCATAGCCAATCATGCAGGATGTGCATGATGCCACCGCTGCCAGGAGATAGATTCTCCAGTTGTAGACCACGCTAGGCGTCGGCCGATCCTCGACTAGCTTCAGGATAGACATGGTGGAGGTTTAATATAGAAGAATAAGAAGAATTGCAAGAGCCTCTGTGACCAGATGACCTTGATCCCCAATGCTAGGTGGCAGAGAGGCAGAAAGATGTACGTCCTTGGAAGGACGATCACCACGTATAGAGGTGTGTGAGATGTAGGTGCAGGTGCAAGGGAGAAGAGGTAAGAGGAAACGAAAATAAAAGTCCACACCACGTTTTCTGATGCAGACTAGCGAGGGCGGCAGACAAGATCTAAATAGGATTGAGCCCCGGACTGTCGATTTGCCCTTGCAAAAGAGAGAAGAGAATCCGGGGTTTGGAAAGGGGGAAGAAATCGTGGGGATGCGGAGTCGGAGAAAGGTATAGCGCAGATAGTCAAAATTTCTTTCAAAAGTAAAGAAAGCCAAGGCGCGGCAAAACGAATACTCTAAGTTCTTCTGTGCGCGTGAACAATTGCCCTCGTTGCCTCTTGGCACCTCTGATGTGGCTTGCCCCCAAGAAGAATGAAATTGACTCAGAGGAATACGCAAACTCTGTTGGACTACCAGCCAAGTCTTCACTCTGAGATTATTCGCTTAAGACGTTAAATTGTGGGGATCCGATGCCGCTCGGAGAAGTGGAGACTTCCCCAGCGGGTTTCCAGTAAGCCGCGACAGCGTGCATGTCTAGATCTCTCTGGGGTACCCCAGAGGCAATGCAGTGCACGATCCAGCCCTTGGTGTGAAATAGCGAAAGGCAATTCGTCTGATTGGTTAAATTGAAATGGATCCATGAACAGGGGAGGGGGGAAACGGCCAATGATCGATTGCTAGACATGGGTGGCGGGGAAAAGCCTTTCCCCGGGAGCTCAGGGAGAGGTGCGGTAACTACAAAGTATCCGTCGGTGACTTTCTACTAAGGCATTAATATATTCCCCGGTCATCATTCATGATACCCGTGGTCTTTTCATTGGCTCATATAGAGTTCCCTACGTGCCATAACAAGTTCCCCGTGGGGTATGGGTGGTTGTAGTGGGAAATCATTCAGCCCGGCAGATGTTCTGTAGCGGCGCAATGAAATATAGAATTTGCAGCCAAGCCAATGATCATCTTATCAATTATATTGACTAAACTTATAAATCTATGATGCAAACATAATAATCTCTTCCAAAACGATACTTAAAAGTGGGAT